>NC_092401.1:21953109-22277484 GCF_030028105.1 Mobula birostris
CCAATTTCTCCCCCCACACATAACAGCCCAGGCACTGCAGACATACACACTCCTGTTCTCCTGTTGTCCATTCCTGTCCCTACAGTCTCGTCCCATCTTTTCCTCCAGTTCAACAGCAGCCAGCAATTGCCAGTCACCTTGGATAAAGGTAAAGATATAGATCAGCTTTATTAATCACAGGTACATCGAAACATACAATGAAATGTGTTGTTTCTGTTAACGTCCAACACAGCTCGAACATGTGCTGGGGGCAGCCCACCGGTGTTGCTACACATTTGGCAACAATGTGGCATGCCCACAGCTTACCAACCCTGACCCGAATGTCTTTTCGGAATGTGGGAGGAAATCAGAGCACCTGGAGGAAAACCACACGATCACAGGAAGAACTTATAAACTCCTTACAGATAGTGTCATGAATTGAACCCTGATCTTCTGATCACTCGTGCTGTGAAGTGTTATGCTAACTACGTTACTGTGCTGCCCTCAATTCAGCACCATGCCATTCTATTCCTCCAGGGATTGACCTCGACCTCAATCTCTGGGGTTCTCCAGAAACTAAAGATCTCTCCGTGCAACGCTTCTTTCACAGGCCCTGGTGTTTGTCACTTACCACCCTCTGAAATGACCCAGCAAGTGACTCAGTTGCAACTTTACTGTAAACAGAGGAAGAGTAAAATGGGGTGAACCACCCAGTATCAGCCTGGACTCTGGATCGAAACCCGGTCAAGTTGCTCCAAGTATTGGAACATTCTCCGGACAAATGTTCATAGGCTGGGAGAGTTGTCTCACATTGCCTGATGGGTTTGCACTAAGGATCCTCAGGAAAAACTGATTCACACAGAGGCTGTGACTGACTCCTTTCATTGACTCTCAGGTGGGGAGTCTGCTTTCCACACCTTTATGTGTGAGTTTAGGGAGGAGAAAGAGAACTTCTGCTGGGCTTGTGAGGATTACAACAACATAGAGCTGACACCAAGGATGGGAAGGGGTCAGGAAATTTAACAGTTATTTTCTCCAGCAATAGTTCTGCAGTAAATCTCTGAGGAATTATTCCGGGCTTCGAATTTCCCCAATGGCTTCACACTCACATTTTTACCTGAAAGGACCTGGATCTGAAGAATTATGAGCAAAGGTAAGGGAATGTGAAGCTTCCAGCGGCAAAAAGAATACCCTCTCTCTCCCTGCCTCTGATCATATTTTTTTTATCAATGCTTCCCAGCAAAGTCTTGTCCAAGCTTCCTGAGAATTCCACTTGATGGATATAATTTGAGACTGAGCTTTCTTGGGTTGAGTTCACTTAATGTAGACAGAGAACCTAATCAACCTCAGCACCCACAGAACTGAGAGAAAAATACATCTGTCCTTCCCTGTCTGGTGGCTAAAAGGATTATTCTGGCTAAGTGTGTTAGCTCTACAGGTCTAATAGCTGCCAGTACTTGTTAGCCATGACACAGGTGGTGATCTTGCCTGTTTTCTGGAGGTACTGTGGATTCCCACTCTGTCAATGGTCAGGAGTGTGGTTGTACGTGGGTTGGGTGTCACAAGCCCTGCACCTGCATTTGTTAATTATCATCTTATCTAGAGTCATTAAGCTCTTGTGTTTCCTGTATAATCTTGTCAAGCTTATTTTGACTGCCAGGGGTTTTCCGGGTACTGTGAATTTTTAAAATGGACTCCCGATTAGCGATAATTGCGGGGTCCCTGTGTTTCGGGAATGATCGGCCATGATATAGTTATATGTTGGGGGTGTGTCCATCATTGGTCAGTCCTGTGGTTATATGTTTGGGATGTGTGCATCATTGATCAGGGATGTGGTTATGCTGGTGGTGTCTATCATTGGACAGGGATGTGGCTACATGTTGCGGGTGTGTCCGTCACTGGACGGCGATGCTGAGCCACTGGAGCTAATGGACCACATGTTGTCTCCCCAGGGAAATCACCATGCTTGTTTTATTGTTAAAGATCTCTTCAAGCAGCAAAAGCCTGATCAAGTTTGCATACCCCTCTAATGCACCTCTGAGGGACTATAGGGAGTTTGCTAAAATGCCTGATATTCTACACTCAGCTCGGCAGCGGTGCATCATTCCTTCTCCATTCTTTACTTTAATAAACCCGGTCAGCAAGGACCCGAACTCAAGGTCGTCCGCAGCTGCCAAATAGATGATAGCGGACTTCTGTTTTTATCGCGCTCGCTTTGGGACAAACGCTAAGAAGTGCAGACGGCCTTGCAGCTTCGAAAAGGCTAGTGCTTCAGGACATCGGAGGCCTGTGAGCATCGTGGGTTCCAGCTGCCAGGATTGTCTTCGGTTCATTACGGACACCCTTTTCAAGGTGACGATTCCTGTGTGACGCTGGTGCTCAAGTGAGAGTGTGCTGCCGGCATCGTCTATTGCTTGGCAGGTAACGAACAAAACCTCGCTGGAGGCTGCCAGCAGCAGGATCCGGACACGACGGGTGACGCTCTGCTTCAGAGGGTGACGTTACAAATGTGACCTCGTCCTGGCTGAATTGGCTAGCCGTCAGCCCGGTGCAGATTTCCTGTGTGCCCAAGGACTATTGTTCGATCTTAAGAACTGCCGGCTTGTGGATGCCAAGGACGTTGGGTCATTACCCCGCTCCCATAGTAAGTTCCCGCAACGTCTCTGTCAGGCGCATGCACCACCGCATACGAGTTTACTCGGCTGCTGGGTGTATTCCAAAACTCTACCCAGCACCCATTCTTCACTACCATCACAAAAGATGGGGGTCAAGCGCTACATTTCTACAACTGGCCTGCCACTCCATGCCTGCGCTCCTCGGCTAAACCCTATGTAGGGTAATGTACCGTGAAGGCTGAGTTTGCCAGCATGGAAATACTTGGCATTGTACGCTGGTCAAGTAGCCCCTGGGCTTCGCCCCTCCATTGTCACCGCGGTTCGGATATGGCCCAAGTGCAGAGTGAGCGACACTGAAGCGGGTGGATAGTTCACAAACTTTAATACGAACAGTGTTAAAGGGAAAATAAATAATAAACACTAGGCCAAACAGGGCCGTGAACTAAAACACTCAAAGGAAAACGAAGCCTGCACTGCGGCTGAAAAGAACATTTAAATATTAAACAGATACCGCTAGTCTTCAGAGTCAGTTGATTTGAAAGTCCAATATCTCAGGGAAGGCCGGATACAAAACAGCAGCGAAGCGTTGCGATGGTCTGTCCAAGTCTCGACCAGCACTGCGACGACAAGAATGGAGTTAAATGCTATCACGATTAAATAATACCTGACACGTCCAAATTCACAAGCACAATTGCTGTATCTACTGCGCTGCCGAATCCGTGGTTGTGACAGAGCCTCCCTCTCCAGGCGCAGCCCCTGAGGCGCCACAGAGCTGTGTCCGATGGAAGTCCCGGATCAGCGACTTGACCAAGATGTTCTTCGCTGGGATCCAAGTACGTTCCTCTGGGCCATACCCTTCCCAGTCCACAAGGTACTGGACCTTACCACGTACCCGACGAGATGCCAGGAGACGCCGCACAGTATAGACAGGGGAACCATCTACTGGGCAGGAGAAGAGGGAGGTGGGGTGACTGGGGCCAGGTGAGAGATAATAACCGGCTTGAGCTGGGAAAAACATGGACTACTGGGTGGATTTTCAGCGATGCTGGCAGACGCAATCCATAGGACACCTTGTCGACAGCCTTTTCTACTACAAACGGTCCGACGTAGCGCGGTCCAAATTTCCGGTTCTCGACTTTCAGGGGAGATCCTTTGATGCCAATCAGACCTCGTCTGCTGGCTTGAATGGCCTTACCTGTCGACAGAGCCGATCAGGCTGCTGGGAATGCTGTTTCTGGGCACGCAGCAGAGAAGTCTGGCTCGTCTCCAGGTGCGCTTGTAGCGCTGGATCAGCTGTTCAGCAGCAGGAACTTCTTCGTCGATCTCCTGATCAGGCAAGAGCGGGGACTGGAATCCCTTCCGGCATTCAAAGGGAGACATACCGGCGGAAGACGACTGCAGGCTATTGTGGGCAATGTCTGCCCAAACCAATTGGGAGCTCCAGGACGTAGGGTTGGAAGACAAGGCAGCGAAGGGTTGTCTCCAAGTCTTGGTTCACGCTCAGCCTGGCCATTAGATTGGGGGTGGAAGCCAGACTAGAGGTTGGCCGTGGGTCCTACAAGAGAGCAGAAAGCCTTCCAAAAGCGGGAAGTGAACTGTGGTCCACGATTAGACACTGTCTTTAGGAAAGCCATGGATCCTGAACTCATGTTGAACCATGACTGTGGCAGTCTCACGAGCCGGTGGGAGCTTGGGGAGGGCAATGAAGTGGGCAGCCTTGGAAAATTGATCCAAAACGACCAAAATGGTGGTGTTTCCATTAGACGGGGCAGACCAGTGATAAAATCTGCTGAGAGGTGGGATCAGGGGCGGCGGGGCACAGACAGCGGACATAACAGACCCGCAGGACGCTGGCGTGATGTCTTGTTCCAAGCGCATATGGAACAGGCAGATACAAAGTCATGGCCATCTTCGGACATAGCTGGCCACCAAAATTGTCTCTTTCTAAACTCCCGGGTCCGGTGAATTCCTGGATGTTCAGCCAGACGGGAGGAGTGACCCCATTCTAACACTTTGGAACGCACCGCAGCTGGGACAAACAGCTGGTTGGGAGGTCCCCCATCCTGGCCTGGATCTGATTGTTGGGTGGTCCTCACCTCTGCCTCTATTCCCCAGATCACCAGAGCAGCGATACACGAGCTAGGGAGAATGGGCTCTGGATCGCCATTGTCCTCAGATCCGTCGAGCTGCCGGGAGAGAGTGTTGACCTTTGTATTCTTGCTGCCGGAACGATAAGTGATGACGAAATTAAACCGTTTGAAGAAGGGAGCCCACCGGGCTTGACGAGGGTTGAGTCTCTGAGCATCCTCGATAAAGAAGAGGTTCTTGTGATCTGTCCAGACCAAGAATGGATGCTCTGCCCCCTCCAGCCAGTGTCGCCATTCCTCCACGGCCTCCTTGACACACGGAAGCTCCCGGTTCCCAACGTCGTAATTCCTGTCGGCCGGAGTCAAGCGACGGGAAGGAAAGGCACAAGGGTGCAGCCAGCCATCTGCAGACGAGCGCTGAGAGAGGACAGCTCCAATGCCTAGATCAGATGTATCCACCTCGACAATGAATGGCTGAGATGGGCCTGGGCGTTGCAGCAGCGGGGCAGTGGTGAAACGTCGCTTTAGCTCCGAAAATGCTTGGTCGGTATCGTCCGTCCATCGGAATCCGGCCGAGGTCTTTTTGGTGAGTGCATTAATTGGATCCGCGATAGAGTGAAATTCCGGATGAAGCGGCAATAAAAGTTCGCAAACCCCATGAAGCGCCATGCCTGTTTGACTGTAGACGGTTTGGGCCACTCTTCAACTGCCTGAACTTTACTAGGGTCCATTTGAGCACTGGCTGAGTTAAGTATATAGCCCAAAAACGACACTTGTTCTTTATGGAAATCGCATTTTTCAGGCGTGGCGCCGGTCGTGCATGCAGCCTGGGACAGCCGTTCCGATCTATTCTTTTGCTTCTTCTTACTTTTTAATTTACGTTATTTTTGTATTTTTTTTTCTCACGGTAACGCGTCGAAGCTGCACCCTCTCTGACATGCTGGTAGAGAGAGTTTTATTTGGGTTTTCTTTAGCGCTGGAAATGGTTACATCCCGACACGCGGGACAGAAGCAAGGTCGCATTGTGTACTTCACGGACCAGCAAATCCCGGCTGGTTTAGCTAACAGAGCGGTAGACACCCCGGCTGAAATCCGGAGGAAAACACACAGAGGATGCAGAGGGGAATCACAAAGCCGAGGAAAGAGGACTGGGTCGAGACAAGAGACTTTTGGAGACGAGGAATTCGGTGGGTAATACCGTTCCGGCTGACCGGAAGTGAGAGCGGTAAGCGTAATGGAGTTTCGTGCTTACTGATCTGGTTAACAACAGATAGTGCAATCCAGGTCATATTACGATCGAGGAACGTGTTTGTAGACCGGATATTGAACTTTTTACTGTTGGACTTCGGCCATATTCCACCGAAATACAACACTGGGCGGGAGGTCGTTCCTGCCTGTGGCCATCGAACTTGCAGCTCCTCCCGTGGAGGGTCAGACACCCTGAGCAAATAGGCTGGCCTGGTCTTATTTTCCATCTGGCATAGTTTGCATTTTGTTGTTTGATTGTTGGGGGTTTTTGTATTGCTATATTTACGCTCTTTTCTTGGTTGGTGCGGCTGTAACAAAACCAAATTTCCCTCGGGATTAATAAAGTATATCTATCTATCTATCTAGGTTATTTTCAAGAAGGCGTCTGAGTACTCTCCGGACATGCTGGACGTGCTCCTGATGAGAGAGGGAATAGATAAGGATGTCATCTAAATACACAAACTAGTTCAACATGTCCCTGAGCACATCATTGACTAAGACCTGGAATACAGCAGGGACGTTGGCCAGACCAAAAGGCATCACCAGGTATTCATAGTGGCCATTAGAGGTGCTGAAAGCCGTTTTCCACTCATCCCCTTCTCTTGTGCGAATCAGATTGTAAGCACTGCGCAGATCAATTTTGGAAAATATTGTTGCTCCCTGGAGATGTTCAAACGCAGATGCCAGCAAGGGAAGAGGGTAGCGGTTCTTCACAGTGATGCTGTTCAGGGGCCGATAATCAATGCAGGGATGGAGCTTCCCATCTTTCTCGCTCACAAAAAAGAAGTCTGCTCCTGCCGGCTAGGTTGACGGACGGATAAACCCCATGCTCAATACCTCCTTAATGTATTCCTCCATGACCACCGTTTCAGGACGAGAGAGGGAAAAGAGCCGGCCCCGGGGAGGACTAGTGCCAGGTAGGAGGTCTATAGCACAGTCGGATGGCCGGTGTGGGGGCAGGGTGGCGGCTTTTCTTTTACTGAAAACATCAAGGAGATCCGCATATTCAGCCCGAATCCCAGACAGGCCCACATCCTTAGCTGACACAGGAGGGGATTCATGGGATGGAGTTTGAGCTGGACCCAGACAGGTAGACAGGCATGCTGGTCCCCACTCTTGGAGTACCTTCAGAGACCAATCGATCTGTGGATTATGTCGGGATAAGCAGGGCAGATCAAGAACCAGTAGCAATTCAGGTGAATTAACCAGATAGAAAGATATTTCTTCATGATAGTTGCCTTCGAGTACCAGTTGGAAGGTTTGGGTGGAAAGGTGGATTTGACTGGTTCCCAAAGGTGGACCGTTTAGCGCCTTGATGTTGATCTTTTCTCTGAATTCCCGAGTTGGAAGTCCCCATCTTTGAGCGAGAGAGATGTCCATAAGAAGATTCCCGGCCGCACGGGAGTCAATAAACGCCTTAAGTTCATGGGTCTGAGACCTCCACGACAAGGAAACTGAGGGCGTTACAGAATTAGGGGAAGCTGACTGAACAGAGAACCGACCCGTCAGGATTCCCCTCCCTGCTGACGGGTATTCTCTTTTACTGGACGCCTGGAACATACCGCCCGGCAGTGTCCTGGATCTCCACAGTGAAGGCAGGAGTCTGTCCTGCGGCGCCGCGCTCGTTCCTCCTGAGACAGGCGCATGCGCCCCACTTGCATAGGCTCGTTGGTGGGTTGGGTGCTGGGTGGTGAGGGAGTGGGAAGAGGGCGAGGAAGGACGGTGGTCTGGTGAGGAAGAGGACGAGGAAGGACGGTGATCTGGTGCGTGTTGGAAGTTTGAAACATTCTTCCCCTGCGCCACTCAGTTATCCGGTCGTCAACTCGATTGGTCAGAATAATCAGTTTATCCAGACTATCCTGCTCGTCCCGGACAGCGATCTCATGCAGAATCCCTGCATTCAGATCACACTGGAAGGCAGTTATGAGGGATCTCATTCCATCCCGTCTCTAGGGTATGAATTTGACTGCATAGGCTCTCACCGTTCCTTTGCCTTGGCCTCTTGACCCCGTTCTGGAAGATCAAAAACCCTCCTTAACTCCGCCACGATATGTTGGAACGACTGGGTTGCGGGGTATCCTTGCTCGCGTAAGGCGTTGAACGGGCTGAGTGGAGGTCCGTCAAGAAGATTAACCATGTACGCCAATTTTCGCGCATCATCACCAGAACGACCAGGCTGGGCTTGAAATGTCAGCTCGCATTGAGTAATAAAATTCCTGCCACCATCGGGATCACCAGAATATCTGCCTGGTTGTGGAATACTCAGTTCCTGAACGGCCGTGGGAGTCGGCTCTGGTCCGGGAGCCGGAGCATTAGTAGCAGAGATTGTCGGCGCAGCAGAAAAGGAGGACCTGGAGATGCTGGGAGTGGGACTGAGGCGGCCTGTAGCTGCTGAATTGAGCTGGAGAGAATGTTATTAGCTGTCAGCTGATGCTGGCTATTCACAGTAACTTAGTGGACGGCGGCCGTGAGTGCAGAAATCGCAAACACCCGAGTCCAATTGTCTGTGGTGAGCTATTGAATAGCTGCGGCTAGGGACGATACCTGTTCCTCCAAATGAGACTGGGCTTGTTGGCACGAGGTTGTCTGCCTCATTGCCTCCGTAACTTCACTGAGAACAGATTCCATTGCCTGTAGTTTATCTCCTACCTGACCAATGAATCTCACGACCAAGTTCAGCTGCTCTCTCTCTGCTCGGTCCATCTTTGAGTTGGAAACTTGCCGTCACCACGGTTCGGATATGTCCCAAGTGCAGAGTGAGTGACACTGAAGCAGGTCGACAGTTCAGACTTTAATAGGAACAGTGTTAAAGGGAAAATAAACAATGAACTCTAGGCCAAACAGGGCTGTTAACTAAAACTTTGAAAGGAAAACGAAGCTTGCGCTGCGGCTGAAAACTACATCTTGCTGTTCGTTCATCGTTGTTGTCGATGAAGATCTCGACACCATTGATGATGTCGAGACTAGCACATGATTTGGAATCAAGTGAGGGAGAGTTGCGCAGCGTCATCCTCACTCTCTCTTCCCAATTCCCATCTGGATCCAGTGGCAAGACAAGAGTTGAGACGGCTGGAGATGGGAGTAGGCGCAGTGGATGACCAGGACGTCTTCTGTGTCTTGTCCTGCTCTACAGGTTCCACACGGCTTGTACAGACCGCCTTCTTGACCGTTGGACCTTCCATTGGTCTCATCCGCTCAATCCGCAGGAGTCTGTCTTCACATGCTGGGAGAGACATCCCCTATCTCACCGAGGGTTTGAGACCCGTCAGCTATCCTCACCTGGTTTAGCCGGCTTATCGAAGCCGTTGCCCGGGGTGTGGCTGCTGTCGCATGCAAACAGCTACAAGGAGCCACAGGTGAGAGCTGAGTGCCAGATGGGGGACTAAAGGTGGACTAACTGCCATGAAAAGGACGCGACATATAACCATATAAACTATGTAACAATTGCAACATGGAAACAGGCCATCTCGGCCCTTCGAGTCCGTGCCGAACTAGACATGTTCCCCCACCAGAGGTGCTACCCATCCTTGACACCCCATACACCCATTCTAAACTTTAAACAAATACCGCCGGTCTTCAGAGTCAGTTCATTTGAAAGTCCAGTATCTCAGGGAAGGCCGGATACAAAACAGCAGCAAAGCGTTACGATGCTCTGTCCAAATCTCGACCAGCACTACAACGACAAGAATGGAGTTAAATACTATCACGATTAAATAACAATTACCAGACACGTGCAAATTCACAAGCCCAATTGCGGTATCCACTGCGCTGCCGAATCTGAAGTTATCACATCCATAGGGTCCCTAAATCTGACGGTGGTTGCTGCTTTTGTGGCGATTACCGCCGCCTTAATGAGGATACCACCTCCCGATTGTTACCCGGTCCCACACTTCCAGGACTTTTCGGCAAGTTTAGCCGGAAAGTTAATTTTTTCCAATGTCAATCCAGTTAGGAACTACCTTCAGGTGCCTGAGTGCTCGGAGGATGTTCCCAAAATGGCTGTGATAACCCCGTTTGGGCTGAAAAAATGCAGCACGGTATTTCCAATGGCTGATTCCAAAACCTTCCATAAAAGACTTAGGTTTTCTTTTTGTTTGCCTGAATGACAGACTTATCGCTAGTGCATTGAAGTCCGAATACGTATCTCAACTCCGCACACTTTTCGATCACAAAGCCAACATGGGTTGATTATTAATCCTGCTAAACGCCAGTTTGGGTTGCCAACCATTCTTGGACTTTGCGTCTCCGCAGAAAGTGTGAAAACCCTCCTATTAAAATTAGTTGCTATTTTGGATTTCCCACCGCCCCGCATTGGTAATAAACTACAGGAGTTTTTAGGCAAGGTGAATTTCTGTCACCGCTTCATTCCGTGAACTGCTGTAGTTATGCTTCCCCTGTGCAGTGCGATTAAAGACAAAACCCCTAATCACATGCTTGACTGGTCAGCGGACATGGCCATGGCATTTGATGACACTAGACAAGCTCTTTCCAACGCGGCCCGACTGGCGCACCCGCTCCCCAAAGCACCTGTAGCCATTATTACTGACACTTAAGACTGTGCTGTGAGTGCTGTGCACGAATAGTTGGTCGGAGGCTTGCGGCAGCCACTCACCGTAAGTGAGGTCACCGTTTGATCGTAAGCTTCTCACTGGCTGTCCACCATTTTTGTTTTCTTCTAGAGGGGTCGCCAGTTCACAGTGTTTGTTTGACCACATACAGTGGCATGCAAAAGTTTGGGCACCCGTGGTCAAAATTTCTGTTACTGTGAATAGTTAAGTGAGTAGAAGATGAACTGATCTCCAAAAGTCATGCAGTTAAAGATGAAACATTCTTTTCAACATTTGAAGCAAGATTAGTGTATTATTTTTTTCAATCTTTTTATTGATTTTTTAAAAATTGTGTATACAAACAAGAGGAGAATATCTCTGGTATAAATGTCAGTAACATTACATACAGAAGGTAAAATAAACAATATCAGAATCACACATAGTGTTGATCTACAAAGTATAAATTCGTTATAGAATGTATAATACAGAGAAAAAAAGAATGTAATTCATCCTCTTATCAATTTATGAAGAAAGGAAGGACTATTAGAAATGTTTATATATTAAAAAAAAGAAAAAAAATCACTATTCTAAACAGGGAAAAAAAAAGGACTGAGAGAAAAACCAAGAGAAGAGAGACTCTCTGTTCAAATCCAAGGTTCTGAAAAAATAGCTGGAAGAGAATCAGTACAAAAATCATATCATATGAAAATATTGAATAAAAGTTCGCCAGATTTCTTCAAATTTAAAGGATGTATCCAATGTCCGACTTCTTATTTTCTCTAGACTTGAACAGGATATGATAGAGGGAAGCCAATAAAAGGCGGTAGGAGGGTTAGGGTCTTTCCATTTAAGTAAAATGGCTTTCCTAGCCAAAAGGGTGGAACAGGCTATCATCCACTGAGCGGAAGCAGGAGTATATCCTGCTTCCGATGGAATAATCCCCAAAATAGCTGTAAATAAGTTTGGTTGCAATTCCAGATCCAGCACTTTTGATAAGGTTTTAAAAACATCTTTCCAAAAATTCTCCAACTTTATGCAAGACCAAAACATGTGAGTTAAAGTAGCCTGCTGAGTATTACATCTATCACAAATAGGATTAATACTGGGAAAAATACGGGCTAATTTATCCTTTGACATAGGTGCCTGATGCACTATCCTGAACTGTATCAAGGAATGATGAGCACAAATAGATGAAGTATTTACCAAATGACAAATTTTACTCCATTGATTATCTGAAAGTAACTCCTGAAATTCCAATTCCCAGGCAGCTTTAATTTTATTGTTAGATATCATTCGTAAATTCAATAACCATTCATAAATTGTAGCTATTAATCCTTTTTGGAGTGGTTTAACCTGGAAGAGGGTATCTATTATATTAGATGGATAGGTGGAGGAATAATTTGGAAGCAATGTACATAAAAAAAATTCCTAATTTGTAAATATCTAAAAAAGTGTACATTGGATAAATCAAATTTATCTGCTAGCTAAGTAAAAGACATTAAACAATCCCCTATAAACAAATCCGAAAAAGTTATTATTCCTTTGGTTTTCCAAATTTAAAAAAATCTGACCTAAAATTGATGGTTTAAAAAACTAAGTACAATATATTTTGCTAGAAGGGACAAAATTATTTAATTCAAAAAATCTGCAAAACTGAAACCGAATTTTTAATGTATGTTTAATAATAGGATTAAGGTCTTGTGTCTACCAATCTTTCAGAGCAGAAAAGGAAGAGGAGCTCCCAGTAAAGAGGCCAAAGAATACGCCTTCACTGAGTTTTTCTCCAAATCCACCAATAAAGGACAGTCATATATGTCTGAATAATGAATCCAACAGGTAATATATCGAATATTAATTGCCCAGTAGTACAGTCTACGATTTGGCAAAGCCATACCACCGTCCTTTTTCCATTTCTGCAATAAAGGTTTACTCAATCTAGGCTTTTTGTTGTTCCAAATATAGGATAAAATTTTAGAGTCTATTCTGTCGAAAAACTGTTTAGGAACAAATGCTTGAAATATATATAAGAATTTCGGTGGAACTATCATTTTAACAGCATTAATTCGATCAATTAATGATAGCGTCATAGAAGACCATTTAGAAAGTATTTGTTGGGTATAATCAATTAATGGGAGAAAATTATATTTATATAGATCTTTTAAATTCTTTGTAAATTTAATACCAAGATAGGTAAATAGACTTTTAGCAATACTAAAATGTAATTGCTCATACTGATCCAAATGATTATTAATGAGGAAATAGCTCACTTTTGTATAAATTTAACTTATATCCAGGAAAACTACTAAGTTCGGAGAATATTGATAACATAGAAGGAATAGATTTCTTAGGATCTGAAATGTAGACTAACAAGTCATCTGCATACAACAAAACCTTGTGCATTTTATCCCCTCTCTTAATACCCTGAATACTATTGGAATTCCGAAGAGCAATAGCAAGGGTTTCTAGAGCCAAGTTAAATAACAAAGGACTAAGAGGATAGCCCTGCTGGGTACCTCTGTGTAGTCTAAAATAGGGAGATTTTGATTGTTAGTTATAACTGCAGCCATAGGAGCTTGATAGATCAATTTGATTCAGGAAATAAAACCCAGACCAAAATTTATTTTTTCTAAAATTTCAAATAATTAAAACCACCCCACCCTATCAAAGGCTTTCTCTGCATCAAGAGAAACGACACATTCAGGTTCTTTGAATGGAGAGGAATAAATAATGTTCGATGGTCTCCAAATATTAAAGTGTGAATATCCATTCTTAATAAATGTAGTTTGGTCATTAGAGATAACTTTAGGTAAAATATTCTCAATCCTATTAGCCAAAATTTTAGAAAAAATTTTAGAATCCACATTTAGTAAAGAAATTGGTCTATAAGAGACACATTCAGATAAATCTTTATCTTTTTTAGAAATTAGTGAAATTAATGCCTCATAAAAAGTTTCCGGAAGAGTCCCAGAGGATATAGAATCAGTGAAAACATGACATAAATGTCAAATATCTCAGTAAAAGTCTTAAAAAATTCCACCGTATATCCATCTGGTCCCGGAGCCTTACCTGATTGAAGAGTGGATTAGATTAGATTATTAGATTAGATTATGAGGACACACGGTCCTCTTTTATTGTCATTTAGTAATGCATGCATTAAGAAATGATACAATGTTTTTCCAGAATGGTATCGCAGCGACACATGACAAACCAAGACTGAAAAACTGACAAAAACCACATAATTATAACATATAGTTACAACAGTGCAAAGCAATACCGTAATTTGATAAGAACAGACCATGGGTATGGTAAAATCACAGAGTCTCTCAAAAGTCCCATCATCTCACGCAGACGGTAAACCTCCAGTGCTGCAAACTTGCTGATGTAGCATCCTGGAAGCATCCGACCATAGTCCAACTCCGAGTCCGTCCGAAAACTCTGAGCCTCCGACCAGCTCCCTGACACCGATGCACCGAGTACCATCTCTGCCAAGTGTTTCGACCCCAGCCCTGGCAACAGGCAATATGCAAGGATGAGGATTTGGGGCCTTCCCTTCAGAGATTCTCGATCACACAGTAGCAGCAGCAGCAAAGCAGCATTTCAGAAGTTTCTCCAGATGTTCCTCGGTGCTTCCTCACGTCTGTCTCTATCAAATCAGGATTGTGCATGGAGTCCTACTTTATAGGTACAATATCAATTCGGAACGGCTGCACATGCTGCATCACACCACTATCTTCTCCTCCCTCCTTCTCCTTATAGCCCTTGTTATTTCCTCTTGTTTAATAGGAGCACCTAATGTACTGTATTCATATCTTGAGTAGAAATTTTAGGTATATTCAGCCTTTGTAAAAATCTATTCATAGAAGTAGTATTGTCTGTAAAGTCAGATTTATAAAGGTGAGAATAGAAATCCAGAAATACCTTATTAATTTCCTGACCATCTGACGTTTCAATTCTATCAGATCTTCATATTTGACCAGCCAACAATTTGCCTGACTTATCCCCATGTATATAAAATTGACTTTTAGATTTGAGAAGTTGCTGCTCAATGGGATAGGTCAAAAGCAAATCATGCTTTGTTTGAAGTTCCTCTCTTTCCCTATAAAGGTTTTCATTAGGTGTTACTGAATAAACTTTATCTATTACTTTAATCCTGTTAGTAATCAATAAGAGTTCCACTTTGGTTTTCCTTCTTAAACCCACTGAATATGAAATAATCTGTCCCCTGAGAAAAGATTTAATCGTATCCAAAATAACCAAATTTGACATTCCCACAGTTGTATTTAATTCAAAAAATAAAGAAATTTGTTCTTTAATAAAACTAACAAAAGCTAAGTCCTGTAATAATGTAGCATCACATCTCTGCTGAGAAGATTTTAAAATGTTATCAGGAAATCTAAACGTTAATTTCATAGGTGTGTAGTCCGATAACGTGATGACATCATAAGTGCAATCGGCAACAAAGGGCACCAATTGTGTGTCCAGCAAAAAATAATCAATTCTTGAGTGTTTAACGATATACATGCGAAAAGAAAGAAAAATCCCTGTCTTTAGGATGTATAACTCCCCAAATCTCAACCAAACCATATTCCAATATAAAATAAGATTTAAAACAAGTCACGGCCTTATTAGGAAGCAACGGATTGATTGATGACCTATCAATCGAAGGATTTAAACAGCAATTGAAGTCACCGTCCATAATCAACTTGTGTTCTTTTAAATTTGGCAGTGCACAAAATAGTTTCTTAAAAAATTCAGGACTATGTATATTAGGTGCATAAACACACACTAGAACCACCTCTAAAAAAATTTTTTAAGAATTTGAAAAAACGATTTTCATCTTCCCTGCAAAGATGGGTCTCCTGTGCAAAAAATAATATCAACCTGAAGTGTTTTTAATTTCTTAAAGATGATGTTCTGCTTAATAGGTTGGTTCATACTATTCAAATTCCAAGATATTATATTAATTTTATTGACATCCATATTTAAACTTTATTATAAGATTTTGTAAAGTAAGTTATTGCATAAGCATAAATCAATTCTACCGGGAAAAACAAAGCATGAAGTCGATCAAAGATTAAAAAAATGCAAAATGATTGACAGAATTACCTCTCAGGATTACCCAGTCGGAAACCACCCAATATAATAAACCACCCACTCCCCCCAAACCCGGAAACCGTCCAATATGTGGACAGCATGCTGAACTACTATCCCTTATCCCCTGTCTCCGATTGGCAGGCTCTTCTCAAACAGGTATGTATTAACACCACTAAATAAAGACAAAACCAGAAAAAACGAAGAAGTAAACAATTTCAAATATTTTGATATTATGTCTTACAGAGGTTGGAACCTAACTAACATCAGGCATCTTAAACTCATTTAAAGTAAGTAATCATATATTCAAAAAAGGATAAATCCAACCAATTAATGTGTTATGACTAGTGCTGGCCACTTACAAGTCAATAAAAAAGTAAGTAACTATGTGTATATTAAATCCAAAATATATTAAATATTAACGGTTTTTCCCATTTCAACGACTCCCAGCTAAGCATTAATCATTCAAGTTGCTTGCGAGATGGATTTGAACTCCTTTATGAATCTCCAACCCTTTTCTGGGGTGTCAATCCATTTGGGGCGATCATTAGGTGGAGGGATTCTCAGACGAGCTGGGAAGCGCAAAGAAGGACCACAATTTGAGCAAATCTGGCGACCTTTTATTCAATATTTTCATTTAATTTGATTTATTACTCTTCCAATTATATTTTTTCGAAGTTTTAGATTTGATTAGAAAGTTTTTCCTTTTCTTCTAGTCGTATCCTCAGAATGGACTGTCCAGTCCCTTTTTCTTTCCTTCCTTTTTTCATATAGTGCAGTGGGTTTTTTTTTCATTTTAAAAATTTAAAGTTTTTTTCTCTCTTTATGAATTGATAAGAGGAGAATTAGCTCTTTTTATTATATACTACATATTAGCTTAATACTATGTATGATTTTGATAATGTCTATTTCACTTTCTGTTTGTATTGTTATTGATATATATATATTTGAGATAATTCTCCTCTTGTTTGTATAAATGCTCTTTTTAAATCAATAAAAGGATTAATAAAGACAAAGAAGGACGACAATTATTCTTATAAAGTTCAGCCATCACTTCCCAAAATTTAACTCTTTCAGCATAAACCTCTGGAGAAAAATCTTCAATTATACGAATGACTGCCCCATTAAAGATTAGCTTCCCTCACTTCCTTGAATCTCAGAGAATTGCTTCTTTAGTTGTAAAATAGTACAAACATAGTACCATATGGCGAGGTTTCATCTCAGGTGAAGGCTTCAGGTGGAGAGAACGATGGACTCTATTTATAATTGGAGGTGCTTCAATTATCTCACTAAAAAATGAATGTAACATATCTGAAAAATATTTTAATGGCTCACCAGATTCTGTATTTTCAGGCAAAGCCAGTATGCATAAATTCATCCTGCGGCTTCTACTTTCCAGATCAACCGTTTTCTTCTTAATTCTGGATATTTCCAGAGTAGCCTCATTAATTTTCTTTTCAATAGCCAATATCTTTAATTCTTGTTCTTTAATAACTTGATTCATTGCTTCCTGTTCTCTTTTAATTCTGTTAGTAGTCTTCTTGAGTGTCTCGAATTGGATTTCCAGATTCCTGGAAGACGGAAATATTTTTAAAAAACTTTTCATTATCCTCCACCAGGCTATCAATCTTAGTATTCATGTCTTCCATTAAAGAGAGCATTCTTTCTGAAGTAAGGACTTCCACAGATTGCTCCGTTGGGTCAGTTTCAGCAACGGTTTGTCCAGCTTTTTAAAATCGTTGCCACCGCAATTAAATAGTAAAACCTTCAGTAAAAGTAATAAATCTTCAAATTTTAAATGGATCTAGAAGTGTGAGATAAGTTATCAAAGTTAGGAGCAGTGCCACACGTGTCCTACTCCATGGACTGCCAACGGGAGACTCCAGTATTATTTTTGTTTTGTACAATTTTAGAGTAATAAAAGGAAAGGAGCAACATGCAAAAGTGTGGGCACTCCAAGAGATTTGAGCTCTCAGATAACTTTTACCAAGGTCTCAGACTTTAATTAGCTTGTTAGGGCTATGGCTTGTTCACAGCCATCGTTAGGAAAGGCCAGGTGATGCAAGTTTCAAAGTTTTATAAATACCCTGACTCCTCAAACCTTGTCCCAACAATCAGCAGCCATGGGCTCCTCTAAGCAGCTGCCTAGCACTCTGAAAATTAAAATAAATGATGCCCACAAAGCAGGAGAAGGCTGTAAGAAGAGAGTAAAACGTTTTCAGGTAGCCGTTTCCTCAGTTTGTAATGTAATTAAGAAATGGCAGTTAACAGGAACTGTGGAGTCCAAGTTGAGGTCTGGAAGAACAAGAAAACTTTCCGAGAGAACTGCTAGTAGGAGTGCTAGAAAGGCAAATCAAAACCCCTGTTTGACTGCAAAAGACCTTTAGGAAGATTTAGCAGACTTTGGAGTGGTGGTGCACTGTTCTATTGTGCAGTGACACCTGCACAAATATGACCTTCATGGAAGAGTCATCAGAAGAAAACCTTTCCTGCATCCTCACCACAAAATTCAGCATCAGAAGTTTGCAAAGGAACATCTAAACAAGCCTGATGCATTTTGGAAACAATTCCTGTGGACTGATGAAATTAAAGTAAAACTTTTTGGCCACAATGAGTAAGGGTATGTTTAGAGAAAAAGGGGTGCAGAATTTCATGAAAAGAACACCTCTCCAACTGCTAAGCACGGGGGTGGATCGATCATGTTTGGGCTTGTGTTACAGCCAGTGGCATGGGGAATATTTCACTGGCAGAGGGAAGAATGAATTCAATTAAATACCAGCAAATTTTGAAAGCAAACATCACACCATCTGTAAAAAAGCTGAAGATGAAAAGAGGATGGCTTCTACAACAGGATAATGATCCTAAGCACCCCTCAAAATCCACAATGGACTACCTCAAGAGGCGCAAGCTGAAGGTTTTTCCATGGTCCTCACAGTGCCTCGACCTAAACATCATCGAGAATCTGTGGATAGACCTCAAAAGAGCAGTGCATGCAAGATGGCCCAAGAATCTCACAGAACTAGAAGCATTTTGCAACGAAGAATGGGTGAAGATCCCCCAAACAAGAATTGAAAACTGGCTACAGAAAGTGTTTACAAGCTGTGATACTTGCCAAAGGGAATGTTACTAAGTACTGACCATGCAGGGTGCCCAAACTTTTGCTTTGGGCCCTTTTCCTTTTTTGTTATTTTGAAACTGTAAAAGATAGCAATAAAGAAGTAATCTTGCTTAAAATATTAAAGAAATGTGTCATGTTTAACTTTATGCCTTTTGGAAATCAGGTCACCTTTTACTCGCTTAGCTATTCACAGTAACAGAAATTTTGCCTGGGGTGCCGAAACTTTTGCATGCCACTGTATATCAGACCCTGGGTCTGCACAACAGCAATGGCACCTGGCCTACATATCAGAGTTTACAATTGATATACAACATATCAATGGGATAATAATGCTGTGGCTGATTGTCTCTCATAGACAGCAGTTGAGCCCAAACATCCTTGACATCCACAAGCCGGCAGTCCTCAGATCAACCGACAGTCCTTGGACACACAGGAAATCTGCACCGAGCAGAAGTCTAGCCAATTCAGCTAGGACAAAGTCACGCTTGTAACGTCACCCTCTGAAGCTGAGCGTCACCCGTCGTGTCCCCTAAGTCTGGATCCTGCTGCTTTTGGTGGCCTCTAGCGAGGTTTTGTTGTTCTTTGCCTGCCAATCAATAGGCGATGTTGGCAGCACACTCACTTGAGCACCCGTGGGAATCGTCACCCTGAAAGGGTGTCCGTAATCAGCAGAAGACAATCTCCTGGAACCCACGATGTTCACAGAACTCTGATGTCCTGAAACACTGGCACTTTCGAAGCTGCAAGGCTGTCAGCATTTCCTACCGTTTGTAACAAAGCGAGCGTGATAAAAACATAGGCCCGGCACCATCTATGTCGCTGGCGTCATTGTGTTTGGGTCCTTCCTGACTGGGTTTACTAAGGTAGGAAAAGGAGAAGGAATGATGCACCGCTGCCTAGCTGAGTGTAAACTATCAGCTATTTTAGTAAACTCCCTGTAGTCCTTCACACAACACACACAATCCGTGTCTTGGCCCGAAACGTCGACTGTACCTCTTCCTATGGATGCTGCCTGGCCTGCTGCGTTCACCAGCATTTTTTGTGTGTGTTGCTTGAATTTACAGCATCTGCAGATTTCCTCGTGTTTGTGTTTTAAAGTCCTTCACGGTTGGATTAGCGAGAGTTATGCGAACTTGATCAGGCGTTCACTGTATGAAGAGTTCTTTAACAATAAAACAAGGATGGTGATTTCCCAGGAGAGACAACATGTGGTCCATTAGCTCCAGCGGCTTAGAATCATCGAGGCCAGGCAAGAAGAGCAACTGTCATCGCACTCAGACTCTAATAGTCTGAAAGAAAAATGGTGAGTTTTGGGGGTCCGCTTTAAATAATCACAGTACTCGGAAAACCCATGGCAGTCAAAATAAGCTTGACCAGTTTAAACAGGAAGCACAAGAGCTTAATGGCTCTAGATAAGATGATAATTAACAAATGCAGGTGCAGGGCTTGTGACACCCAACCTACGTATAACCACACTCCTGACCATTGACAGAGAGCGAGACTACAGTAGCTCCAGAAAAGAGGCAAGATCACTACGTGTCATGGCCAACAAGTACTGGCAGCTATTAGACCTGGAGAGCTAACACACTTGAGCCAGAATCTTCCTTTCACCTACTTCTGATCAGAGCCACCAGACAGGGAAGGCCAGATGTATTTTTTCTCTCAGTTCTGTGGGTGCTGAGGATGATTAGCTTCTCTGGCTACATTAAGCTAACTCAACTCAGGAAAGCTCAGTCTCAAATTATATCCATCAGGTAGAATTCTCAGGAAGTTTGAACAAGAATTTGCTGGGAAGTATTGATGAAAGAATTATCATCAGAGGCAGGGAGAGAGAGGATGTTCTTTTTGCCGCTGGATGCTTCACACCTTTCTTCACACCTTCAGTCACCTCTCCTCATAATCTTTCAGATCCAGGTGCCTGGAGAGAAAATGTGAATGGGAAACCATTGGGAAAATTAAAAGCTCAGAATAATTCCTCAGAGATTTACTGCAGAACTATTGCTGGAGATAATAATTGTTAAATTTCCTGACCCTTTCCCATCCTTGGTGTCATCTCAATGTCGTTGTAATTCTCACAAGCCCAGCAGAGGTTGTCCTTCTACTCCCTAAACTCACACCACATGAAGGTGTGGACAGCAGACTCCCCACCTGAGAGTCAATGAAAGGAGTCGGTTGCAGCCTCTGTATGAATTGGTTTTTCCTGAGGATCGGCTCTGTATCCGTCCATCAACTATCGTGCACAGAGCTACCACATTCCCTCAGTCAGGGGGATGGCTCTCTCTGTCCCTGGGTATTTGTGCGGAGAATGTTGCAAGGTTGGCCAGGCTTGGAGCAACTTGACCGGGTTCCAATCCAGAGTCCAGGCTGATGCTGGGTGGTTCACCCATTCTACTCTTCCTCTATTTACTGTAAAGTTGCAACTGAGTCACTTGCTGGGTCATTTCAGAGGATGTTAAGTGACAAACACCAGAGCCTGTGAAAGACATGATGCACGGAGAGATCTTTAGTTTCAGGATATGCCCAGAAATTGACATCTAGGTCAATCCCTGGAGGAATAGGATGGCATGGTGCTGAATCGAGGGCAGCACGGTAACGTAGTTAGCATAACACTTCACAGCACGAGTGATCAGAAGATCAGGGTTCAATTCATGACACTGTCTGTAAGGAGTTTATAAGTTCTCCCTGTGATCATGTGGTTTTCCTCCGGGTGCTCTGATTTCCTCCCACATTCCAAAAAGCCATTCGGGTCAGGGTTGGTAAGCTGTGGGCATGCCACATTGTTGCCAGATGTGTAGCAACACCGGTGGGCTGCCCCCAGCACATGTTCGAGCTGTGTTGGACGTTAACAGAAACAACACATATCATTGTATGTTTCGATGTACACGTGATTAATAAAGCTGACCTATATCTTTATCTTTATCCAAGGTGACTGGCAATTGCCGGATGCCGTTGAACTGGAGGAAAGGATGGGATGAGACTGCAGATACAGGAATGGACAACAGGAGAACAGGAGTGTGTGCGTCTGCAAAGTGCCTGGGCTGTTACGTGTGGGGGGAAACATTGGGAGCTGCGGAAATGTGACCGCTCTCTGCACCACAATGAATAGACCAATGCAGAGCGGGTCCTCTGGAGAGGAAGGAAAGAAAATCCTTTCATATAGATGCAGCTCTCAGGTGGGGAGTCTGTAATCCAGAAGATGTCTGAGTTTAGAGAGGAGAAGGGCAACTTCTGGTGGACCTGTGAGAATTAGAGGGGCAGGGAGACCAGGCCCAAACATAGGCTTGAGGACCAGAGACCCGACGATGAATTCACCAAGGTCAGAATTAGTATCAGGATTATTACGCTGACATATATCATGAAATGAATTGTTTTGTGGCAGCAGTACAATGCAAAACATAAAAGTTATTATATGTTATAAAAAATAAATAAATAGTGCAGAAGATGAATGGTGAGGTAGAATTCATGGACGATTCATAAATCAGATGGCGGAGGAGAAGAAGCTATTCCTGAAATGATGGGTGTAGAGTTTCAGGCTCCTGTATCTCCTTCCTGATGGTAGTAATGACAAAAGAGCATGTCCCAGATGGTGAGAGTCCTTAATGATGGACGCTGCACCACCTCTTAAAAATGAAGACCCGCATCTAACGTTTTAGGAAATGTTTCTTCTTCTCCACCATCCAATTTCTGAAAGGTCTATGGATCCATGGACAGTACCTCACTATTCTCTTGTACTGCTTATTTATGGATTTATTGTAAGTGAAGGCCCAGAGAACAACAATAAACTCACCCAGATCCAGATGCCAAAGGAGGTAGATTTTCACTTTGTGATCTCCACCGTTTCCCACTCCATCCAGAACCGAGAGGATGCAGGGGGACCATGGGTGGAGGAATGGTCTATGAAGGATGAGGTTGGGGGGCAACACCAGAGGTGGAGTTAAGATAAGTTAATAGGACTGAGAAGGTCAGGAGGATTGGGGTTGAAAGGAGAGTTAGGGAGAAGTAGGGGTTTAGGAGAGGTCAGGAATGGATGTGTAAAGGTCAGCAAAGTAGCAACAACTTCAGTAGAAATGGGCCAGTAGCAATGTCCTCAACAAGCCACCTTCACTTTTAGTAGGGCGTGTATCATGGAAGGAGCCAGTGGTCAGTAATGACTGTTCCTATAATTCCTTGTAGCTGAACCTTAACTCACAGAACAGGGGGAGTATCGTTCGGACCAGAAGCCAATGACTTGGTCAAAAACAGTGTCTATGGGCAAACAGAGAGACTCTTCTGATTTTCTGAGATTCCTGTTCTACTGGGCCTCCCTCCTGTAAGAAACATTGGTGGGATGATGGGGGAAAGAGGAAAGGGGATTTGTGCTGGGATCTGGGAATCGTTCCAGGGTCATCCAATTTGAGACATTAATCCCTCCAGCACCAGCCCCTAGGAGCTTTGCTGGTTGTGGGGGATATTTGGGCTGAAAGGTGCCTTGTTTAGAGACCATGATCTGGTGTCTGTGGGCAGTGAAGGAGACAGCTGTTCCAGTGGGCTGTGCCAAGAACACATCTCATGGGTCTTCAGGTCAGTCGAGGACAGACCCCTGACGTAACATCTCTGGCTCATGTTGACACATCCATCTCTCTGGTACGACCGGGGTCCATTCCCCTCACCATGTGATAATCCATGTACAACCCTCTTTCTACAGTTCATTCCCTTTTAATTATTACACATTGCACTGCTAGTGCAATAGGGTTTATTTATTTAAGATACTTTTATTTTATGAATTCAACAATACAGTGATTTTCAAGCATGCACAAATTGGTAAATAAGGAGCCTTATTCCAATAAAAAAAAATCATATTCATTTCTTGTTCAGATGGTTTTAAAATGGATGTAGAAAGACAGACTGACAGTGAATTTTCATTTATAAAGGCAGAAGAGGAGAAGGCGTGATGGTTAAGTGATGCTTTGCTACCCAATCACTGGCTAAAATCGGCAGCTGAACTGGTGTATGTGTGTGTGTGAACGTGTGCCTGCACGTGTGCATATGCCTTTCTGTGTGCGTCTGTGTACCTGATCTTTATGTCTAAGCTGTACAGATGCAACATGTTAGGTGAAGGTCAAGTTCAAATCTCGTATCTCACATTGAGTTCAGGAAAGATCTCAACAATGTTGGCACCAAAGTCATATATATCACAAGGAACAACAATCAGAATAACAGGATATCTGCGTAAAACTTGGAAATTTAGCAAATCCTGAAACTTATTTATAATCACACTCATAATAACACCAAATCTCATACATATTCCTGTACAGACTCACTTTCATATACAGACAGTTCTGGAACTCCAGTTAGATTGTGCCTATTTACAAGCTTAGTACAAGCCAAGTAATTCTGCTGGTGTGACCAATCCTCCAACAGAACTCTCCATGTTTGGAGTGGGTCTTGAACCCACGATCTTCAGAGCCAGACGTACAGCGAGAACGAAAGAGAATGAAAGAAAGAAACTCCGCTGAGAAGAATCTTGTCATTGGGTGTTGAATGCATCTGTTTGTATTACTTTATAAGTCTAGATAAAACAAAATGAGATTGCTATTATTTGTCTTGGTCCAGACAAAATCGAGTGAAGACAACTTTAAGGAGGTAAAATTCTTCTATTCACTGCCCTGGGGGTTCTGCCAGGAAAGTCAAAGCTCCTTGGAATTCATGGTCAGCAGGAGGGCTTGAATGGGAATGAGAACCACAGTGTGTTCATCACCTGTGTTGACCCACAATAGTCTGTTGGAAAGCTGGTGCCTACTTGTGTGTGGTGGCAGAGGATGGGGCAAGGCCAAGATACCTTGCCGAGACCCTGCAGACACCACTCCCAGCAGGGGGAGCAAACTGACTTGTTATTCAATCATCAGATCTCATGCAACAGCAGAGGGCAGCAAAAGGCAAGTGGATGCAGAAACAATCCCACTATTTGCACGGATTAGAGTTTTGCTGTGTAGGTTCACTGTCCATGTAGGACTTAAATTGGTGGTTTGGCAGTGGGGGCGGTGGGTGGGTCTCGAGCTGAGATCATGAGAAGATGTAGGAATCTAGCAGTGTGTTAGGCCCACTATTGTCACCAAGTGATTCAGAGTCATAGAGTTCCTAATCGGGAGACCAATCATTATGGATCAGTCATAACATCTCCTCCTCACTGACAGTCAAGGATGTGTGCTGAGCTCATGGCTCTACTCTGTCCAAACTCCTGTATGGCTCGGCCCTGTTCAAATACCATCTCCTTCATTAGGAGTTCCAGGAGATTCAAACTCATGTGGGTCGGCCCTGCTCAAATACCATCTCCTTCATTAGAAGTTTGAGGAGATTCAAAAAGGTGCATCCATCTTTAAAGACCCTCACCATCCGGGACATGCCTTCTTCTTGTTACTACCATCAGGGACGAGGTATAGGAGACTTCTATCATCAGATTTCTGAACAGTACATGAACTCTATCCAGTTACAATATTTATTTTGTAACTCTTCATAACTTTTATGTATTGCACAGTGCTGGGACCAGAAAACAAGTAATTTCACAATGTATGTCAGTGATAATAAACCTGTGTTTTAGGGGAAAGAATTGTGAGGACTAATAATTAGTAAATAGTGATATGTATTGTGCTTATGTGGTAACAGGGAACCACAGACAAAAGTATTTATGTGATTGCATATACTCGTTTGACTGAAAATTGGATTTACTGCTAGATCTGTGCATCATCATTTTATTCTGCAATCTGACATAGACTCAATAACTCTTCCTATAGATACCATTCTGTTAATAAAATGTAGTTTTACAGGTAATCTCATCAACTGAGAATGTAAAAGCTGCATCAAACTCTCGCTCACCTAGATCAGCTTTGCCTGGTTTCCTGGTGTTCAATGGTTCAAAGTAATATCAGAGAAAGTATACAGTGTACAGCCTGAAACTCTCACTCTTCGCAGACATCCACAAAACAAAAAATACCCAAAGAATGACTGACAGAAACATCAGAATCCCAAAGACCCACCCTCCCCTCTCCCATGCACAAGCACTGACCCTCCCCCTCACCTTCCCCCACTTGCACCAGCAAAATCACTGACACTGCTCCCCCACCCCCCCACCATGCAAGCAAAAGCATGGTGTGCATCTGTTTTGAATAAATCACTCATTATTTCAAATATCAACTGTGTGATCTTTCAGTTTGTTCCTACAACCTGATTCTCATTCTGATACAGCAAGGGAACAGGCCTCCGGACCAACTAGTCCATGCCAACCAAGATGTCCCATCCTAGCTGATCCGATTTGCCTACTTTGAGCCCCTATTTCTCTAAACTTTTCCGATCCATTTACATCCAACTACCATTTAAAAGTTGCTTTCGCACCTAACTCTCGCACTTCCTCTGGGTGCTCATTCCACATGTATACTACAGTAAATGTGGCTGGTCTGGTTCAGTTAGTTAATGGTGACAGCTCCAGGATGTTGATGGAAGAGGCTCAATGACATCATTGAATCTCAGGGGTAAGTGGATTGATGTGCTCTTGATGGAGGTGGTGATTGTCTGTGAATTATTTCCCATTTCTCAGTCCATGCCTGATTGGACGAATGTAGGTTCTGAAAACATTCACCGTTTCTCCCTCGATGGATGTCAAATGAGACCATCAATGTTTGGGTGGATAATCTTTCATTGGAGCAGTTTTGATGGAAGATCATTGACCCAAGTCACTCAGTTTATTCTGACTCCGTGGACACAGCCTGACCTTCTGAATGTTTCTGTCCTTCTGGAGAAAGCTTCTCACCTCAGTCGTGTTCATCTCTATCTGTGAGGACTCGGTGGTGATGCTCTTCTGTTTACTGGTCAACCATTTCCGTAATTCATCAACCACCTTCAATGAAATGAGAATGATACATTAGTCATACACAGTTTTAACAAATTTTATTTTTGTACAATTAAATTGTTTGATTCTTTGCACTCTGAATTCTGAACCTGTCTTTCATTTTCTGTTATTTATTTTTGCAATGGTCATCGCTATCTATTTTTGTGATGGTTATGAGTGGTGAGAGAAACCTTCACACATTAACTATTATTTTGGAATACACTTTAAAGAATTTGTTAATTTCAACCTAGTAGAATAAAACTACCTTTCAGTCACCCTTCAGAGTCCCAAAGCCAAGTAAATATTACATTTTATATTGTAACTGTGTCCCATTGGCACCTCCAGTGGATCACTCAGACAGAAGCAAGTCCACCAAATTTCTTTTATGAAGGAGCAATGAAATCATGAACTTTGAAAAAAATTTACAGAGAGGTAGAGAGCTTCTGCATAAGGAGGTGAAAGTTTATCAAGGTGAGATGAAAATGAACTTTAGAGGTCACAATCATATCAGCCTGATCTTATTAAATGGTGATGAAAACTTAAAGGACCATGTGCTGACTCTTGCTTCAAATACATAGTTCATGAAAAGGCACTCTAACCATTCATCACTATGATGATTATATGCAGAGAGTCAGATGAAGTGGAAAAATTGATAGAGTTGTGGAGTCACAGAGCAATGCAGTTTGGATACAGGCCTTTCGACCCAACAAGCTCATGCCAACCATGCAGGAGTAGGCCATTCGGCCCTTCGAGCCAACACCGTCATTCACTGTGATCATGGCTGATCATCCACAATCAGTACCGTGTTCCTGCCTTCTCCCCATATCCCTTGACTCCGCTATCTTTAAGAGCTCCATCTAATTCTTTCTTGAAAGAATCCAGAGAATTCACCTCCACTGCCTTCTTAGGCAGAGCATTCCACAGATCCACAACTCTCTGGGTGAAAAAGTTTTTCCTCAACTCCGTTCTAAATGGCCTACCCGTTATTCTTAAACTGTGGCCTCTGGTTCTGCACTCCCCCAACATCGGGAACATGTTTCCTGCCTCTAGTGTGTCTAATCCCTTAATAATCTTTTATGTTTCAATCAGATCCCCTCTCATCCTTCTAAATTCCAGTGTATACAAGCCCAGTGGCTCTAATCTTTTGACATATGACATTCCCGCCATCCCTGGAATTAACCCAGTGAACCTATGCTGCACTCCCTCCATAGCAAGAATGTCCTTCCTCAAATTTGGAGACCAACACTGCACACAGTACTCCAGGTGGGGTCTCACCAGGGCCCTGTACAACTGCAGAAGGACCTCTTTGCTCCTATACTCAACTCCTCAAGTTATGAAAGCCAACATGTCATTAGTTCCAAATTCCTGTGTTACACCATGAGACACTGAAGCAGAATTAGTCCATTCGGCCCATTGAGTCTGCTTCTTTCAACTCACAACCCTCAAAGCCCCAACCCTCCAGGTACATATCCAGATACTTCTTATATTATACTGTACTTCTTTTATGTTACTGCTAAGGCTAATAAAATGGCTTCTTTGTTACGTTAACTGCTGAGAAAGTGCTTCTCTTTCGCAGTTTGTTTGGGTTATAATTACTGATAACAGAATTGTATTCATTTGCTAACCAGTTGGGATAGATGTTATTCTTTCTTGTGTGTCTGTAAGCTATTGTTTTTGTGGGCTTTTGGGCAGAGGGCGGATGGGGACAGAGAGAGGAGATATGATGCTGTAAGCTGGGTGATGGGACGGACCCCGAGTGGGAGTCTGAGGCCCAGGATTTTCTGGAGGAGAATCGAAGAGGAAGGACGTGCTCTGGTCGACCACTGTGGTTGGTCCCAGGCGGCGAGTCAAGGGGGTTGGAGGAGATTGCATGTTGGAAAGATCCAACATTGAGCTCCAACGGTTGTGCACGAAGTGGTTGAACTGCTAAGTTTTGCACTTTTTGCTTTTTCCTTTTATATTGTATTTCTATTAATTACATAATTCCAGTAAGATTTATAAAGTGTAATCATTTAATTGCATATGGTGTACTGTCTGTTATCTGGCGTGGTGGGGTACATCACACAGCATCTACACAAACTGATTACCCAGTTTGGCGGGGCCGAAGGCTGCTCCTCCTAGACGAAAGTGAGCTGAGCAAGCCTGAGGCCTACCAGGGGGCTACAATACCACTGTACCTGCCTCAACTACTTTTTCTGGCAGTTTATTCCATATATTCACCACCCTCTACTTTTCAGGTCCCTTTAAATATTTCCCCTCCCATCCTAAATCTATGCCTCCTAGTTCTGGTGTCCCAAACCTCTGGAAAGACTTACCACTGATCTTATATATGATTCTCATTCATTTAAACATTTCTACAAGGTTGACTATCATTCTCCCACGTTCCAAGGAATAGAAACCTAAGCTGGTCAACCTCTTCCTATCACTCAGGACCTCTAATCCTGGAAACATCCTCAAATATTTTCTCTGCTCTTTCCAGTTTAAAAACAACTTTCCTACAATAGGGTGATCAAAACTATACACAGTATTCCAATTGCATCCTCACCAACAACTTATGAAACTGCAAAATAATGTCCGATCGCCAATGTTCATTGCCCTGACTAATGAAGGCCAGTGTGCCAAATGCCTTTTTCATCACCCTGTCCACCTCTGACACTGTTTTCAAACTCATACTCCTGGGTTCCTCTGTTCCTTTACACCCCGAGTGCCCAACCATTCACAGTATGTATCTATAGGGAAGAGATTCTTACCCAGTGATTGAAAACGCAGTAAATAAGGAAAACGAACAGACCTTGGAGACTGTTGATGACCATGAATAAGTAGGATAACACTGCAGCGTTCTTATCAAGTTGAAATATTCCAAAGATCCATGTGGATCCCAAAACAAACATCCGTGCTGCAGCCTTAATGGTTAGAGATCTGTAGAAATGAACATAAAAGAGACCAGGTGAATGAAAAACACAGGAATGTTGAAATTCCTTTCAAGTGGGATCTTTCGTACCCTCAGCATTTTCTCAGCAGCCAACAGCATATTCTTGTGTTTATTGGATACATTGCTGGGATCCAGGCGTCACTGGAAAGGATATTGCTTATTGCATCAAAACTGCCCTTGAGAAGGCGATGGTGTGCCACTGCCTAGAAATGCTGCTTTCCTTCTGGTGCAGGTGCTCCCACGAAATGGTGGGAAAATGAGTCCCAGGATTTAGACCCAGTAATAGCAGAGGAGCAGTGAAATATTGCCAATTCAGGATGCTGTGTTACATAAGACACGAAGCAGGTGCAGGAGTTGCAGCTTTGAACCTTTGCCTGTCACTTGCTAAGATCGTGGTTGGTCTAATCTTGGTTTTCACAATACTCACCTGTTCTCTGCAAACCCATTGACTCTCCTATAGCTCAAACATTTGTCAATTTCTGTCTTTAAAATACTCAATAACTCCATATCTGCATGACTCTGGGTAGAGATTCACAATCTTTCAAGGTAAGAAGCCCCTCATGAAATGTTTCACCCCCATCCGGAAACTGTTCTTTGCTCTAATTGCCCACGTCATCTGCTCAACATTTTCTCTATCCCCTTCATAATCAGTTTTTTAAAGTGGGCCCTTCTCACCCTCCTAAACTATAATGAGTGAAGTTCCATTCTGCTTAAATGTCTCTGGAACATCAACCTATCCAGCCTGGGGATCAGTCTGGTAAACCTTCACCACAGAGCACACCAGTCAATTTGTGCACATAACCGAGAATCGATCCTGAGGGTGAGTGGGAAGAAGCCTTCAGGGCTGCTGAGAATCACCTCATCTGTTTATGCGATCTATCCCCAGAAGGAGTACAAATGCCTTCTGAAAACCCAATGCCTCCTCCGTCTCTACCTTATTTATTATTAGATTGACAATAAGAAACATGAGTTTCCCTTTGTGTTACAATGTTGGCTCTGCTTGGTCATGCTCAGATTATTGAAGTGCCTCCTGAATGAGCCCTTAATGCTATGTGCCATCATTTGGTGATACCATCAACCTTACATTGTCTGTGTTCCCGTTCCTGGTCATTGGGTTTGAGGGTAAGTGGCAACAACTGTGTTAGTCCCACCACTGTGCTCACATGGCATGTACACAAGTACATTTCCACCAACAATCTCCGGCCAATGACCCGATTAGCACCCCACTGCCAGTGCCATCATCGGCAGAGATCAGCACCATGGACAGAGACCCTTCCTGGGAACCTGCTAATTCTCATCCCACTCACTCACCAGGAATCAGTTGTAAAACAATATACTAATATAAAAGATAGAGTTGATTTGCTGTTACAAAACAACAAATTTCGTGATATACACTCAGTGGTCACTTCATTACACACATCTGTAACCCTGCTCGTTAATGCAAATATATAATCAGCCGATCATGTGGCAGCAATTTAATGCATAAAATCATGCAGGCATGGTCTAGAGTTTCAGTTGTTAATCAGAATGGGGAAGAAACATGACGTAAGTAACTTTGACTGTGGAATAACAGTTGGTGCCAGGTGGGGTGGCTTGCGCATCTCAGTAACTGCTCATATCCTGGGATTTCCATGCACAACAGTATCTAGAGTTTACAGAGAATAGTGCAAATTTTGTTTTAAAAAAATCCAGTGAGTGGCAGTTCTGTGGGCAAAAACACCTTGTTAATGATAGAGGTCCGAGGGGAATGACCAGCCTGGTTGAAGCTGAAAGGAACGTAACTGTAACTCAAATAACCATGCATTACAACAGTGGTGTTCAGAAAAGATTCGTCAAACACACAACACATCAAAACTTGAAGCAGATGGGCTACAGCAGCAGATGTTGGTGTATCTAACAGATATGTCTAATAAAGTGACCATCAATATGTCAGTGATAATAAAGTTTTTCAGTGAAAACAAACCTGTTTCTGATTCTGAAAGGTGAGGTATTAGCAAGGAGATCATGGTGTCCCCTCCCTATAATAATCCAAAGAGGATGCAAGGGCATATATTTACTTTGTAATGTCAAAGATATCTGAGACATTTGGGACCTAGCCACATGGGACGGACAGACAGACAGACAGACAGACACACACACACACACACACACACACACACACACACACACACACACACACACACACACACAATTCTGCAGATGCTGGAAATTCAAGCAACACACATCAAAGTTGCTGGTGAACGCAGCAGGCCAGGCAGCATCTCTAGGAAGAGGTACAGTCGACGTTTCAGGCCAAAACCCTTCGTCAGGACTAACTGAAGAAAGAGCTAGTAAGAGATTTGAAAGTGGGAGGGGGAGGGGGATCTGAGATACGCCCCCCACCTCCACCCAGTACTTTTCCTCCAATCACATTAAATTATGCCATCTCGTATTCACCATTGTTGCTCTGGGAGAAAGATGCTGGCTGTCCACTTCATGCCTCATATCATCTTATGTACATCCATGAAGTCACTTACTTGGTTTCCTTCAGCTTCGACACCTCCTTGTTGCGCGAGTTGAAATGGCGTCTCAGTAAGTAGAGAGTCGCAAATAAAAGGACTGTATTGATCTGGAGAGAGAGAAAGAGAGAGTGCAAGAGAGGGAGTGATTGCAAGAAAGAAAGAGTGTGAGAGAGAGAGTGCAAGAGATTGATGGAGGGAAAAAGCGAGAGAGAGTGAGAGAAAGACTGATTTTCATGAGCAAGGCAGAACGGATCCCCCAAATCCCACACTCAATTCACCCCTCCTACTTTCCATTCTCACTCACTGACACTCACACTTACTTCTCAATGATTATTGGCTTTACCCGTGACACTCTCTCTTTCTTTATCTAAAAATCTGCTTGTCCCCACAGAATTCTGGAGGAACTCAGCAGGCCAGCAGTATCTATGGAAAAGTGTTTCGGGCTGAGACCCTTCAGCAGTTCTGGAGAGATTTAAACTTCTTCAGGGTAGCCATACCTGGAAGGGACTCAGCAGTGTAGTAATCAAATTCTGGAAATCTAAGCAACACACAGAGAATGGTGCCAAAGGGTCTTGGCCCGAAATGTCGACTGTACTCTTTTCCATAGATGCTGCCTGACTGCTGAGCTCCTCCAGCATTTTGTGTGTGTTGCTTGGACTTCCAGCAACTGCAGATTTTCTCTTGTTTCTGCTTATCCCCCATGTCTTCCCCTCAGACTCTCCACTCATACATTTTGGAAAACCAACATTCTTCCAGGGCATTGGGATGACTGGGAAACCCAGGAGAGGAATTAAATGGGAATTGTTCACCCTCAACCACTATGATGAGTCAGTGGGATCTGTGAGCTGGGAATTCCAGGCCAGAAGATTGGGAAGCAGGCCCCCAGTTTCTCTGCTTCTTTCCTCCATCCTGCCCTGAATCAACCTGCCCATCCCTCCTCACTGCTCTTCTTAATGGACCCCCATCAATTTGGCTGGATCCCCATTAATTTGCCTATTGCACCAACAGGTCAACAGAGGACGCCATCTCCATGGCACTTCACTCTGCCCTGATCCACCTGGACAGCCCCAACTCTTACGTCAGAATGCTGTTCATTGACCTTAGTTTAGCATTCAATACTGTGATCCCCTCCAAGCTGATTGCCAAACTTTGCCAGCTTGGTATCAGCTCATCCCTCTGCAATTGGACCTTGGACTTTCTGACTAACAGACCCCAATCACTTAAGTTAGATGACCTCTCCTCCTCCACTCTCACCATGAACACTGGCGTGCTTCAAGGCTGTGTGCTGAGTCTTCTTCTGTACTCCCTTTTCACCAATGACTGTGTTCCTGTACATGGTTCTAACTCCATAATCAAGTTCGCAGACGACACCACGGTGGTTGGCCTGATCAGAGGGGTTGACAAGACGGCCTACAGGGACGAGGTCCAGCACCTGGCCACGTGGTGTGCCGACAACAACCTGGCCCTTAACACCCAGAAGACCAAGGAGAACATTGTGCACTTCAGGCATGCTAGGAGCCACACTCACGTCCCCATCTACATCAACGGAGCTGTAGTGGAGCGTGTATCAAGCTTCAAATTTCTTGGAGTCCACATTTCCGAGGATCTCACCTGGTCCCTGAACTCCTTCATCCTCGTCAGAAAGGCACAACAGCACCTTTATTTCCTGCGGAGCATGAAGAAAGCTCACCTCTGTCCCAGGATACTGAGGGACTTTTACTGCTGTACCACTGAGAGCACACTCACCAACTGCATCTCAGTGTGGTATGGCAATTGTCCCGTATCGGACCGCAAAGCACTCCAGCATGTGGTGAAAACTGCCCAGCGGATTATCGGCACCCAATTACCCACCATTGAGAACATCTACCATAAACACTGCCTGGGCAGGGCGAAAAGCATTATCAAGGATGCATCTCACCCTAACCATGGACTTTTTACTCAACTCTCATCCAGTAGGCGCTACAGGAGCCTCTGCTTCCACACCAGCAGGCACAGGAAGAGCTTCTTCCTTGAGGCTGTGACCCTGCTGAACCTCACATCACAGCGCTAAGCAGTACTGCACCCATATTGTACTGTCTCAGTTCTTTTATATTTGTGTGCTATAGCACCTATTTTTTATTTGCAGTTATTTTGTAATTTGCATTTCTTGTTAGATGCCAACTGCATTTCATTGGCTTTGTATCTGTACTTGGCACAATAACAATAAAATTAAATCTAATCTAATCTAACTATGCAGACAGACACAACCAAAACATAGGCCCACCCAACTTAGTGATACATAATAGAACAATGAAGATGGTGGAAAGAGATACCATACTTTAACAACAGGAACTTGCTTTCAGATCAAAATCTTTCATTGACTCCAAAGTGTAAAGCAGTTTATGAACTGTCCCAACACTTGGGGTAAAGTGGTATCTAATCTGCAAATGTGCCAATGTCTCAAAGGGATGAAAGCAACCATGAAGATTCTGTTATCACTGGGCCCAGTGCACCCACGACTCAGAGAGGGTCTGGGGGGCAAATAATGGAGGAAACTACCCAGGATGTGCAGGATGGTTGCATCCTTTGTGTTGGTCAGTGGCTGGTGTTCAGGATTACACTGGTTTGGGGTTGAGATGGTACAATGGCGCAGGGTTAGGAGAGAAAGCTCAGAGTTAGGAGACAGGGTTGTAAATTTAGTGGGGTCCATTTTGGGCACTAGCCTACAAAGTACCCAGCACATTTTCAAGGAGCGATGTCTCAGAAAGGCAGTGTCCATTATTAAGGACCTCCAGCACCCAGAGCATGCCCTTCTCTCACTGTTACCATCAGGTGGGAGGGACAGAAGCCTAAAGGCTCACACTCAGTGATTCAGGAACAGCGTCTTCCCCTCTGGCATCCAATTCCTAAATGGACATTAAACCCATGAACACTATCTCACTTTTTTAAATATATATTATTTCTGTTTTGCACGATTTTAAATTTATTCAATATACGTATACGTAAAATAATATACGTATATTATTTTATTTTTTTCTTCTTCTTCTTCTTCTATTGTGTATTGCATTAAACTGCTGCTGCTAAGTTAACAAATTTCATAACACATGCAGGTGATAATAAACCTGATTCTGAAAGCAACAGATCAGAGGTCAAAGGCCAGCCCCTAGGTCAGAGGTGCGATTGACACACACACCTGAGGGCCAGGTTCACTGATATTTCCTCAGTTATCAAATGTGCTGACCACACTGAGTGTCAGACACATTAACATTGAGAAGACACCGATGCTTCTCACAGTCCATGAGTGATTCGTGAGGGGCTGTTACATTGGACACAGCCCCTCAGCAGAGGCACCACCCCTGACTGTGATCCTTCCCCACTGAGCTTTTGGAGTGTCTGCACCAAGCTTCAGTGCATCCCCCAAACTCGTCCTTCTCAACACTGGGCACTGAGACACTCCAGTGCACAGTGATATCTGGTGTCTGTGAACCCTGGGCATAGAGACAGCACCATGTGGACACACACAGGGGACTGAAAGTGAAACACACAACAAGAGAGAACCCCGGTCTGGAACGGTTGCAGTGCAGAGAGAAACAGGAAGCTGACCAGAATCACGAAACAGACCAGGCCCTGGAAACTCCAGTTAAACCCCAACTCGTGCTTCAGCCAACAGCTGTGAGGATGGAGGAGATTCGTAACTGAGTGGCAGTCAGTTTGTGAAATACATTGAGAGCATCAGTGGATCTACAGTGCAGGAAAGCGGCAGCCAATCTCTGCATGGCAAGATCCCAAACAATAACAGTGCGCTGATGACCAATCAATGCCATTGGTTAAGGGATGTTGGCCTGAATGTGGGGGAAATGGCCTGCACTCTCCTTTGATATAGTTTGTTGGGATAAGTTCTGTCCATCCAAAACTACAGACAGGACTTGGCTCCGCTTTCTCCTCCAATGACAGCAGCAGTGACAATGTGACTCCTTCTCAGCTCTGCAGTGGAACTCAATCTCCATCCACAGAGTTGGGCATCTGTCAGTAAACTGGGAGGGCAGAGCCACCTAGCACAGGAGAGAATTGAGAAGGACAGGGAGGGGCACCACCCCATTTCCCTCCCTGCTCCACATGCAGAGACCAGGGTTGATAGTGACCAAGTCCAACAGCATCAGGCAACTGGTATTTCAACAGAAGCCCTGTTTGCCTCTCTCATTGTGGTCAATCCCGGAAGAAGTTGAGGGAATGATTAGCCATTAGCTGACCAGTTCTGCAATGTTCTGTGATGCTGGGATCTCAGCCAGACTCACTTCTGCAGGTCCCTAAATGGAGATCAGTGGGATCTTTTCTTTCTTTTTCAATCTTTTTATTAGTATCGTAATGATAAAGATTAACATAACATAGAAATCATACAAAGTTATTGGATTACATTATTGTAATTATCATATATAAATATAAACCCAGTTAATACATGGATATTAAACCTCCCAATCTTACAGGATACAAATATTATATATAGACAAATTAACATGAAAAAGGAAAAAAGAAAAAAATATATATACCCCCCAAAAAAACTAATCTAACAAAGTAGACCAACTAAACCACAGAAAAAAAAAGACATGGGCTGTTATGAACCATAAAAAAGAACCATTAGTGTCGTTGACGCTGCTCCCCTCAACATATACTAAAAATGAATAGAGTAGGCTTGGAAAAGGTCAAATTACATTATATGGAAGTATTGAATAAATGGCCTCCAAGTCTTTTCAAATTTAATAGAGGGATCATAAATAACTTCAATTTTTTTCTATCATTAACCTCCTCAATTGAAAATCAATTAATGAAAACCAGACGTGAGTTTTATATACATAGTGATAAGTCGGGTAAACTACTAGCTAATCAATTGAAAACTGATTCGGTTAAACATCAAATTATTAAGATTTGTAAGCATGATGACAGTTTAGCAGTCAATCATGACGAGATAAATAAATCCATTCAAGAGTTTTACACCTCTTTATACCATTCTGAATTTCCTCATGTCCTAACATTATGCATGTCTTTTTAAGGAAATTGAATTTTCTGAAATTATCACCGGAAGAATGTTTAACATTAGAAACTCCTATCACGGATGAAGAAATAAAAGGTATTATTTCCTCTATGAATTCTGGCAAAGCACCTGGTCCAGATGGTTTTACAGTGGAATTCTTTGTTTTTTTCTTCTATTCTTTTGCCTTGGTTGTCTAGAGTTTTTAAAGAAGCAATCAGATTAGGTAAATTACCACAATCATTTTATGAAGCTTCTATTTCTTTAATTCTTAAAAAGAATTAAGACCCTACTGATTGTGCATCATATAGACCGATATCTCTGTTGAATGTCGATTCAAAGATTTTTTCTGAAATATTAGCAACTGGTTAGAGAAGGTATTACCTCAAATTATCTCTGTGGACCAGACTGGATTTATTAAAAAACATCATTCATCTTTTAATATTAGGAGATTAATGAATATTATTTATACTCCATCACTTACTACTCCAGAATGTGTTATTTCAGTAGATGCTGAGAAAGCTTTTGACAGAGTTGAATGGTCATATTTATTTACTGTGCTTGAGAAATTTAATTTTAGCCCAATATTTATATCTTGGATTAAATTGATATATTATACCCCTGTAGCTTCAGTTTTTACCAATAATCAATGATCTCCCTTTTTTCGTTTATTTCGGGGTACTAGGCAGGAATGTCCTCCTAGTCCATTATTATTTGATATTGCCCTTGAACCTTTAGCAATTGCTATTCGAGATTCACCTGACATTCTTGCTATTACCCGTATAATGATACATAGGGTATCATTATATGCAGACGATTTGCTATTATATATCTCTAACCCTGAGAAATCCATTCCTGCTGTTTTATTCTTGTTGGCTCAGTTTAGTAATTTTTCTGGTTATAAATTAAACCTTAATAAGAGTGAACTATTTCCCCTAAATATGCAGGTTCCAATTCATGGATGTTTACCATTTAAATTGGTTACTGATTTCTTTACATACTTAGGGGTTAAAATTACAAAAAAGCATAAGGATTTATTTAAGGCTAATTTTATACCTTTAATTGATCAGATTAAACTTTTGTTTATTAAACGGTCACCAATGTCTCTATCATTGATAGGTCAGATTAATACTATCAAGATGATTATTTTACCTAAATTTTAATATTTATTTCAAGCAGTGCCAGTTTTTATTCCAAAATCCTTTTTTGACAAGGTTGATTCTAAAATCTCTTCATATATATGGCAGAATAAAAATCCTAGGATAGGTAAAAGATACTTACAGAAATTTAAAAAGAGGGTTGTCTGGCATTGCTGAATTTTAGATTTTATTATTGGGCAATTAATATTCCATATTTAAAATTTTGGTCATGGTACTTGGACGTAACTTCAAATCCACATTGGGTAAATCTTTAATGTAAATCTTTACAAGGGTTTTCATTGGGTTCTATTTTAGGGACCTCGCTTCCCTTTTCTCTTGCTAAATTGCATAAACAAATAGTAAAATATACTATTATAATATAATATAAAATATACTTTACAAATATGGTTTCAATTTTGAAAATTTTTTGGGTTGGATCAATTTATTCTAGCGAGTCCTATTATATCTAATTTGTTTTTTCAACCCTCTATCATGGATCAAGCCTATTTGGCTTAGAAAACTAAAGGTGTATTAAAATTTTGCGATCTATTTTTGGATAATTGTTTCATGTCTTTTGAACAATTATCTAACAAATACAATTTGCCTAGATCCCATTTCTTTAGATATTTACAGATTAGAAATTTTTAAAATACTGTTCTTTCTACCTTCCCAAATTTATATTCATCGGATATTTTGGAAAAAGTTTTAGGTTTAATTCCTTTTCAGAAAAGTGTAATAGCAAACATTTAGAGTGTAATTATGAAAATACGTCCAGACGTATCTAATAAGGTTAAGATTGATTGGGAAAGAGAACTTAAGATTACTTTACCTGTTGAAAAATGGGAAACCATTCTTCAATTAGTTAATTCATCCTCTATATGTGCTAAACATGCATTGATACAGTTTAAAGTAGTGCATAGCGTTCATATGTCGAAGGATAAATTAGCTCGTTATTAATCTCATATAAATCCTATATGTGATAGATGTCACTCCGAGATATCTTCTTTAACTCATATGTTTTGGTCATGTCCTCTTTTAAAAAATACTGGAAAGATATCTTTGATATTATTTCAACTGTTTTGAGTATTGATATACAACTCCACCCTATTACTGCAATTTTTGGTTTACCAATGATAGAACCAAATCTTTTAACATCTTCAGCTTGTTGGATGATTGCATTTCTTACATTAATGGCCAGAAGATCCATTTTGCTGAATTGGAAAGAGGTCAATCCCCCCACTACATTTCATTGGTTCTCTCAAACTATGTTGTGTTTAAATTTAGAAAAAATTTAGAGATCAGTGGGATCTCAGGTCACTGTAAACTCTCCCAACAGGCTGCCGAAGTGGGTGGGCACTTGTTGGATCAGGGTGGGTGTAAAGACTGTGGACCTAGATTAGGGAAATGGGTTCCAGTCAGGGTTGATTGGTAGATGCTTTGAGATGCCAAATGGTCTCCTCCTGTTGCCTCTATTATTCCTAAGATTCTCCTCCTGCCACTAGCCAGTCTTAGACCTCTCAATGGTACAGCAGCTGAGATCAGTTGGAACAAGATCTGTCAGGGTGTGAAGTCAAATTCTTTCCAGTCTCGGGGAATATCTCAGACAAGATCTACAAAAACCTTCGGAAGTCTTTTCCTTTTTACAAGTTTCAACACAGCTTCCTACACCTCTCCATGCAGTCTCCACCTGGAGAATTAAGTTTTTCGTCCATCGTTGACGTCGATGAGGACCTCGACACCATAATGATGGTGTCGAGACTAGCGCGTGATTTGGATTTAAGTGAGGGAGAGTTGCGCAGCGTCAGCCTCACTCTCTCTTCCCAATTCCCATCTGGGTCCAGTGGCAAGACAGAGTCTAGATGGCTGGAGATGGGACTAGGCGCAGTGGATGACCAGGACATCTTCTGTGTTTTGTCCTGCTCTACACGTTCCACGACGCTTGCAGAGACTGCCTTCTTGACCGTTGGACCTGCCATTGGTCTCGTCCGCTCAATCCACCCGAGTCTGTCTTCACATGCTGGGATAGACAACTCCCTATCTCACCGAGGGTTTGAGACCCGTCGGCTACCCTCACCTGGAGAATATTTAATACAATATTATCAAGGTTTCAGATGAAGGATATCGGGTGAATTTTATGCTTTGCTCTCAGAGCTGGTACAGGACTCAGATCACGTCCTGCGTTAGGGCAGTGGTGCAGCCAATTGCGCCGGTGCCTCCAGGGACTCAGGTCAATCCTGACCTTGGTTGTTGTCCAAGTGGAGTTTGCATGTTGTCTCCATCACTGTGTCAGGATTTCCCTTAGAGCTCCGGTTTGATCCCACATCCCAACAGTGTGTTATTGACAGTAAATTACCCCTTGTTGTGGGTGGGTGGGGAAGCATCAAAGGGGAGTTGATGGCCATGTGTAGGAGGATAAGATTCAGGGTAGAGGGAGATAGGGAGAGGCCAATGGGACTGATGGGCTAAGTCCGCAGGAAGCTAGCATGGACCTGATGGACCAAATAGCCTCCTTCTGCGTCACAGTCAGTTGTATCACTCTATCACATTTCCTTATCATTTAATACTCACGCAGTTTCTGTTCCATAGCCTCTGGGGTTTATTGCCGCTGAAATAATGACTATCACAGCAGGAACAGCATAAGCAGAAACGTACAGGTATCTTCGTTTGATGATATGTGTGCGAGTGTAATTGGTGACTGTCAGGTTTCTGGACATGATGAAAAGCTGCAAACTGTCCAGGAACATCCAGACGAAAACGGCAAGGAAGAGGTAATGCAGACACCCGGCAATCAGGGCGCACACAACCTAAAGAAAGAGGCAACACAGTGGATAGTGGGCAGCTCGGGGCAAAAGCAGAGGGCAGTCAGAGACAGGGACGCAGGCAGGAACATGCAGAGATGGGTCAGAGAGACACAGACGGTTACACACAAGTGGAAAGGAACAGAGAGAGATAACCACAGCTAAAGACATTCACACGGGCACAGAGAAAAACACATGGCATCAGAAATGGACTGACAACCTTTTCCAGCTCCCTCTTACCTCTTCTCTTCTCCTCACCTGCCCATCACTTCCCTCTGGTTCCCCCTTCCCTTTCTCCCCTGATCCACATTCACGTCCGATCAGATTTCTTTCTCTTCAGCCCTTTAACTTCTTTACCTCTCATTCCCAGCTGCTGTATTTAAACACCCCCCCAACCACACTCCTTCCCCTCACCTCATTTCACCTCTCACCTGTCAGCTTGTATTCCTTCCACTCTCCTCTCCCTCTGATTCTGACTTCTGCCACCTTCCTGTCCAATCCTGATGAAGGGTCTCAGCCTGAAATCTCAACTGTTTATTCCCCTCCATGGATGCTGCCTGACCCACTGAGTTTCTCCAGCGTTTTGTGTGTGTAACTCAGAGATACAAACACAGAGACTCTGACATAAATCAGTACACAAACACCTGTACACAATGGAAGAGATAATCTGCAAACAGAAAGAACACGGTGGTGATACACACCAAAGATTTATTAATGAGTAGTAATTTCGTGATAAAATTAGAATAATACACAAAGGAGATGGAGGAACTCCAAGGATCAGTAGGTATCTATGAAGGGACATGGACACTAGACGTTTCACATTGCCTGACCTCCTCTGTTCCTCCAGCTCCTTTGTGATTTGCTCCAGATCTCCAGTGTTTGCAAACTCTTGTGAGTCCATAAACTGAGAACATCTTTGGTACTTTTTATAAAATATCTTGTTGCAGCTCCAGATCTGCAAAGTGTGCTGATATCACTCATTCTCCAGTGACCGGGAAACTCAGTGACAGGGGTAATCCACTGCACTCCAGGGTGAATGTGAATGAGAAGATTTGGAGTGCCCCATGAGGTCATTGGGCAGGAGGGCAGAGTGAGGGAAAGGGCAACGTTCTGTGGTGACAAGACCGTGGGGAAGGGGTGAGTCTCCAATGCTCGGAGGTTTTGGCTACCATTGCAATGAGGATCTGATTAAAGGGATGGCACGCTGGTCACGATGAGCCAATGGAAGGAGAGGATACCAGAGGAGAGTGGTGGGAGAGCAGGGGCTGAGATACCACTACACCCACGTTAAGTCTGCCTTTGCTGCAGAATTTGACCAACTGCACATTCAGAAACTCTATGAGAATTAGAGGTGGTAATTTGGTTTTCTTACCAGCTGTTTAATCCGCATTCCGATCGGAAAGATGAACTGTGCCAGGAAGAGGGTGATACTCAGGTGCTTGTGGAGTTTGGTGTGAGCATTCTGGATGGATTTGCAGTTGACAAATACAGCGATGGAGGCTGTGAGGCAGAGCAGGGAGATGATGAGGCCGATGTAGGTGATCACCTCCAAGTGCCTGTCGTCAGTCTGCAAGCACAAAGTGGAGAACCACGTTCAGGAAACGACTGTGATAGAGTCTCCAGGAACAGAGTTACTGTGATAGAGTGTCCAGGGACAGCATTAGACAGTGTTACTGTGATAGAGTCTCCAGGGACAGAGTTACTGTGATAGAGTGTCCAGGGACAGCATTAGACAGTGTTACTGTGATAAGAGTCTCCAGGGACAGAGTTACTGTGATAGAGTCTCCAGGGACAACATTAGACCGAGTTACTGTGATAGAGTCTCCAGGGACAGCATTAGACAGTGTTACTGTGATAGAGTCTCCAGGGACAGCATTAGACAGAGTTAATGCAAGTTCACACTCATGGGATGTCCAGCCCCTCCAGTCCTGTGTCAGTGATTCTGCTCCACACATGGGTCCGCCCTCGCCTCTTTATCCAACCCATCAATACACCCCTCCACCACTTATCAGTAGTTCCTTCACTATAGATTACTAGATCCTGACAACCTGGGATCTCTGATTATGACCCCTTACTTTGTAAACTTAAAGCAAGATTGGACTTAATTGTCGCATGTAAATCGAAACATCAAAACATATTGTGAAATGCATCATTTTATGTCGATAACCAACCTAGACCGAGGATCGTGCTGGGAGCATCCAACAAATGCTGCCACACGTTTGGCACTAATATAGCATGTCCACAACTCCCTAACCCGAAACCAAACTGTACGTCATCGGAATGTGGGAGGTAATCGGGGCACCTGGAGGCAACTCATGCGGTCATGGGGAGAAAGTACAAACTCCTTACAGGCAGTGGTGGGAATCAAACCACAATTCGTGATCACTGGTGGTACAAAGCGATTGTGCTCACCACTACGTTACCATGCCGTCCACATCTAATACCGCACTGTATCCTTGGCACAACTAATAAAGGTAGGAACGTTACAGTGCCACCCATAACTGATACCGTACCATAACCTTGGCACGATGAATAAAGGTCGGAGCAATAATTGATCTGTTGGAGGAACTCAGCATGTCAAGCAGCATCTGTGGTCCCCCGAGTATCTGTAATAAGGGTAGGAACCTGCTGTGAGGACCTGCTGTGTGGAGGAACAGTGTGTACAAGTCAATGTATTCCTGAAGGTGGAAATAAAGGTTGCAGTAAAGAAGACATCGGTTATTTCCCTACATTAGTCAGGGAATAAAAGTACAGTACAGGCAGGAAATGCAAAACTTTAAGCAACATTGTCTGGACCATAGCTGGAGTACTGCTGAGTGAGCTGCTGACTTGTTCTCTGAAACTGTGGCTACATAATTTCCTGAGAAATGGTGACAGAGGGTCTCCTTCTCTTACAAGCCTCCTGCCAACATTGAACACAGTGCTACGACAGCAATATATAGAAAGCTATAGAACAAATTTTAATGTAGATGACCCTTAATGGTCAGCATGGAGAATGTGGGCTGAAGGGTCTTTTTCTGTGTTTGTGTCTCTGACCACCTCTCCGACACTGAGCACCAAGTACCATCTCTGCCAAGCGCTTCGACCCATAACTAATACCGTACCATAACCTTGGCATGACTAATAAAGGTTGGAGCAATAATTGATCTGCTAGAGGAACTCAGCAGGTCGAGCCGTGTCTCTGGGAGGAAAAGAACTGTCAGTATTTTGGTTTGAAATCCTGAATCAGAACCAGAATGTCACCTCAGTCCTGATACAGGGTTCGGACCTGAAATTTTGACAATTCCTTTCCCCCTACAGATGCTGCTCGACCCGTTAAGTTCCTCCAGCAGATTGTTTGTTGCTCCTCAGTCCAGCGTCTGTGGTTACTCGAGTATCTGTAATAAGGGTAGGTCTTACAGAGTGAATGGTGAGGACCTGGTGTGTGGAGGAACAGTGTGTAAAGTCAATGTGTTCCTGAAGGTGGAAATAGAGGTTGCTAAGGCAGTAAAGAAGGCATCGGTTACTTCCTGCATTAGTCAGGGAATAAAATATAAATACAGTACAGGCAGGAAATGGTAAAAGTCTAAGCAACATTGTCTAGACCACAGCTAGAGTGCTGCTGAGTGAGCTGCTGACTTGTTCTCTGTAACTGAGGCTACATAATTTTCTGAGAAATGGTGACAGAGGGACTCCTTCTGTTACAAGCCTCCTGCCAACATTTGGCGGTTTCCTGTCTCACTCTGCACTATGGGAAAGTGTCATGAAAAATATCAGTGGAGAGAGTGAAAAGGTGATTCACAAAGCCTTAGCTCACCCAACCCATCCTCATAAGACATGCTTTCCAATCGTAAATCCCCTCTGAAGCCTCTCTAAATCTTCCACATGATTCTTATAGTGAGGCAAACAGAGCTGAACACAGTACTCCGAGAGCGATCTAACCCACAGTTATATCGAGTTAGAATATTTCTTTTTGGTTCTTGAACACAACCTCCCCGCAACCCATCCAACTAAGGAAGGCCAACACACCATATGCCTTCTGAAGGACCTTTTTGACTGTCATAGCATCATTCTTTTGTTTTCCTTGGAGCAGAAGATGTTGACAGAGCATGGAATGAATAGATACTGGGAAAATTTACACCATAGCAGAAGTGCAAAATGCAGTCAACAGAGATTGAGCGGAAGGGGTATGGATTTTGAAGGGATTTGTGGAAGGATTGTTTTCACCCATTGGGACACACTGCCTTGAGGGGGTGGCAGAGGCAGGTGCATCACCACATTTCAGTGACATCTAGAGGAGGATTTGTATCACCAATATACAGAAAGCTATAGAACAAATTTTAATGTAGATGACCCTTGATGGTCAGCATGGAGAATGTGGGCTGAAGGGTTCCGGTGACGTCATCATTCAGAATGGCAGCTTAAATCAATAGCTCCTCTGAATAAACGCATATTTTGTCCCATTAATCCAGCAAATATAAGATCTTTCGAAAATATCTGAATTGGAAAGGGGGGCAAGAATGGGGAAAAAGAATGGAGATTTTAAAAAGCATCACTGTGGAGCCTATGGAAGAGAGAGGTACAACGCACGGCTCTCCTACACATGCACGTGGTGGCGAAGCTGATGCGGGGCCTCGTGCGGACGAAGCGGCAAATATGATAGGGAACACTCACAACACGCTGGAGGAACTCAGCAGGTCGAGCAGCATCCATGGAAACGATGAGATGACGTTTTGGGCCGGAACCCTTCGTCAAGACTGAAACGTCGACTCATCGTTTCCACAGATGCTGTCCGACTGGCTGAGTTCCTCCAGCGTGTTGTGAGTGTTGCTTTGATCCCAGCATCTGCAGGTTATTTTGTGCTTGAAATATGATAAGGATTCTGGAAGAGATAAGGGAAGTCCAGAAAGATATAAAACAGCAACTCAATGATATCAAGTCAGAGCTCACCAATGTCAATCAGAAAATAGTGGTGGCAGAGACTCGAATTGAGAAGATGGAAGATTGCCTGCAAAATGTGGAACAGATACTAAGTCAGACAATAAACTTATTAAATCAACAAGAAAGTAAATAGCTTGACCAGGACGGAAGATCGCAACAGAAAACTATCAGGATTTATAATGCTCCCGAAGGAGCGGAGGGATTGTCGATGATAGACTTTTTAGACAAGCCGCTGCGGGACGTGCCAGACATTCCCCCAACTATGGAGATTGAAATTCAGAGGATGCATCGTGCGCTCATCCCGAGGCCTCTCGGAAACAGAGAAAGTAAACTGCGCTCAATAGTACTTAGATTCCTTCGATTCAAGAGCATGGTGGAGATTCTACGAAGGGCCTGGGGTAAGAAGAGGGTTTTTTGGAGCAGAAAGTTAATATACTTCAATCATGATTACCCCACAGCGGTCCTACAGAAACGGAAGGAGTATTCCGAAGCAAAACGAATATTAAAGCAAGGAAAGATTAAATTCCAAACCCCGTACCCTGCTAAACTGAGGGTATTTTACCAAGAAGGGATACGACTATATCAGACGGTGGAAGAGGCAACTACAGACATGAAGAACAGAAGACTGCCCATTAGCGTGGTCAAATCAAGGGAAAGTCTGGCTGAGCAGTTATCCCGAAATAGTAAGAGAACCGAGAAAGCAGGGGATGGGAGCAGGACGAGAGAAGGATATTAGGAATATTAGAAAGAGACTGTAAGCTCTCTGAGGACAGCCCTCGCCTCCTCCAGGAGAGCCATAAGATTTGGCTAACTTTGAAAGTGCTGATAAACTAAATGGAAGCAAAAACAGTGATAAACGTATCTTGAGAAATACGTATTATAATGTGGATTTTATATTACTCGATTTTTTAAAAATTCATTCATTCATTCCTTTTTCCCCACCTAAATGAGAATATGTACATGGGAGGAATACACAGGGAAATCATTTCTGTGTAATGGACATAGATTTTTTACTTACTTTTATAGATACTGCAGTGGGGGCCCTCAACTCACAGGTAGGAGGGGCTAACCACCACGGCTAGACGTTTCCTCTAGCTCAACCCAGGGTCATCTAGAGACACCGGCCTTGGAATCACACCTTCATTAACTTGTTTTTATTATTCACGTTTCTTAGCTCTTATTTGTTCAGTAAGTAGATCAATTAAGTTATATTTTGCAAATTTCAATGATATACTAACAGATAAATACATGTGGCTAAGGACAAAGTTAAATCCATTTCTTTTCATGTCAATGGGCTGTTGAATCCAGTCAAGCGCAGTAAAATTCTATCAAAAATGTAAAAAGAACAAGCCCATGTAAAATATTTCAGGAAACTCACTTAAGTGATAATGAGCATGGAAGATTAAAGAGAATGGGCTTCACTAATTTGTTTTTCTCCTCATATAAAATCAGGACATAGAAGAGGAGTTGCTATTCTCATCTCAAGCAAGCTAAATTTTGAAAAAGTATTCGAAATGGGAGATAAGGAGGGCAAATATATTCTGGTAAGGGGGAATATATATGGAAATCCAGTTATTTTATTGAATATATATGCACCCCCAGGAAGTGATAGTAGTTTCTTCCAGAAAATTACCAATATTATGGTAACCGAAACAGGTGGTATCTTGATATGTGGGGGAGACTTAAATGAACAATTACAACCAAAGTTAGACTCTTCCAATAGAAAAACCTATGAAACAAAGTCCTTACATAAGAAAGTTAACATTCTTTTTGAGGATGTTGGTCTAATTGATATATGGAGGGATCTTTTCCCCAACAGAAGGGATTACACTCATTATTCTGCCCCCCCATTCCATATATACAAGAATAGACTATTTCATAATATTTGGAAAAGATAGAGACAAAAGAATCACCTGTGGGATTGGGACAATAGAAGTAAGTGACTATGCACCTATATATTTATCTGTTGATTTTGACCTACAACCAAAGAATACTATTTGGAAACTAAATTCAAGTCTACTCAATGATCCCTATTTTAAGGACCAAATTAAAAAAGAAATTGGTCTTTACTTAGAATTCAATGATAATGGAGAGGTTTCACCTCCCATTCTGTGGGATACTCTGAAGGCTGTCTTAAGAGGGAAAATTATAGTGATATTTTCATATAAGAAAAAAATAAGGAATAAAATACTAGAGGGATTACAAAATAAGCTGAAGGAACTACAAAAAACACAAATTGAGTTTGGCACAGGATACATTAGAGGAAATTTTTAAAATTAGGAATGGAATTAATAGTTTGGCTACACAAGAAATCAGGAAAAATTTAATGTTTCTGAAACAGAGATATTATGAAAGTGAATCTAAATCTATGAAAATACTGGCATGGAAACTGAAAAAAAAGATAGCAGAAAATACAATCCATAGAATTATGGATCCAAGAGCAAAAGTGATAAAAAATAAGCTAAGTGAAATTCAAGAAGCTTTTGAAATGTTTTACAAAACTCTATATTCCAAAGTTCCAGGGGGAAGCATAACCCAAATTGACACCTTCCTGAATTCTTTAGTCAACTTTACCCACTTTAAGCAAAGAACAAAATAGAACGATGACTCCTGACATAACTGAAGCTGAACTAAAAACTGTAATTAGTAGGCTTAAATTAACCAAGTCACCAGGATCAGATGGATATACGGCAGAGTGATATAAAGAGCTTAGAGGTGAGTTAATTCCTGTTTTACTGCCCACACTGAACTGGGCCCTAAGAAAGGCGAAAATGCCACCCAGCTGGAAGGAGGCGATAATCTCAGCTATACCGAAAGAAGGCAAGGATAAAATGAAATGTGGGTCACTTAGACCAATATCTGTTCTTAATGTGAATTATAGAATATTTACCTCCATCATAGCCAAACGATTAGAAGAGTTTCTACCCACACTGATACATAATGATCAGACAGGTTTTATACAACAATGCCAAAAACAAGACAATATACAAAGGACACTTCACATTATGGATCATATAAAAAAATGAAATTGAAGCAATAGTGATAAGCGTGGACACTGAAAAGGCATTTGATTTGGTTAATAGGAATTTTCCTTACAGAGTTTTACATAGATTTGGTCTACGTGACACAATTATTGAAACTATACAGGCACTATACAATAATCCTACTGCCAGGATTAAAATCGATGGATATTTATCTGATAGTTTTACCCTAGAAAGGGGCTCGAGACAGGGGTGTGCATGGTAACTGCTACTCTTCGCATTATATCTGGAACCATTAGCTCAATACATCAGACAAAATGAAGATATCAGGGGAAATACTACTAAAGGGACAGAGCATAAATTGGTCTGTTATGCTGATGACATTTTGATCTATCTAGGGCAACCAACATACTCTTTACCTAAGTTGGTGCAATCCTTTGAACAACATCGCCAATTATCAGGATACAAGATCAACATAGATAAAACCCAACTACTTTCATATAACTATAGCCCACCAAGAGAAATTGAAAGTAGATATCCTTGGGCATGACAAACAGAGTCCGTCAAATATATGGGCATCATCGTGCCAAAAGATTTGGCAAAATTATCAGAATGCAACTATCAGCCTATATATAAAAAAAATTAAGGAAGATATAACAAGATGGAACCTAATTCCTTTTCTTGGTCTCAGTTCAAGGATTGAATCTATTAAAATGAAAATACTGCCCAGACTACTATACCTCTATCAGACCCTACCAATAGAGATTAACCAAAATCAATCCAGTGAATGGAACAAGATGCTATCTAGATATATATGGCAAGGTAAAAGGCCTAGGGTTCGTCTCAAAACTTTGCAATTAGCCAAGGAAAAGGGGGGATGGGGCCTACCTTCTCTTAGAGATTATTATTTTGCAGCACAGTTGAGAGCCGTGATATGCTGGTGCATCCTATCATATGGTACTCAATGGAAAAACATTGAGGAGAGGATACTTTCCACCCCATACAGGCAATTTTGGCTGATAATAACCTACAAAATTACATAAAAAATAGTGAAATGGACTCTTAAAATATGGAAAACTATTATAGAATAATATAAACTAGAGAGAGACATTGCAATTCTTAAATGGTGTGCATATGAATTGGATTTTACGCCGAATAAACTGGATGCTAGATTTAAGGACTGGACAGCTAAAGGAATAACAGCTACTTGCAAAATAATGAAAGGAGGAAAACTGTTCAGTTTTGAAATGCTCAAAGAGAAACACTTATTAGAAAAACAAGACTCTTACTGGTATTTACAAATGTGACAGTATGTTAATAGGACTGTTAAAAATGTAACCAAGAAATGTACATGTCTGATAGAGCTACTTAGAAAAGCATATAGTTCAGACAACGGTAGTAAAGTAATTTCAAACATGTATAAGGGTTTGTCAAGTCTTAAAACACGTTCGACTTCATACCTTAAAACAAAATGGGAGAAGAAGGGAGGGATAATAATATCTGAGGAAGACTGGACAATAATATGGAGGTATCAATGGAAGCGTACCAGTTCATAGAAATGGAGGGAGTTCGGGTGGCAAAACTTGACAAGATATTTTATTACACCCTCTCAGAAATCCCATTATGATAGTAACCGCCCTGTTTGCTGCAGAGACTGTTGAAATCCAAATGCAAACCATTATCATATTTTCTGGAAATGCCCTGTTATCAAAGACTATTGGAGTGGGATACTTAATACCAAGCAAGACATTCTTTAAAAGTAAAATACCCTTAGAGAGTAAGACCATATATTTTGGGTATATATCTCAAGAATGAATGAAAATAGATAAATATTTAATGAATATACTGCTGGTGGCTAGTAAAAAGACCCTTACCAGGAAATGGTTATCACAGGAGAGCCCAACTTTAAATGTATGGATGGAAATTACAATGGACATTTACAAAATGGAGAAGATAACAGTATTTGTTCATTGTAAGTTGGAACAATTTTATTCATACTGGAAAAAATGGTTTAACTATATAACACCTCATAGGCCTGATTTTATTCTCACAAGTCAATGAATATGTTGTAAAAAAAAAATCACTCCCTACTCTGTATATAGTTTTCTTCTTTCGATTGTTCTTTCTTTCCTCTCCTTTTCTATAGGTATATATTGTACCTCAAATAAATATTATGTAGAGATTTCTGACAAATATGATTACATGATATATATGTACAGTATCTGAAATACATCTTATGGAAATGTTTGTTTGATGATGAAATTCAATAAAAAATAAATTACAAAAAAAAGAGAATGTGGGCTGAAGGGTCTGTTTCCGTGTTTGTGTCTCTTTCAATCTGACTCTCTTCATTCACCCCTTTTTATCTGACTACAGATTTTACTATTGAATGATTTCTTACCTCAATCTTAACTGGAGTCATTAAAATAGCAAAGCTGGTCAGATGGTTACATTGGCAAGTTACATGGGCCTGATTGGAATCGATCCGTTCACAACCATCAGATAACCAGACACTGTTCTCTTTGGTATTACTCAAACAGACACATTCTGGCTCTTCACTGACTTCCTTTTCCTGTTTCCAGATAAGGACAAATTCTTTTAACAATAATTGAAAACATTCTAATAACAAGTTAAATATTCACAGCCACAGAACGGGAGACATTGGTTAGAAACAGAGTGAAGCTCCATCTACATTGTCCCATCAAACTTGTGAAGTGCAGGGCAATAAAATTAGGAAAGATTACCTTTTTTGCCTCATGAACATAAAACCTTTGAAATCTACAGTGAAATGTATCATTTGTGTCAATGACCAACATAGTCTTTGATGAAACCCATGTGGTCATGAAGAGAAAGTAAAAACACCTTACAGACTCTGGTGGGAATTGAACCACTGTCTTATTGCTGGCACTGTAAAGTGTTATGTGAACCACTCTGCTACTGTGCAAACTCGATGGCTGAATGGGTAATTACAGTAATTGCGGTAATGTGTATTTTCCTTTCCGTGAAATGGTGGTTGTACTTTGGAACCAGTTACTCAATGACCTGAGAAATGACAGCAAGGGGCTTCTCCTCCTCTGTGTCTCTCCACAAGTCTCTAAACAATCCCCCGTCTCTCTCAGATGAGGGATCTCCACTTCCTCTATCAGGCCCCACTGTACTGTCCCTGAGTAATGGGGACTGGAAAGGCCATCATAAACTGACCCGCAATGGCCCAAACCCAGTCTCCATAGAAATCTAAACACGAGGAAATCTGCAGATGCTGGAAATTCAAGCAACACAGACAAAATGCTGGTGGAACGCAGCAGGCCAGACAGCATCTATATGAAGAAGCACAGTCGACGTTTCAGGGCGAGACCCTTCATCAGGACTAACTGAAAGAGGACATAGTAAAAGATTTGAAAGTGGGAAGGGGAGGGGGATATCTGAAATGATAGAGGAAGAAAGGAGGGGGAGGGATGGAGCTAAGAGCTGGAAAGTTGATTGGCAAAAGGGATACAAGGCTGGAGAAGGGAGAGGATCATGGGACGGGAGGCCTAGGGAGAAAGAAAGGGGGAGGGGAGCATCAGAGGAAGATGGAGAGCAGGCAAGGAGTTATAGTGAGAGCGACAGAGAGAGAAAAAAGAGAAAAAAAGGAAAAAATAAAAAATAATTAATAAATAAACAAATAAACAAACAAACAAACAACCATCAAATAAATAAATAGATAAGGGATAGAGTAAGAAAGGGAGCAGGGGTATTAACGGAAGGTAGAGAAGTCAATGTTCATGCCATCAGGTTGGAGGCTACCCAGACGGAATATAAGGTGTTGTTCCTCCAACCTGAGTGTGGCTTCATCTTTACAGTAGAGGAGGCCATGGATAGACATATCAGAATGGGAATGGGATGTGGAATTAAAATATGTGGCCACTGGGAGATTCTGCTTTCTCTGGTGGACAGAGCGTAGGTGTTCAGCAAAACGGTCTCCCAGTCAGCGTCGGGTCACGCCAATATATAAAAGGCCACATCGGGAGCACCGGATGCAGTAGATCGCACCAGCTGACTCACAGGTAAAGTGTCACCTCACCTGGAAGGACTGTCTGGGGCCCTGAATGGTGGTGAGGGAGGAAGTGTAAGGGCATGTGTAGCACTTGTTCCGCTTACAAGGATAAGTGCCAGGTGGGAGATCAATGGGAAGGGATGGGGGGAACGAATGGACAAGGGAGTCGCGGAGGGACTGATTCCTGTGGAAAGCAGAGAGAGGAGGGGAGAGAAAGATGTGCTTGGTGGTGGGATCCCGTTGGAGGTGGCGGAAGTTACAGAGAATTATATTTTGGACCCAGGGGCTGGTGGGATGGTAGGTGAGGACAAGGGGAACCCTATCCCTAGTGGGGTGGCAGGAGGATCGGGTGAGACCAGAGGTGCGTGAAATGGGAGAGATGCATTTGAGAGCAGAGTTGACTTCTCTAACTTCCATTAATGCTCTCCTCCCCTTCTTACCCTATCCCTTATTTATTTATTTGTTTGTTTATTTATTATGTTTTCGCTTTTTTTTCTCTCTTTTTTTTCTCCCTCTGTCCCTCTCACAATGACTCCTTGCCTACTCTCCAACTTCCTCTGGTGCTCCCTTCCTCCTTTCTTTCTCCCTAGGCTTCCCGTCCAATGATCCTCTCATATCCCTTTTGCTAATCAACTTTCCAGTTCTTAGCCCTGTCTTCTCCTATCATTTAGGATCTCCCACTCCCACTCCCACTTTCAAATTTCTTACTATCTCTTTTTTCAGTTCGTCCTGACGAAGGGTCTCGGCCCAAAACATCAACTGTACCTCTTCCTATAGATGCTGCCTGGCTTGCTGCATTCCACCAGCATTTTGTATGTGTTCTTTCCATGGAAATGTCATACCTAAACCCAGGCTCAGCGGCTGTTCAGCCTCCCACTTTGCATTTTAGCAGGAAGCTCATTTTTAATTGGGGAACATCACAGATTGTATCTACAAACCTGGTTGAGTTTCAGAGTCAAATTAAACTTTTCTTTCAGATTAGAGCTGACAGCTTTGTTGCTGATGGTGGCAGCTATCACCTTGGAGTTTAATGAGACATTGCTCTGAGATGGACAGCCGCCCTTTATCTCTTGGTTCAGCAGGGATTACAAGTCTTTGAATACAATTAAGGAAACGGCCTGAAACTCCGTGGAGATAATAGATCAGCCTTTGGTGAATGTGGAGAAACATCACTGAAACACTCCAGCAACTGGATATAAAGGCAGGTCAACACAAAACACGCTCATTGCAGTAGCGCTTTGTAAGTCTTTGAGTATCAAAATCAGCTCTCAATGGGGATGGACAAGGAGATCAACATGTGCGCTGCTTTATCGTGGATGGTGTTAAGTTTATTTGTGTTGCTTAAGCTATACTCTTCGAGGTCAGTGGGATTTTATCACATTCCTGACCTGTGTCTTGTGGATAGTTCAAAATCTGGAGATCCACAGAAAATGGTGCCTTTCTGGGAAAGAAGATAAGACCATAAGACAAAGGTGCAGAATTAGGCCATTCAGCCTATCGAGTTTGCTCCACCATTCCATAATGGCTGATTTATTATCCCTCTCAACCCCATTCTCCTTCCTTCTCCCCGTAAACGTTGATGCCTGGCTAACCAGAATCAGAATTATGTTTAATACAGAGACACCTTTTTTTCCTTTATTAAGGAGACAGAAAGCCTGGGGTATGTCGAATTACTGGGTGAAGGAGTAGTCTTCGGGGTACTGCAAGTCTGTGTCTTTATTGATATTTGCTACACACTCGACTGTTTGCTGGGGTGCACCGATTCTTTTTTGCTGGTGGGAGAGGGAGAGATCATTGTTTTGCTGCTGCCTACATGTGGGAGGGGGGTGCTGGGGGGGATGCTTTGAGGTTCTAACATTTAACTGTTATTCGTTCTTTGGGGCACTCCTCTGTTTTTGTGAATCTTTGCGAAGAAAAAGAATTTCAGGATCTATATAACCCTTTGAAACCTTCAGAACCTTAATACCACTGGCATATGTTGTGAAATTTGTTATTTTGGGCCATTACTACATTGCAATACATAATAATAATAATAATAATAATGAACTTTTAAATTACAATAAATCATAGTATTTATTATAATATAAAGAAAATTAAATAAGTAGTGCAAAAGGAAATCATAAAATAAAACAGAGTGAGGCACTGTTCATGGTTTCATTGTCCATTCAGTAATCTGATAGCGGAGAGGAAGGCTGAGAGTGTGCCTTCAGGCACCTGTTTCTCCTTCATTGATGGCAGCAATGAGAAGAGAGCATGTCTTGGAAGATGGGGGTCCTTAATGCCATTTTGAGCCATTGTCTTTTGAAGGTGTCGTTTATGTTTGGGAGGCTGGAGCCCATGATTGGGCTAGCTAAGTTTACAACTTTCTCCAGCCTTTTCTGATCCTGTACAGCAGCCACTCCATACCAGATAGTGTTGCAGCCAGTTAGAATGTGCTCTACAGTACAACTGTAAAATTTGTCTTTTGTGACATACCAGTTCTCCTCAAACTCTGAATGACAAATAGCCGCTGTCGTGCCTTCTTTGTAATTAAATCAGTATGGGTCCAGGACAGACCTTCAAAACTGTTGACACCCAGGAACTTGAAACAGTTTACCCTTTCAAGTGCTGGCCCCTCGATGAGGATGTGTGTTTCCTCGACTTCCCCTTCCTGAAATCCACAATCAGCTCCTTGGTCTTACTGATGTTGAGCGTAGGGTTGTTGTGACACCTCTCAACCAGCTGATCTATCTCACTCCTGTACACCTCCTCATCACCACCTGAAATTCTGTCAACAATAGTCGTGATGTCAGCAAATTTATGGATGGAATTTGAGCTGTGCCTAGCCACACAGTCATGGGTGTAGAGAGAGTAGAGCAGTGGGTAAGCACACATCCTTGAGGTGCACCAGTCTAGATTATCAGCAAGGAGGAGGTTATTTCTGATCTGCACTGACTGTGGTCTCCTGATGAAGAAGTCAAGGATCCACTTGCAGAGAGGGGTACAGAAGCCCAGGTTTTGGAGTCTGTTGATTAGAATTGAGGGTATGATTGTGTTGAACGCTGAGCTGGAATCAATAAACAGCAGCCTGATGTAAGTGTTGCTATTATCCAGGTGACCCAAGGCCGAGTGCAGAGCCAGTGAGATTGCATCCTATTGTGGCGACAGGCAAAGTTTGTTCTATTTTATTTAGAGATGCAGCATTTAACAGGCCCTTCTGGCCCTTTGAGCATTGCCACCCAGCAACCCACTGATTTAACCGTAGCCTAATCGTGGGACAATAAACTACTAACCGGACTGACTTTGAATGGTGGGAGGAAATCGGAACACCCAGCAGAAAGCCATGCACACACAGGAAGGAATGTACAAACTTGCTTCCAAAGTACACTGGAATTGAACTCTGAACTCTGATGCCTCAGCTGTCTATGCCAACTGCAATGCAACCATGACACCCTCACAACAGATCCAGGTCCTTGTTTGGGCAGGAGTTGATTCTGGCCAGGAACAAACGCTCAATGCACTTCATCACAGCAGATGTGAGTACAACTGGGTGGTAGTCATTGAGGCAGCTCACCCTGCCCTTCTTGGGTGCTGGTATGGATGTCGCCCTTTTGAAGCAGGTGGAAATTCTGACTATGGCACTGAGAGATTGAAGATGTTCCTGAACAATCCCACCAGTTGGTTGGCACAGGTTTTCATTTCCCTACCAGGCACACCATCAGGACCTGTCGCCTCTTGAAAGCTGTTGTGATGTGGTCCTCTGAGACAGAGATTACAGGGTCACCAGATGCTGCAGGGATTCACACAAGCATAGATTTATTCTCTCTTTCAACATTTGCATAAATGGCACTGAACTCATCTGGGAGTGAAGCATCACAGCCATTCATGATGTCAGGCTTCTCTTTGGAGGAAGTAATGGCTTGCAAATCTTGTCAGAGCTGTTGTGCGTTTGATTCCATCTCTAACTTCAATTGGCATGTTTATTTCTTTCTTTCTTAATCAATCTTTTTTTTTAAAGTACATATGTACAAACAAGAGGAGGATTATCTCAGATATCTCTAATGGTAACAATACATAAAAAAGGTAAAATAAACATTATCAAGCTCATACATAGTATTAATCTACAAACATTTGTAATAGTATATAATAAAAACTAAAATACTCAATTCTCCTCTTATCATTTTATACAAAGAGAAAAAAGATAAAGAAACTTTTATAATTTTATATATAGAAAAAAAACACTATTCTATATAAACAAAAACAAAAAATAGTTTAAAAAAAGAGAAAAAAAGGGGACTGGGCAGCCCATACTGAGAGTAAAGCAAGAAAAAAGAAAAATTTTCTAAACAAATCCAAAGTTTCGAGAAAGTAACTGGGAGAGCAATAAATAAAACTGTATGAAAATATTGAATAAAAGGTTGCCAGGTTTCTTCAAATTTAAAGGATGTATCAAATGTCTGACTTCTTATTTTCTCTAAACTTAGACAAGACTTAATGGAGGAAAGCCAATAAAAGACAGTAGGTGGATTAGAGACCTTCCATTTAAGCAAAATGGCTCTCCTAGCCAATAAAGTTGTAAAAGTTTTTATCCATTGAGCGGAAACAGGAACATATCCTGCTTCCGGTGGAATGATCCCAAAAATTGCTGTGAATACTTTCCGTTGTAGGTCCAAATTCAAAACTTTTGATAAAGTTTTAAAGACATCTTTCCAAAAATTATCTATCTTGATACAAGACCAAAACATATGAGTTAAAGTAGCCACCTCAATATTACATCTGTCACAATTAGGATTAATATTGGGAAAACTGTGGGCTAATTTATCCTTTGACATATGTGCCCGATATACTACCTTGAACTGTATCCAGGAATGACGGGCAGAAATAGATGAGGTATTTATCAAATGAAAAATCTTATCCCATTGATTATCTGAAAGTGGCTCTCGAAATTCCAATTCCCACACACCTTTAATTTTATCATTAGATACCTTTCACAAATTCAATAACCATTTGTAAATTATAGCTATCAGTCCTTTTTGATATGGTTTAACCTGAAAAAGTGTATCTATTATATTGGGTGGATAAACAGAGGGAAAATTTGAAAGTAAACTACGTAAAAAATTCCTAATTGGTAAATATCTAAAAAAGTGTGCATTAGATAAATCATATTTGTCCACTAACCGAGTGAAAGACATTAAACAATCCCCCATAAACAAATCCAAAAAAGTTATTATTCCTTTGGTTTTCCAAATTAATATGGTCTGATCAGAAATTGATGGTTTAAAAAAATAATTAAGATGGATTTTACCAGAAAGAACAAAGTTTTAAACTCAAAAAATCTACGAAACTGAAACCAAATTCTTAATGTATGTTTAATAATGGGTTTGAGGTCTCGATTACCAATCTTACAAAGCAAAAAGGAAGAGAAGCTCCCAGTAAAGAGGCCAAAGAATACCCCTTCACCGAGTTTTTCTCCAAATCTACCCATAAAGGACAATCATGTATGTCTGAATAATGAATCCAAAACGAAATACACCCTATGCTCGTTATATACGTCTTCAGACTATGTGGATTCACAGTTATGCGAGGAACCTATTACTACCAACGTCTCCTTATATGCATCCAAAACTCAGTTATGCGAGGAGCACTGCCTTCCCGCCAATACAAGTCACGTGCGCACACCTGACAGTCTCACCGTTGAGACGAGAAGCACCGCTTTCCCGCCAACACAAGTCAGGTGCGCGCGCCTCACAATCTGTCTCCCGCCACTCTCACATTGGTTTTGGCAAGGTGTGGATGCGCGATCTTAAACTTTTGTTGGTTTTACCTACAGTGCCGTGATTTTGCGCTTGAAATAATTAACTATGCCTCCTAAGCATCCGATGTCATGTCTTGGGCCGTCAGCCGAGCAGCAGAGAACCGCTTTAACACTTGAAAAAAAGTTGTTAATTATAAACAGCGCGGCATCAGCTGAAGGTAACACAGCTCTGGGACGCTACTGTCGGGAACAGAATCTTCCCTTTAAAGTTCTTTTGTTGCTTGACAATGCGCCAGTCCATCCTGAACATTTGGACAGCATTCATCCTAACACAACAGTGCGTTTCCTGCCGTCTAACACAACATCGCTGATTCAACCACTCGACCAAGCTGTAATCCACATTCAAGGCATACGCATTTTTTTACAGCGAATTATCTCGCAGATACTGCAAGCAACAGACGATTTTGAAAATCCCGGGAGTCTACCAAAGGTGAGGGAATGGTGGAAGTTGGAACACTTGACACGAATGGCGATGGACATGGACACAGCTTAGAATGGACTCAGCATTTCAGTTGTTCCCTGCCGTCAACTCTTCTTCCCTACAAGCAAATTTAAAACAAAATGCTGCCAACCAAACAACCCTCACCATTTTATGCAAATCACTGCAATCTGCTGCTGCCGGCAGTTCTAAGAGTCCTGTGAGTCTTCCTTCACCCCTTGCTGTGCTTGATATTATCCTGACGACCACAACCATCCACCTTATCCGTGTAAAGCTGCCTAACACCACAACAATCACTCATCTCCCAGAGCAAACACACCTGCCACTGTTGGTGAGTACTGTACACCAGAGAATGTTAACTTTCTGTGATTTATTACATTGAATATTACCTTAAATTGATTAAATATAATATAAATGTTGACTTGTAGTACTGCTTTTGTGTCCTATTGGTATAAAAATGTGAATAAATTACAGATAAAACATATTTAGGAAGCCCTCTGGAATGCATCTCTATTTTCTCCATTTAAATAATTTTTCACATTATGTGTCAACTTCAAGGAACGCACCATGGTTTTTTAATTTCTGCAATAGAGGTTTACTCAATCTAGGATTTTTATTGCTCCAAATATAAGATAAAATTTTAGAGTCTATTCTATCAAAAAATCGTTGAGGAACAAAGTAAGGTATTGCTTGAAATACATACAAGAACTTCGATAGCACTATCATTTTAATAGCATTAATTCGACCAATTAAAGATAATGTCATAGGAGACCATTCAGAAAGTATTTGTTGCATGTATTCAATTAATAGAAGAAGGTTATATTTATATAGGTCCTTAAAATTTTTGGTAATTTTAATACCAAGACAAGTGAAGTTATTTTTAGCAATGCTAAAAGGAATTTGATGGTATTGATCTAAGTAGTTATTAATAGGAAATAACTCACTTTTGTGCAAATTTAATTTATATCCAGAAACACTACTAAATTCAGAAAATATATATAACATAGAAGGAATAGATTTCTTAAGATCTGAAATATAAACTAATAAGTCATTCTGCGTACAATGAAGTCTTATGCACCTCATCTCCTCTCTTAATACCTTGAACATTGTTGGAGTCCCAAAGGACAATAGCAAGAGGTTCTAAACCCAGATTGAGTAACAGGGGACTAAGAGGACAACCCTGCTGGGCACCTTTGTTTAGCCTAAAATATGGAGATTTTTGATTGTTAGTTATAACTGCTGCCATAGGAGCTTGATAGATCAGCTTAACCCAGGAAATAAAAACTGGACCAAATTTAAATCTTTCTAAAACTTCGAATAAATGGGACCACTCTACCCTATGAAAGGCTTTCTCTGCATCAAGGGAGACAACACATTCAATTTCTTTAGAGGCAGAGGAATGAATAATATTCAATAATCTCTGAATATTAAAATATGAGTATCTATTCTTAATAAATCCAGTTTGAAAATTCAGGGCTATCTACATTAGGTGCATACACACACACCAAAGCCATCTTTTGACCACATAACAAACCAGTAACAATTAAGTATCTTCCAATTGAATCAGTGACAGTATTAAGATGTACAACAGGGGTTTTAAAATTAATAAAAATAGACACCCCTCTAATTTTAGTTACTGGTGAAGAGTGAAACTGAGAGCCCCTCCAAAATTTAAAAAAACGGTTTTCATCCTCCCTACGGATATGGGTCTCTTGCACAAAAATAATATCAGCTTGAAGTGTTTTTAATTTCTTAAAGATCTTTCTACGCTTAACAGGTTGGTTCAAGCCATTCAAGTTCCAAGAGATTATATTAATTTTATTAACATCCATAATAAGGCTTTAATTTAAGGTTTAATAAAATAAGTTAGTGTGTCTGCAGAAACCACACCCGCAGAGAAGAACAAATTATGGAATCGATCAGAGAGAAAAAAAATAACATGATAGAAACATAGCAAATAGGTGCAGGAGTAGGCCTTTCGGCCCTCCGAGCCTGCACCGCCATTCATTACGATCATGGCTGATCATCCAACTCAGAACCCTGTACCTGCCTTCTCTCCATACCCCCTGATCCCTTTAGCCACAAGGGCCTTATCTAACTCCCTCTTAAATATAGCCAGTGAACTAGCCTCAACTGTTTCCTGTAGCAGAGAATTCCACAGATTCACCACTCTCTGTGTGAAGAAGTTTTTCCTCATTTCGGTCCTAAAAGGCTTACCCTTTATCCTCAAACTGTGACCCCTCATTCTGGACTTCCCCAACATCGGGAGCAATCTTCCTGCATCGAGCTGTCCAATCCCTTTAGAATTTTATATGTTTCTATCAGATCCCCCCTCAATCTTCTAAATTCCAGAGAGTATAAGCCTAGTCGATCCAGTCTTTCATCATATGAAAGTCCTGCCATCCCAGGAATCAATCTGGTGAACCTTCTTTGTACACCCTCTATGGCAAGAATGTCCTTCCTCAGATTAGGGGACCAAAACTGCACACAATACTCTAGGTGTGGTCTCACCAAGGCCTTGTACAACTGCAATAGAACCTCCCTGCTCCTGTACTCGAATCCTCTTGCCAGCATACCAATTGCCTTTTTCACCGCCTGCTGTACCTGCATGCCAGCTTTCATTGACTGGTGTACAATGACACCCAGGTCTCGTTGCACCTCCCCTTTTCCTAATAGGCCACCATTCAGATAGTAATCTGTTTTCCTGTTCTTGCCATCAAAGTGGATAACCTCACATTTATCCACATTAAATTGCATCTGACATGAATTTGCCCACTTACCTAACCTATCCAAGTCACCCCGCATCCTGTTAGCATCCTCCTCACAGCTAACACTGCCGCCCAGCTTCGTGTCATCCGCAAACTTGGAGATGCTGCATTTAATTCCCTCGTCTAAGTCATTAGATTGACAGGAAAACCTCTCAGGACTGCCCAGTCGAAAAAATCTAAACTAATAAGCCACTCCTCTCCCCCCAAAGCCCAAAAACCATCCAATAGTCGGACAGCATGCTAAGCTATAATCCCTTAACCCCTTGCCTCCAATAGGCAGACTCCTTTTTAAAAAGTTATACGCTAACACCACTGACTAAAGACACAATACAAACATGAAGAAATAAGCAAATTTCAAATATCTTAATATTATGTCGAACAGAGGTTAAAACATAGTTAACAGCGGCCACCTTAAGTTCATTTAATAAAAATTGATCATATGTTCAAAAAAGATAGATCTAACCAAATAATATGTTACGACTAGTGTTAAACTCTTACAAATCCTAAAGGAAAAAATAAAACAGCCAAAACGATATCTGGGCAGACATAAAACGCAGATTAAACTTTCAGCGATCCAGCTACAAATGACTTCTAGCCGAGGGTTAAGTGTTTAAGTTGCTTACGTTGCTTGCAAGACAGGCTTAAACTCCTTTATAAATTTCCAGGCCTCTTCTGGGGAATCAAATTGTTTTGGACGAGCATTAAACATGGAAATCCTGAAACAAGCTGGATAACACAAAGAGGGGTGACAGTTCTTATAAAGTTCAGCCATCACTTCCTGGTACTTAATTCTTTCTGCATAAACCTCTGGGGCAAAATCTTCAACTATGCGAATCTCTACTCCATTATAAATTAGCTTCCCCTGCTTCCTAGCATCTCGAAGAATTGCTTCTTTAGTAGTAAAGTAATGCAAACATACAATCACTGGGCGAGGTTTCAACTCAACAGAAGGTTTCGGGTGAAGGATTCAGTGAGCTCTATCTATCATCGGAGGAACTTCAAGGATCTCACTAAAAAGTGACTGTAGCATATTCATGAAAATCTTTAGTGGCTCACTGGTTTCCATGTTTTCAGGCAAACCCAGTATATGTAAATTCATCCTACGACTTCTGCTTTCCAGATCAGTCGTTTTCTTCTTAGTTCTTAGTATTTCTGAAGAAACCTCAACAATTTTCCTTTCCATAGTAGATATCTTAAATTCTTGTTCATTAATCACTTGACTCACAGTCTCCAGTTCTCTTCCGATTCTATTAGCGTCCTTTTTAATTGACTGATATTGAGATTCCATATTCTTCAAAGATTCCTGGACAGCAGAGACGGTTTTTTAAGCTTTTCATTAGTATACGTCAGATTATCAATCTTGGTCTCCACCATCCTGATCTTGATATTAATATCTTGCACCAAAGAAAACATTCTTTCTGAAGTAGAGACTTCCTCTGACCCCTTTGTTTGTTCAGGTTCGGAAACAATTTTGCCACATCTTAATTCAGTTCCAGTTCGGGTTCCAGCCATCGTGATTATTCGTAGATCCTTCACGAAAATCTTCAAAGTTTGAACAAAACTAGCAGTGGAAGATAAGTTGTGAAAGGAAGGAGTAGCGCCAACCAGCGTCTTACTCCATTGCTGCCAAAAGGAGACTGGGCATGTTTATTTCTCTCTTAAAGTAGCCTTCCGTAGATCACCAGTCTAGAATACCACATATCCAGCTCTCAGCAGTCTACAAATCTCCTGGTTTATCCATGGTTTTTGGTTTGGTAATGTCTAGTATGTTCCTGAAGGCACACCCTCATGATTCCCATCTGAGTTGCATGCAAAGAGTTGCCACTTATCAGCACCATCATGAACCTATCAAGGCCCATTTTAAATATACCCAATCACTTGGCCTCCACAGCCATAGATTCACCATCCTCTGACTAAAGAAATACCTGTACATCTCTATTCCATTGGGATGTCCTTGTATTCTGAGGCTGTGCTCTCTAGTGCAAGATTCTCCCTGGCCTTTCGATATTCAATATATTTCACTGAGATCCACCCTCATTCTTCGTATCTCCCTCATATGTTAACCTTTCGTTCCCACAATCATTCTATTGAACTTTCTGCTGACCCTCTCCATGATCCGATAAGCAGATATTCTGAACTTAGCAAATATATGTCAGTCTGCAAACTACATATTGAGGTCCATAAAACCATAAGAAATAGGAGCAGAATTAGGCCATTTGGCCCATCAAGTCTGCTCCACTATTCAATCATGGCTCACTCTTTTTTTTCCATGGATATTACAACTAATACATCCAATATCTCAGATGCCGCATCTTTTTCATGATCACAGGATCAAGAAGCCTGCGTCAACCTTGAATTCTGTCAGTCTACCTGATACCAATTCTCCCATGATGGTGACGTTATTTAATTCATTCCAGCATTATCCTCATTCATGGAAGGTTCATAATAGTTTCCAGTGCCAAATGATCGCCAGTTGAACTCCTCACCACTAATCTCACACTTACTTTATCAGCTTCATTTTCAAAGGCGCTGTGTTTACCTGGACCGCCTTTTCCTTTCTGTAGTTAAAGCTTCTATTCTTCACGATTTACATTCTCTCATGTTTCCTCTCCGTTGCTGCAACAACAATCTGTCTACTGCTAAACTTTGCCCTTGTTTTCTCTTTCACTGTCTGCTGAACGTTTGTGGTAGATCGACCAGTCCATGTCTCCCTCCCCGCCGTGCAGACCCACGTCTCCCTCCCCCACATTTGAGAATCAGCTGCTGCCTGCCAACTGCCTTTACACTTGTTCTTTCTCCCACCAGCAGTTTCTGAAATTCTCTCCAACACCAACCGCCAGCACACTTCCCTGGCACAGCCAGAACACTGATCAGACATGGGCAGTGTTGTGTCTGCCCTGTGAGTGAACAATGTCATTGTGTAGGGAAAGCTTCATTCTGCTGCACCGACCAAACCCCTGCTTTTCTGTTATGTCTGTCAATGAGAAACAGCACTCCTTCACTGTCCCTCGTCTCACTCAGCCCAGTGACATTAATGCAAGCACTCCAGTCCATACTGAGAACTGCATCTCTTAGCAACACACATAAAATGCCGGAGGAACTCAGCGCGTCAGGCAGCATACATGGAGGGGAATAAACAGTTGACGTGTCGGGCTGAGACCCTTCACCAGGACTGCATCTCTTAGACCAGACATTGACAGAGTCTGGTGTCTCAAGTGAACACACAGGATCCTGATGTGAATAGGTGCAAACGGTCAAGCCAGAGCTCTGGCCTCCACCTACCTTTGCCAAACAAGATTTCTAGTGATTACCGCATTTCTTTTGTGGGATCATCTCTGTGAAATTGTCCTGCATCTGTACGGTAACCACAGTTCCAAGATCGCAGAATGCTATGGGTCATCCCAATTGGGAAGTGAGGGTGATATAGAGATGGAAATCTTTCACTATTTGCAACATCCCCACTCTGCATCATTCCAACTGATGGGAGGAGCTGTCTGACTGTTCAGCATGTCCAGCACCAGATCTCACAAGGTTAACACCTGATAACAAAGAACCACCCACAATGATGACACAAAACTTGGAAAAAAAGTAAATTGTGAGGAACTTAGAAAGAGGAACGGTGTCAGAGCCAGAGTACAGAAACAGCAGGTACTGAAACCCAAATTAACAGTAATTACTCCAAAAAGCGGAGCAGATATTTCAATGATTGGGAATGAGGATTGCTGGTGAGCAAGCATGGAACCATCCCACAAGGGGCAAGGCAAGCTGAGAGGTTACTAATATGATCCTCAGCTTTAACTTGGACTGGATGAAAACCAAGGAGGTCTTTGAAATGAGATTACTGCACCCAACACCAAGGAGGGTAGGAAGGCATAACAACAGATAGATAGATAGATAGATATACTTTATTGATCCTGAGGGAAATTGGGTTTCGTTACAGCCGCACCAACCAAGAATACAGCATAAATATAGCAATACAAAAACCACAAACAATCAATCAACAAAATGCAAACTATGCCAGATGGAAAATAAGACCAGGCCAGCCTATTGGCTCAGGGTGTCTGACCCTCCACGGGAGGATCTGCAAGTTCGATGGCCACAGGCAGGAGCGACCTCCCGTGCCGCCCAGTGTTGTATTTCGGTGGAATATGGCCGAAGTCCAACAGCAAAAAGTTCAATATCCGGTCTACAAATACGTTCCTCGATCGTAATATGACCCGGATTGCACCATCTGTTGTTAACCAGAACAGTAAGCACTCAACTCCTTTACGCTTACCGCTCTCAGTGCACTTCCGGTCAGCCCGAACGGTCTGGAAGCCGTCCATGGAGGAGATTTGATCGGGTATGTCCTCATGCAGCCCCGTTCCAGTGAAACACATAACTCTGCACTCCCGAAATGTTCTCTGACGCCTGGCTAGCACCGTGAACTCGTCCATGTTATTACCCACTGAACTCCTCTTCTCCATAAATCTCTGTTGTCTCGACCCGGTCCTCTTTCCTCGAATTTGTGCTCCCCCTCTGCATCCTCTGTGTGTTTTCCTCCAGATTTCAGCAGGGGTGTCTGCCGCTCTGCTCGCTAAACCAGCCGGCATAAGTTCAATCAGCTGCTCCCTGGAATACACAATGCTACCATGCTTCTGTCCCGCTAATGAGACGTGTCAGAATGTAACTATTTCCAGCGCTAAAAACCCAAATAAAACTCTCTCTACCAGCATGTTAGAGAGGATGCAGCTTCGACAGTCCTGAGCAGGAGGTATCAACACACTCACACGCGCACACACACACACACACACACACACACACACACACACACACACACACACACACCAAATGTCAAAGGAAATCAGTGGACCAGGCAGCATCTACGGAAAGGAACAAATTGATATTTCGGGTTGAGATACTTCATCAGGACTGGTAAGGAAGGGGGCAGAAGATGGAAGGGGATTCAGGACTGAGGTTGTTTCTGAGGCGATTAGGAAAGAGGCACTAATAATACTGAAGAATTTGAATAGAAAGAGGAGAGTTAGTGATCAGAGAAAACAAGAAACAATCCATACACTGCCCGAGGGCTTTGCAAAGTCAGCAGGGATATGGGACCACACGGAGAGCTCTTTGAAAGAACCTCTACAAGCAAGATGAGCCAAATGAGCTAGTGCACAGTTTCCCACTTTAACTTCAACATACTTGAGCCCTAAAAAGCAAGTGAGGATCACTAACTGTGGAAACTGCTTGATTAGAGCTTGAATGACCGGATCATTACGTTGAACTTTTGGGGTCATGATGGGGCTGTGCATATGACTCAGAGTCACCACTCCCAGAACCTGCCCGGCCTCAGTGGTCTCTCAGGTTAATACAGAGTTTGATACCATAAATTCGATCTTAATGTCAGATTACACATGGATTAAAAACAGTGGCCAAGCACTGCTCATTCTGAACTACATTTGATTTCTACTCAAGGCAGAATTGTCTTCACTGAGGATTACACAATAAGACCAAACACAGCAGCATATTTTGATGTAGGGGAACACAGACTGATCCCATAGAGTAATAGTTCAGTCAACAACTTGGGCAAGGTAGAACATCCCCTGTGAATGAGTCTGTAAAACTCATTCTTATACCATGTACACAAGCATGGGAAAGAGACAGAAAATTTACCAGTGTTATTCTCTCCAGCAATGGTTCTCCAGTAAATCTCAAAGGAATTATTCTGAGTTTCCAATTTCACCAGTTGGTCTGCACTCGCAGTGTTCCTTTCAGGCACCTTGACCTGAAGAACTATGAGGAAAGGCAAAGTAAGGTGAAGCATTCAGTGGCAAAAAGGATGTTCTCTCCCTCTCTCTACCTCTGCTGATAACTCTTTAATCAATGCCTCTCTGCAAGGTCTTGTTCAGGCATTCTGAGAATCCCATCTGATGGATACAATTTGCAACTGGGCTTTCTTGGGCTGAGTTAGCTTACTGTAGTAAGAAAACAATTAGTCTCAGCTCCCAGAGAACTGAGAGAAAATACTCATGCATAGTCTTCACTGTCTGGTGGCACTGATCAAAAGCAGGTAAAATGATAAATTCTGGCTCAAATATGTTAGTTCACCAGGTCTAATATCTTACCAGCACTTCTCAACCTTGGCACAGACAGTGATCTTCACTCCTTACCAGAGATAGTGAGGATTGCCGCTCCTATATCAGGAACACTGAAGTTTCATGACTTCAGTCTTTTTCTCAACTTCAGAACGTCCTCCTACATGTTATTTTTGAAGTGTGGTGGAATTAACATTAAAGATGATTGAGCTACTTTTTGTTTCGTTACCATGCTTAGAGGGAGTGCAGTGAAGATAGAGCAGGAAGATGCAGTCAATGAGGAACATCAGATCCATTGACAGACCAGAAAATGTGGCATTGTTCTTCTTTAGCAGTGAAGGTTGAGAGATAATTTGATAAAAATCTTCAAGATTGTCAATGGTTTGGGCAGAGTTAATGAAGAGAAAGTTCTTCCATTAAAGAAGGGTGGAGAACCAACAAACAGAGGTTTAAAGCTGACTATTGTTAAAACAGGGGTGCCAGGAGGGCAATCCTTTCCACACAGAGAGTGGTCAAGGAACTCACTGCTTGGATAGGAAGTGGAAGCATTTCATCCCAAGTTTTCAAATGGGAAAATACATGGGAGTGTTGGAGAGATAGTGTACAGGGCAATCAAGAAACAGAGGATGACCAGACTGTAATGTCCCTGTCAAGACCGAGCATGGTTTCAATGGGCAAAATGACCTGCACAACAATGCTCCTATGATACTACAATGGCGGTGAACACATTGGAGTGGGAGATTTGCAGACAGTGAGGTCACAAAGAAATTAAATAACTCCTTATATAATGTGAATGAGGGTTTGGGGATACATCTTGTCTGGAATATAAAGCAGAAAAGGGTGGTTAAAGTGAATGGAGGTCCCTTGGAGAACAAGAAGGGGAATTAATATTGGGAAATGAGCAAGTGGCCAAGGCTTTGAATGACTATTTTGTGTTGGTCTTCATGGTGAAGGACACATCTAACATGCCAAAGAGAGATGATATGGATGCGATGGGAGGTGAGGACCCCGATACAATAGCTGTCACTAGGAGGTAGTGCTGAACAAACATGTGGGCCTGAAGATGAACAAGTCCCCTGGTCCTGATGGAATGCATCCCAGGGTACTGAAAGAAATGGCAGAAGTTATAGTAGAGGCTTTGGTGATAATTTACCAAAATTTTCTGGACTCTGGGCAGGTCCCGGCAGAATGGAAAATGGCGAATGTCACACCACTGTTAAAAATAGGATGTAGGCAAAAGGCAAATAATTATCGGCCAGTTAGTTTAACATCTGTAGTTGGGAAAATGCCTGAAGCTATCGATAAAGAAGAAATAGCGAGGCATCTGGAAAGAAATGGATCCATCAGACAGACAAAGCATAGATTCAGCAAAGGCAGGTCCTATTTGACAAACTCACTGGAGTTCTTTGAGTATATAACCAGCACAGTGGATAGAGGGGAACAGATGAACATTATTTACTTGGATTTCCAGAAGGCGTTCAATAAGGTGCCACATAAAAGACTTATCTATGAGATAAGGATGCGTAGAGTTGGGGTGATGTATTAGCTTGGATAGACGATTGATAAACTAATATAAAGCAGAGAGTTGGGATGCATGAATGTTATTCTAGTTGGCAATCAGTGGCGAGCGGTGTGCACAGGGGTCGGTACTGGGCCCACAACTGTTCTTGATATACATTAACGATCTGGAAGAGGAGACCAAGTGTAGTATATCTAAATTTGCCGATAACACTAAATTGAGTGGAAAAACAAATTGTTCAGAAGATATGGAAAGTCTGCAGAGAGATATACAGTGTCATATACAGTGTCTCTGTCAGGGACAGAGAATGGGAGCACTCAGACCGAAGATGTAGGGGAGAAGGAAAAAAAAAGATAACAAAGTTGTTTGCACCATTAGGGATAAACAGAGAGTAAGAGGTGGAGAGTTTCTTAAATGCATCAATTTCAATGCTAAGACCATTGTAAGAAAGGTGGATGAGCTTAGAGCATGGATTGATACCTGGAAATATGATGTTGTAGTTATTAGTGAACATGGTTGCAGGAGGGGTGTGAATGACAACTAAATATTCCTGGATTTCGTTGCTTCAGGTGTGATAGAATTGGAGGGGCAAGAGGAGGAGGTGTTGCATTGCTTGTCAAAGAAAATATTACAGCGGTGCTTTGGCAGGATAAATTAGAGGACTCGTCTAGGGAGGCTATTTGGGTGGAATTGAGGAATGGGAAAGGTGTAACGCTTATAGGGGTGTATTATAGACCACCTAATTGGGATCAAGAATTGGAGGAGCAAATTTGTCAGGAGATAGCAGATATTTGTAGTAAGCACAAGGTTGTGATTGTGGGAGATTTTAATTTTCCACACATAGACTGGGAAACCCATTCTGTAAAAGGGCTGGATGGTTTGGAGTTTGTAAAATGTGTGCAAGATAGTTTTTTGCAGCAGTACATAGAGGTACCAAGTAGAGAAGGGGCAGTGTTGGATCTTCTGTTAGGGAATGAGGTAAGTCAGGTGACAGAGGTATGTGTTGGGGAGCACTTTGGGTCCAGTGATCGCAATGCCATTAGTTTCAATGTAATTATGGAGAAGGATAGGACTGGGCCCAGGGTTGAGATTTTTGATTGCAGAAAGGCTAACTTTGAGGAGATGCGAAACGATTTAGAAGGAGTGGATTGGGACAATTTGTTTTATGGGAAGGATGTAATAGAGAAATGGAGGTCATTTAGAGGTGATATTTTGAGGGTACAGAATCTTTATGTTCCTGTTGGGTTGAAAGGAAAGTTTAAAAGTTTGAGAGAGCCATGGTTTTCAAGGGATATTGGAAACTTGGTTCAGAAAAACAGAGAGATCTACAATAAATATAGGCAGCTTGGAGTAAATGAGGTGCTGAAGGAATATAAAGAATGTAAAAAGAATCTGAAGAAAGAAATTAGAAAAGCTAAAAGAAGATATGAGGTTACTTTGGCAAGTAAGATGAAAATAAATCCAGAGGGTTTCTCAGTTATATTAATAGCAAAAGGATTGTGAGAGATAAAATTGGTCCCTCAGAGAATCAAAGTGAACGGCTATGTGCGGAGCCAAAAGAGATGGGGGAGATTTTGAACAATTTCTTTTCTTCGGTATTCACTAAGGAGAAGGATATTGAATTGTGTAAGGTAAGGGAAACAAGTAGGGTAGTTATGGAAACTAAAATGATTAAAGAAGAGGAAGTACTGGCGCTTTTAAGGAATATAAAAGTGTATAAGTCTCCGGGTCGTGACAGGATATTCCCTAGGACCTTGGGGGAAGTTTCCTTGAGTGGAAATAGCAGGGGCTCTGACAGAAATATTTCAAGTGTCATTAGAAACGGGGATGGTGCCGGAGGATTGGCGTATTGCTCATGTTCTTCCTTTGTTTAAAAAGGGTTCTAAGAGTAAACCTAGCAATTATCGGCCTGTGAGTTTGACGTCAGTGGTGGGTAAAAGGATGGAAAGTTTTCTTAGAGATGGTATATATAATTATTTGGATAGACAGGATCTGATTAGGAATAGTCAACATGGATTTGTGCGCGGAAGGTCATGTTTGACAAATCTTATTGAATTATTTAAAGAGGTTACAAGGAAAGTTGACGAGGGTAAAGCAGTGGATGTTGTCTGTATGGACTTTAGTAAGGCCTTTGACAAGGTTCCTCACGGAAGGTTAGTTAGGAAGATTCAATCGTTAGGTATTAATATTGAAGTAGTAAAATGGATTCAGCAGTGGTTGGATGGGAGATGCCAGAGAGTAGTGGTGGATAACTTTTGTCACATTGGAGGCCGGTGTCTAGTGGTGTGCCTTAGGGATCTGTTCTGGGTCCAATGTTGTTTGTCATATATGTTAATGATCTGGATGATGGGGTGGTAAATTGGATTAGTAAGTATGCAGATGATACTAAAATAGGTGGAGTTGTGGACAGTGAAGTAAGTTTTCAAAGCTTGAAGAGAGATTTGGGCCAGTTAGAAGAGTGGGCTGAAAGATGGCAGATGGAGTTTAATGCTGATAAATGTGAGGTGCTATATTTTGGTAGGACTAATCAAAATAGGACATACATGGTAAATGGTAGGGCATTGAAGAATACAGTAGAACAGAGGGATCTAGGAATAATGGTGCATAGTTCCCTGAAGGTGAAATCTCATGTGGATAGGGTGGTGAAGAAAGCTTTTGGTATGCTGGCCATTATAAATCAGAGCATTGAGTATATGAGTTGGGATGTAATGTTGAAATTGTACAAAGCATTGGTAAGGCCAAATTTGGAGTATTGTGTACAGTTCTGGTCACCGAATTATAAGAAAGATGTCAACAAAATAGAGTGAGTACAGAGAAGATTTACTAGAATGTTACCTGGGTTTCATCTCCTAAGTTACAGAGAAAGGTTGAACAAGTTGGGTCTTTATTCTTTGGAAGGTAGAAGGTTGAGGGGGGACTTGATAGAGGTATTTAAAATTATGAGGGGGATAGATAGAGTTGACGTGGATAGGCTTTTTCCATTGAGAGTGGGGGAGATTCAAACAAGAGGACATGAGTTGAGAGTTAAAGGGTAAAAGTTTAGGGGTAACATGAGGGGGAACTTCTTTACTCAGAGAGTGGTGGCTGTGTGGAACGAGCTTCCAGCGGAAGTGGTTGAGGCAGGTTCGATGTTGTCATTTAAAGTTAAATTGGATAGCTATATGGACAGGAAAGGAATGGAGGGTTATGGGCTGAGTGCAGGTCAGTGGGACTGAGTGAGAGTAACAGTTCGGCATGGACTAGAAGGGCCGAGATGGCCTGTTTCCATGCTGTAATTGTTATATGGTTATATGGTCATGCAAAAGTTTGGGCACCCTTGGTCAAAATTTCTTTTACTGTGAATAGCTAAGCGAGTAAAAGATGACCTGATTTACAAAAGGCATAAAGTTAAAGATGACACATTTCTTTAATATTTTAAGCAAGATTACTTTTTTATTTCCATCTTTTACGTTTCAAAATAACAAAAAAGGAAAAGGGCCCGAAGCAAACGTTTGGGTACCCTGCATAGTCAGTACCTAGTAACACCCCCTTTGGCAAGTATCACAGCTTGTAAACACTTTCTATAGCCAGCTAAGAGTCCTTCAATTCTTGTTTGGGGGATTTTCACCCATTCTTCCCTGCAAAAGGCCTCAAGTTCTGTGAGATTCTTGGTCTGTCTTGCATGCACTGCTCTTTTGAGGTCTATCCACAAATTTTTGATGATATTTAGGTCAGCGGACAATGAGAGCCATGGCAAAACCTTCAACTTGCGCCTCTTGAGATAGTCCATTGTGGATTTTGAGGTACGTTTAGGATCATTAGCCTGTTGTAGAAGCCATCCTCTTTTCACCTTCAGCTTTTTTTTAGAGATGGTGTGATGTTTGCTTCCAGCATATGCTGATACTTAATTGATTTCAATCTTCCCTCTACCAGTGAAATGTTCCCCGTGTCACTGGCTGCAACACAAGCCCAAAGCATGATCAATCCACCCCCATACTTAGCAGTTGGAGAGGTGTTCTTTATATGAAATTCTGCACCCTTTTTTCTCCAAACATACCTTTGCACATTGTGGTCAAAAAGTTCTATTTTAACTTCATCACTCCACAGGACTTGTTTCCAAAATGCATCAGGCCTGTTTAGATGTTCCTTTGCAAACTGCTGATGCTGAATTTTGTGGTGAGGATACAGGAAAGGTTTTCTTCTGATGACTCTTCCATGAAGGTCATATTTGTGCAGATGTCGCTGCACAGTAGAACAGTGCACCACCACTCCAAAGTTTGCTGAACTTTCCTGAAGGTCTTTTGCAGTCAAACAGGGGTTTTGATTTGCCTTCCTAGCAATCCTACGAGCTGTTATCTCAGAAAGTTTTCTTGGTCTTCCAGACCTCAACTTGACCTCCACTGTTCCTGTTAACTGCCATTTCTTAGTCACATTGCAAACTGAGGAAATAGCTACCTGAAAACACTTTGCTATCTTCTTATAGCCTTCCCCTGCTTTGTGGGCATCATTTATTTTCATTTTCAGAGTGCTAGGCAGCTGCTTAGAGGAGCCCATGGCTGCTGATTGTTGGGACAAGGTTTGAGGAGTCAGGGTATTTATAAAGCTTTGAAATTTGCATCACCTGGCCTTTCCTAATGATGACTGTGAAAAAGCCATAGCCCTAACAAGCTAATTAAGGTCTGAGAGCTTGGTAAAAGTTATCTGAGAGCTCAAATCTCTTGGGGTGCCCAAACTTTTGCATGGTGCTCCTTTCCTTTTTTTCAGTCTAAAATTGTACAAAACAAAAATAATACACTATTCTTGCTTAAAATCTTGAAAGGAATGTTTCATCTTTAACTTTATGACTTTTGGAGATCAGTTCATCTTCTACTCACTTAACTATTCACAGTAACAGAAATTTTGACCGGGGTGCCCAAACTTTTGCGTGCCAATGTAGATAGGTTAAGTGATCGGGCAAGGATCTTGCAGATGGAGTACAACATTGGTAAATGCGAGGTTATCCACTTTGGAGGGAAAACTAGAAGTGCAGATTATTATTTAAATTGTAAAAATATTGCCACATGCTGCTGTCCAGAGGGACCTGGAAGTGCTTGTGCACGAAACGTTGGTTTGCAGGTGCAACCGGCTTTCAAGAAGGGAAATGGAATATTGACCTTCATTGCAATAGGAATTGAAGTTAAGAGCAGGGAGGTTATGCTGCAACTGTACAGGATACTGGTGAGGTCGCACCTGGAGTACTGCATGCAATTCTGTCTCCTTACTTGAGGAAGGATATACTGGCTTTGGAGGCAGTGCAGAGGAGGTTCACCAGGTTGATTTCAGACATGAGGGGGTTAGACTATGAGGAGAGATTAAATCACCTGGGTCTGTACTCGCTGGAATTCAGAAGAATGAGAGGAGATCTTATAGAAACATTTAAAAGTATGAAAGAGATAGCTAGGATAGAGGCAGGAAAGTTGTTTCCACTGGTAGGTGAGACAAAAACTAGGGGAAATAGCCTCAAGATTCGCAGAAGTAGTTTTAGGATGAAGATGAGGAGGAACTGCTGATTCCTGAAGAGTGGTGAATCTGTGGAATTCTCTGCCCAATGAAGCAGTGGAGACTACCTCAGTAAATATATTTCAGACAAAGTTGGATCGATTTTTGCATAGTAAGGGTATTAAGGGTTATGGGGGAAAGGTAGGTAGGTGGAAATGAGTCCATGGCCGGATCAGCCATGATGTTATTGAATGGTGGAGCAGGCTCGATGGGCCAGATGACCTACTCTTGCTCCGATTTCTTATGTTCTTGGTATAATTCTTCTGCTTTTCTATGATTTAGTGCCTTGTATTCACACCAACAGAGCAGATGACAGATTGTCCTATGCCTCAGTTCTGCACTGGACAGGAACCTAGGCATTGTGCTCTACAGACAGCAGTGAGGGTGAGAACAGAGAGGATGGGACTACATTTAGTTGCTGGCAAAGTCAGCACCATACAAGCAAGAAGCAGCCTCTTCCATCAATCATTTCTGCAGAGTTCTGGAGAACAGGAAACCTGGCTGACAGTGATCATTATCAGATTTCCTGAGAAGATGTCATAACAGTTGCTACACATGAGAACTGACACAGCATGCTTCAGCACAGCCTTTCAAAGCAACCTCATGAAATCAGAAATAAAAGTAGAAAATGTTGGTAAATTCAGCAGGTCAGGCAGAAACATTAGAATGTGAAACAGTTAACTTCTCCAACATGAACATTAACTGTTTCTCTTTCCATGGACGCTGTCTGACCAGTCAACTACTTCCAGCATTTTCCTTTCTCCCATATTTCCTGTCGCTTGGTTGATATTTAAACTTTAGACATATTAAACAAAGATTTCTATCGAGTCAACATGCTGATCATTTCCAAATCCAAATGATTATTTAGAAACTAATCTCCACATTTCCTTCCTTTAATTTGAAACCAGTTTCACAGACTCGATAACTAGCAATGAGGACCCTTGCTCCAGTGGTCAATGTTTTCAGTGTCCAATACTTTACCAAAAGAGTTTGTTTCTATGGTCTCTGCCTTTGAACTGGGTAGTTTAAGAGCAATCGCCATTGCCATGTTCTCCAAGAGGTCCACTGTGGCCGTTGCCACCTCCAGCCTTTGAGTGGTGTCCATGCTATCCAGCCGCAAACTATTAAGAACATTGTTTACAAACGTTGTCAAATCCTAGAAATGAAAAGAAACACTTAATAAATTGAGAAGCAAAATACTACAGATGCTGGATGTCAAAAAATGGAAAATGCTGGTTTTCCTTTGAAGGGTCATTGAGTAAGAACATTAATTCTGTTTCCCTCTCCACAGATGCTGGCTGACCTGCAGAGTCCAGCAATTTCCATTTGCTCTTGCCTCAGTTCTGTGTAAGGGTGACTAACACAAAATATTGACTGGTTTCTCTTTCCATCGATACTGCCAAACAGGCTGAGATTTCCAGCATGTTCTACTTTAGTAGGGACTAGCAGTGGAAAGAGGGAGAAGCTTCATGTTCCTGGGTGTCAACGTTTGAGATTCTATTCTAGGCCCAAAACGTTAATGTGATCATGAAGGCACATTGGTGGTTAGACTTCATTAGGAGTTTGAGAGATTTGGTATGTCACCAAAACTTCCAGCAGATTTCTGCAATGAATTCTGCCTGGTTGCAGTACTGCCTGGAATGGAGGCTCTAAAAACAGGTTTGAAAGAGACTGAAAAGGGTTGTACACTCCGCCAGACCTATCATGGTACAACCCTCCCCACCACTGAGGATATCTTCAAAAGGTAGTGCCTCAGGAATGCAGCATCCATCATTCAGGACCATCGCCACCAGGACATGCTCTCTTCTCATAACTACCATCAAGGAGGCAGAGAAGCCTAAAGATGCATGCTCAACATTTCAGGAACAGCTTCTTCCCCACACCATCAGATTTCTGAATGGTCTGTGAACCTCAATATTCCACTTTTACACTATTTATTTGTTGTAATTTTAAAGTTCAAAGTACATTTAATATCAAAGTATATATACTACATGCAACCTTAAGATTAATTTCCTTACAGGCAGCCACAAAACAAAGAAACCCAATAGAGCCCATCAAAAGTGAAGATCGTCATATTAAAATAATTTGTCTTAGACTGTACAACTACTCAAAACAACAGATTTCATGACATTTCAGTGATGATAAACTTTATTCTGTGATTCTCAACACTGAACTGATTCCACAACCAACAAACCCTTTTTCAAAGACTCTACGACTCACTATTACTTATTTACATTTTTCATTATTTCCAGGATTTATTTTCTTTTGCACATTTGTCATTTGTCACTCTTTGTTATTTATAGTTCTTAGTAAATTGTATTGTATAACTTCATTTTCCAGTGAATGTCTGCAAGGAAATGAACCTCAGTGTTGTGTATGGTGACGTATATGAACCTTGATAATAAGTTGACTTTGATTAGCAGTTCTATTAGTTTTCCTTTAACAAGTTCTATTCTTCAATAAAGGATTTGTATGCCTTTCTGTTTTTTTATTTCTACTGTATTAATTGTTGAATCGTTCTCCACCTACGTTCCTTTTTCCTCTCCCTTCTACTCCAACACCCTTTTTCTCTCCCTTCACTTCCAACTTTGACTACCTCTCTTTCTCCATTGCCTTCTGTTCCACAACTCCCACTTTCTCAACCCTTTCCCTTTCTCCACATCTTTTTTGTCCCTCATCCTCTGGTAACCATCCCTGTGCAGACATTGTGGGGGGCAAGAGCAATGTTGTGTTGTGAATTTCCTATGAATCGATGAGAAAGGTGTTGTAAGAACATTCCGTCATTCCTTAAAACCCATGTAACCTAGTTCCATCTGGTGATAATTCTCCCACCCCATTACTACCTTCAGTTAACAAAATCCATCCATCTCGGGTCTGGAATCCAACTTTGACCCAAAATTGATGGGTCACTGAGGAGTGTTCTGATTTTCCACCACTAGCTGGGTGTGCAAATCTTTTGAAATTTCACTCTTGAAAGGCATGGCTTTAACTTTCAGACTCTGCCCCCTTGTTCTGGACCTTCCTCTGCTCTCCCTACTCTGTCTACACCCCACACTTCCTCCCTTCACATCTGCTCCTCTCAGCTCTGTTTCCCTTAATACACAGATCATAGCACAGGAACAGGCCATTCAGCCCACAATATCTGTGCTGAACATGATGCCAAAATTAAACCATTTCTCTTCTGTATCCACATTATCTACAGTATATCCCTCCATTCCCTGAAACTTCATGCGTTTATTGAATAGAGTCTTCAACACCACTATTCCCACCATTACGTCCGGCAGCCTGTTCCTGACATCCAACACCTGTCCCACACATCTGTTTTAAACTTCCCCACTCTCACCTTAAATGCATATCCTACAGTATTTGGCATTTCTACCCTGGGAGGAAGATTCTGACTGCTTACTCTATCTATGCTCCAGAGAAAAGACCCAAGTTTGCCCAACCTCGTCTTATAGATTGTAGTGTGAAAACAACAAATCACCTTGCCAGTTCTGGCAGAAAAAATCCCCCCCCCCCCCGCCCCAAGTAGTGTACTTTTTAGATACAGTATCTTTGCCTCTCTTTCTGACAATGTATTCAAGATCCTCTGGCTGAGGAAAGTGTCTGTTCAACTTCCTTCCCAACTTTCTTCCAGATACTTCTTGTCCATTGTTACTGATGTTTCTGGAGAGGTGAACAGACCTTTATATATCCTCAGTGCTCTCTGCTCCAAGAAAGCCAACTTTATCAGTCATTCCTCAGTCAGAATCCTCCTGACTATATCCTTGTAAATATCCTCTTTACTCTCTCCACCTCAGGAACACACCATTTTTACCACAGGATAAAATTGTTAGGCTTCTAATTCCTTACCTTGGTATCCTTTGTCCCACTGAAATTCTGACAGATTTTATCATGGTAGCAATCAGCTAACTTCAGCACGTCTTCTGCAGAGTTTAACTGGGCAGGGGAACAAGACAACAGTTAAATGTACTAGGACAACCAAACAAACAGAAATAATCAAGAGTAACAAGCAATCTGAAAAAAATAATGTCTGAAGATGTAGCCTCTAAAATAAAGTCTGAAAATGAAACCTTTCACAGGTGAGTCCAACATAGTGTAGAATGGCAACTCTTACTGGAGGTCATGGGGTCAATGAAAGGACACTCCTGAGCATGGAAAAGCAGGAAGGAATGGCCTAAAATAATACTGACCCTTTATCCAATGCCCTTCGCAGTCTCAGAGCATTCCAACATGCTTTATAGGGTCTGGCAGAACTGTTGTACAGTTCTTGGCCAAACTCTCCAGAGCCATGGACCAATGATCAGCTGATCGAGTTGAAATTCAGTCATGAATTCAGACAGCATGGAAACAGGTCCCTCAGCCCATTGGGTCTATGCTGACCCCTAACCTCCCATTGATGCTAATGTTAAACTCATTCCTTTATATTCTCTCTCTCTACCCAGTCCACACTCCCTCCCTTCACATCTGCTCCTCTCTAGCTCTGTTTTTCATAATACACAGATCATAGCACAGTACAGCACAGGAACAGGCCATTCAGCCCACAATATCTGTGCTGAACATGATGCCAAATTAAAACTAATTCTCTTCGGTACCCACATGATCACTGACAGCCCAAGAAACACTGCTGACTCTGGTGAGGACTGCGTCTGCAGGAAAATATTCGAATAGATCCACATCTGGGGATAATGGAAGTTAAGTTTGCTCCTTGGAGAAACAGAGTGAGTGAACGTCAGAAGAACTTCTCATACCTGCTGGGCGTTTGCTGAATAATTCAAGTTGTACTGCGGCAGTGTACAGTTCTGCTTCTCAGAGACAGGACAGGAAAGTGGATCCACTGGAATGAAAATGGCATTTTAGATATCTGTGCATCCACTTGGCAACTCTACCGTTTGCCTTCCTGGTGTTCACTGATCAGGCAGGGAAGCGCTGGCCTCTGTAACTCCAGGCTGATGTACTCCCACAATGAGCAGCATCAGACCCAGACACACCGTACTGTGACTTGACGCCACATCTTCTTGACCCCAAGAAAAAAACTGTCAATGCCTCGCCCAAGCCTATGCCCACTGGCACCCAAAGGAACTGACACCATGGTTGGCATTGTACTTGTCATGTTTGCACAAGCCCACTAATGTGGAAATGTTGATATAGGCCTCATCGTTGGTTTGGGAGGGACAATTTGTAAACATCTCCACAGCCATGAAACCAGTTAAATGTGTAAGTGATCAGTCCTCTCAGGTTAGAGGAGCAACACCTCATATTCTGTCTGGTTGGCCTCCAACCTGACAGCATAAACACTGAATTCTCAAACTTCCAGTAATTTCTCACCCTCCCCCTTCTCTCTTTTTCCGTTCCCCACTCTGGCTCTCCTGTTATCCCTTCTCTTCTCCTCAGCAACCTATCATCTCCCTCTGGTGTCCCTCCTCCTCCCCTTTCTCCCTCAGTTCACTCTCCTCTCCTATAAGCTTTCTTCTTCTTCGGCCCGTTTTACTTTCTCCACCTCTCACCTCCCAGCTTCTTACTTCATACCCCTCCCCGTCCCACCTACATTCTCCCTCACCTGACTTTACCAATCACCTGTCAGCTTGTCCCCTTCCCTTTCCCATCTTCTTATTCTGGCTTCTTCACACTTCCTCTCCAGTCCTGATGAAGGGTCTCAGCCCAAAATGACGACTGTTTATTTCTCTTTTTGGATGCTACCTGACCAACGAGTTCCTCCAACATTTTCTGTGTGAGACATCAGGACCCATGTTTGATGTAAAGTTGTTTCAATGGGCTGGGGTGAGACCATTCAGCACCAAGTGACAAGGTGCTAAATTTAATTATCTTCTTTATACGTTAAATAATCTTGTCTACACTCCCCCATCTCTACAATCCCATTCTCTGCTCACTCATCGCCTTCCCACCACTCACAGGAACCAGTCTAACCTGTTCCTCCTGTGACTGACCTGAGGACTGGAGCCAGTGGTCTGAGCATCTGGGGTGAGCTGCCCGTGTCTGAGATCAGTCTCTGGATTGGGGCTCTGGGGTCATGAGGAATTCCTCATCAGAGGGCTGCAGACCTTTGGAATTCAGTGACCCGTGGTTTCTCAGACTACTATGTAAATTCAAGGTTCATTGTAGTTCTTTGGACACCAAAGGTGCCGGGAATTGAGGGGAGTTGTGGAGTTTAGGGTGGGTGGGGAATGGAGGTCTACATGACCCTCTTGTGGAGGAATGGGCTTGAGGACAGGGAGTTAGCAGAATTGTGGGGAGAGTATGAAAAAAAAAAGAATGGGACTACCTTCTTTGTCTTAACAAACAATAGATCATGTCGTCAATGAGGAACCGATTGTATGGGTGCTAATCGTCTGAGAGACAATATGATTAGCAGCTTGTTTGGTACTCCGAGCAATGAGTAATCTATTGGAACACTCACAACACGCTGGAGGAACTCAGCAGGTCGGGCAGCATCCGTAGAAACAATCAGTCAACATTTCGGGCCGGAACGTTAATTGATCGTTTCCACAGATGCTGTCCAACCTGCTGAGTTTCTCCAGCGTGTTGTGAGTGTTGCTTTGACCCCAGCATCTGCAGAGTATTTTGTGTTTACGAGTAACCTATTGGATAGGTACTAATGTTGTATAAATTGCGGAAACAGTGTTTGGAGATGGGCTGACCTCATGTGATTAGATTTACTGTATACATTTGAATTGTAACCTCATGTTGATGGAGACATGTGGAAAGGTTCCCCATAAATTCACGAATTAAGGCGGTAACAAGCTTCGAGCCTACTTTGTGTTTGATCAGTACTAAATTCTCTAACAGAATGTAGTTAAGAAGGCGTATGATGTATTGGCCTTCATCAATCATGGAACTGAATTTAGGAGCCGAGATGTAATGTTGCAGCTATATAGGACCCTGGTCAGACCACACTTGGAGTACTGTGCTCATTTCTGGTTGCCTCACTACACGAAGGATGTGGAAGCCATAGAAAGAGTGCAGAGGAGATTTACAAGGATGTTGCCTGGATTGAGGAGCATGCCTTATGAGAATAGGTTGAGTGAACTCGGCCTTTTCTCCTTGGAGCAACGGAGGATGAGAGGTGACCTGAAAGAGGCGTATAAGATGATGAGAGGCATTGATCGTGTGGATATCCAGAGGCTTTATCCCAGGGCTGAAATGGTTGCCACAAGAGGACACAGGTTTACGGTGCTGGGGAGTAGATACAGAGGAGATGTCAGGGGTAGGTTTTTTTGCTCAAAGAGTGGTGAGTGCGTGGAATGGCTGTTGGCAACAGTGGTGGAGGTGGATACCATAGGGTCTTTTAAGAGACTTTTAGATAGGCACATGGAGCTTAGTAAAACAGAGGGCTATAGGTAAGCCTAGTAATTTCTAAGGTAGGGACATGTTCGGCACAACTCCGTGGGCCGAAGGGCCTGTATTGTGCTGTAGATTTTCTATGTTTCTAGAATCTGGCGACGAGGATGGGATCCCTACGACACGGGATCCCAATGAACCCATATCGGAGAAGCTTTCTTATCATCAACATCGGACCGGTGTACCCATCCATGAGACATGCTTGAAAGATAGAAGTCAGACCGGGGTAGGGAGTGGAGTTGCCCCATACCGGCCGGTGACCATCTCTGACTTCAGACTCAGAACAAGACAGGCTTTGGAAGAAGGGGCCTGAGAGCTCTGATAAAAGCACGGTATTAAAACAAAGGCAATGAAAGCACAGTATTAAAACGAAGGAAATTAAAGGATGGTATTAAACTAAGGCAACTGAGACCTTGAGATTAGAATCTGGATCCATTGGCCAATGGAAAAAGGAAAGACAATTATATGGAGGATACAATTGTATGTTTTTGAGTCTCTGTTTGTCTGAAGTATTTACATCCTTTGCAGAGAACAATTAACAGACAGGTAAAAGGGGTAATAGGAACGGCAAGCCCCAGAAAGGAAATCGGAAAAATAATTCTGGATCAACACCGCCCGCTTGGACTCGGCCTGCTGATCCCCTAACGACAGCACCCACGAACAGGAACACCCGAAAGAAGATAGAAAAAATTTAGGAAGATGGAACAGCTCTGAGGGGACCCATTTGTTCCCCGGGATCACCCATGGACAAGGTTACCTTGGAAACGGGAGATAGCAGGTACTCTAACTTCTTCCAGGGATCTCTCTGAGTGGAGTGGCGGGGATTGGTTTTATGGCAGATCCTTTGATCTCTAAAAAGATTCAGTATTCCAGACTCACTCCCCTACACACCCCAAACTAACACAGCCCCAGCCTCACTCCCCACTGTTCACTATACACCATACACTGCGCCAGCTCCCGACTCACTCCCCACCGTCCCTACACACATTGCACTGACCCAGTCTCCACCCCCACTGTCCTCTACGCACTCTACAGTGTCCCAGCCTCAACCTCCACTGTCCCCGACACAGCCAACACTGACCCAGCCTCACTCCCCACTGTCCGCAACACCCCACACTGACCAACAGCCTCACTCTCCACTGTCCCCAACACACACCACACTGACCCAGCCTCACTCCCCACTGTCCCCTACACACCCGACACTGACCTAGTCTCACTCTCTACTGGCCCCAACACACACCACACTGACCCAGCCTCACTGTCCACTGTCCCCATCACACCCCACACTGACTCAGACTCACTCTCCACTGTCCCCAACAAACCCCACACTGACCCAGCCTCACTCCCCACTGTCTCCATCACACCCCACACTGACCCAGCCTCACTCTCCACTGTCCCCTACACACCCCACACTGACCCAGACTCACTCCCCACTGTCCCCAACACACCCCACACCGACCCAGCCTCACCCTCCACTGTCCCTACACACTCCACGCTGACCCTGCCCCATCCTCACTCCTCACAATCCTCTACACACTCCAAAGTGTCTCCTTGACAGTCAATGATACTCAGAAACTTGTAGAGACACAAGATGTTCTGTAAATGCTGGAAATCCAGAACAACACACGAACTACTCAGCAGGTTTGTCAGAGACTGCGTAGGGATAAATGGAGTTGACGTTTCAAAGTTTCAAACTCTTCATTAACACTTTGAAACACAAAATCTTCTTCCTTGCATGGGTTCTCCCTGACTTGTGTAGTGTTTCCATTATCATCTATTTTCTCAGCTCTCAATAATCATTCTGTTTTCACCTGTACAGGCCAGCTGAGTGTCACCCTGGTTCTGGTGATATCCCGCTTTGCAGGTGCAGTAAAAAGACCCAAAGGAGTTGCGACAGGTCATGTTCACTCCGCACGCATTTTTATTCTGGCATTCATCCACATCTGTTGTAGAGAGGAACAGAGGTACACATATTACCAACACAGATGTAGTCATAGGGGACTGCAGGATGGAAAGAGGCCTTGCTGCCCATCGAGTCTGTGCTGAACTGTTATTCTGCCTAGCCCCATCGACCAGCAACGAGAACATAGCCCTCCATACCTCTCCTATCTATGTACTTATTCAAATTTCTGTTAAATGTTGAAATTGAACCTGCTTCCAATACTTCCACTGGCAGCTCGTTTTACTCTCACTCCACCCTCTGAGTGAAGATGATGAAAGTTACAACGACAGATCTTGACTGGAAAGTGAATGGTGTATGAAACACACAGGAGCTTCACTCAGATCATTGTTCCCCATACTCTACATCACAGATTATTAACCATTTCCTGCATGGATTCTCCTGGATTTAGCATCAGGAGTCACAGTGCTGCATCTACTTCAGATGCTACTCCATGGGCCCAGCAGCCCAGGTCCAATCGGAATTCAAATTCCTCCACAGCAGCTGCAATTTAGGAAATGATTTGTCATAGGGACATCTCTCACTAAAATGAACAAGCTGTCTTAAAATGTCATCCATAATATCCCTCTGGAATGAGCCCCTGGATTCGCGATAGGTGTTCGATGTTCGAGGCCCAGTGTTTGATGATCGGTGTGCCCTGGAATTGGATGTGGTCCTAAAGGTTGTGTTGCGTGGTTTCCTGTTTCCAAAGTCTTATGTACACTTGACAAATAATCAAGAATCTTAAAACCTGAATCTCGAGGATGGAAATATGGTGACCTTGCTCAGACAAGCCTGTGTGATGAGAAGCACCAATGTAGTAACTCACAAATTTCCCATGAAAGGATCTGGAACTCAAGCAATGAACGCCTTTTTCTGATGTAATTGAACCTTATAAACTTGTGAAGTCTATCACCACAGCAAAGGGCATCAAACAGATGAAGAACACCATCATCTGCAATGTTCATCTCCCTGATCTGGAAAGAATTTGGAATTCTTTCCCCATTACACAGTCTGGCAATTCCCACCCTCAGCACTTCAGAACATTTTTACCAGAACAACTGCACCAATACAAGTAGTCAGCTCTTGAGCAAACCCTCCAGAGTGAAATACAAATCAAGTCTGCAAAAAGTGCTTCTCATATCAAGTTCTGTCAGAGAACAAGAAGTGTGAGGAACTGCACACAGATAGATTACAACAGAACAAGCCAATTCTGAAAGAACAGCAAAGACGAGTATAGTAAGAATCCTAATAATGTCGTAATAATCCTAAGGTGTCGGCCAGAGAGCACAAGGAACAATTGTTGGGATGAAATGTGTGATGTGTGGGCGAAGGGTCACCTGGGTGATAGCTGACCAGGGTATTGTCTCTGCAGACCTGAGCCTGTAGTGCCCAAGGCAATGGACATGTGATGGGTCAACCTGGACAAAGGATCGACCCAAGTAGGGGTGGAGAGATGTGACCACGGCATAAAAGATTGAATACACCGTTAGTGAGGTTTCTTGGATTTGGTCTCACCACAGGTTAGATTGCAACTGACGCTGTGGACCAATTGGGATTGGACACTGCAGTCAGATGGGTTCAGGTATGCTTCCAAGATAAGTACCACTTGTTGTAACTTAGCAGTAAAGTGTGTTGTGTGCAGAATTGCATTGGACAAGGCTTCTTTCTATTGGATCTGCAAACTTTTGGCACAACACATACTCATAGAATTCAGTATCAAAACACTACCACATGTCAAATGGAAGATGGGGTGCTGGTTCTCAAGCTTACCTTGTGCCTCTTTAGAACAGTGTAGGAGACCACGGACAGAGGGATCAGAGAGAGAGCATTTGGAGAATTCTATTGACAGGCAACCGTGAGCTCACGGCTACCCCAGCTGATGAAAGCAGCTGCTCTGAAGGGTGGCCACCCTCTGCATTTGGCTTTTCCAGTGAAGAAGAGGCCACATTGTGAGTAGCAAACATTCTGGATAGTGAACAGAGGCCCAACCAGTTCCCCTCCACCAATGAACTCATACAGTTTGAATGAATTCGTTCTCTGGTGATGTGACTAGTTAGAATGCTGAAGATGTTATACAGTGGGCGATGAAGGTGGACCCAAATGCAAGACACAGACACTGGAGTTCTAGGAATGGACTAGGTTTGGCAAGAAAGCAAGGGGAGTGGGGAAGTGAGGACACTGACATTGACACAGGCCCTGGACAAGACTAGGATGCAGGGCCTGGGATAGGATATGGACAAAAAACACGAATCCCGGAAAAGGAATAGGAACAAGGACAAAGAACTCCGGACCTAGAACCTGGACAAGGACCTGGAACCTGGGTCTTGGTTAGGGCTAGGAACCTGGGTCTTGGTTAGGACTAGGAACCTGGGTCTTGACTCAGAACCAGAATCTGGGCTTAAGCTGAGACAAGACATGGCTACAGGACTGGACGTGAGACTCTTGGACAGGACCTGGGAACTCCAGCACCGGACGAGGAATCTCCAGCACAGGGCTGGGCAAGGTACTCATTGACAGGACGAGAACACGAAGCCATGACTTGGTCTTGGGAGTCAGGAATCTCGGAGTCTTGGACTTGAGCACAGAAACATGGAACACAGAGGCAGAATCCCTGATTGGGAGCAGGACGTAGGGCCGGGACTTGAACACAGCACACTGAGCCAGGACCCTCTCCTTGGGAACAGGACCAAGGGCCGGGGCTCTTTCTATACACAGGACACTGAACACGAAGAGACAGTTCTCCACTCAGGGTAGCAGCAAACAGCCGGACCTATCCAGCGGAGGCAAGGACACAAAGAGACAGTTCCCGACACGAGGTAGCGGCAAACGGCCAGACCTACCTAGCAAAGGCAAGGACACAGAGGCAATTCTCAACTCAAGGTAGCGGCGAACGGCCTGACCTACGTAGCGAAGGCGAGGACACAAGGAGACGGTTCCCAACACAAGGTAATGGCAAACAGCTGGACTTACCTAGCGAAGGCGAGAACACAGAGACAGTTCCCAACTTAAGGAAGCGGCAAACATGCAGACCTACCTAGTGAAGGCAAGGACACAAAGAGACAACTCCAAACAATGACAAACTGTTCCTTATCTTAACACAGCAAAGCCCCAGTCTTGCTCCAGCAGTTGAACTTGACGTCGTTACAAAGCTGTGCCGAACATGTCTCTACCTTAGAAATTACTAGGGTTACCCATAGCCATCTATTTTTCTAAGCTCCATGTATCTATCCAAAAGTCTCTTAAAAGACTCTATCATATCTGCCTCCATCACCGTTGCTGGAAGCCCATTCCACACACTTACCACTCTCTGTGTGAAAACGCTTACCCCTGACATCTACAACTGACTCCTGTGTACCTACTCCCAAGCACCTTAAACCTCTGCCCTTCTGTGGCAGCCATTTCAGTCCTGGGAAAAAGCCTTTGACTATCCACACGATCAATGCCTCTCATCGTCTTATATACCTCTATCAGGTCAACTCTCATCTTCTGTCGCTCCAAGGATTCACTCAACCTGTTTTCATAAGGCATGCTCCCCAATCCAGGCAACATCCTTGTAAATATCCTCTGCACCCTTTCTATGGTTTCCACATCCTTCCTGTAGTGAGGCGACCAGAACTGAGCACAGTACTCCAAGTGGGGTCCTATATAGCAGCAACATTACCTCTCGGCTACTAAATTCAATTCAACAATTGGTGAAGGCCAATACACCGTATGCCTTCTTAACCACAGAGTAAACCTGCATAGCAGCTTTCAGCATACTATGGACTCGGACCCCAAAATCCCTCTGATTCTCCACGCTGCCAAGAGTCTTACCATTAATATAATATTCTGCCATCATAGTTGACCTACCAAAATGAACCACTTCACACTTACCTGGGTTGAACTCCATCTGCCACTTCTCGGCCCAGTTTTGCTTCCTACCAATGTCCTGCTATAACCTCTGACAGCCCTCCACACTATCCACAACACCCCCAACCTTTGTGTCTGGAGAAGACCTCTGCTGGAAGAAAGGATTGAGTGGCTATTCTTGGGAAGAGGCCTAATGGCTTGAGAGAGAAAATCAGGTGAACGGAATTAAGGAACAGGAAAAGGTTTTAAGAATTGAGGTGAAAAGGCAGCTGGATGCAGCTGACAGTTAGATTGCTACAGATATACAAAGTTGAGCATTCTGACTGACTGCATCACTATCAAGTATAGAGGGGCCGGTGCACAGCACCAGAAAAACATACCGAGGGTTGTAAACTCAACTGGTTTCTATGGGCGTTAGCCTCACCACCATTTAGGGCATCTTCAAAACACACTGCTTCAAACAGGTGGCATCCATCATAAAGGAACCCCACCACCCAGGACATGCCTTCTTCTCAATACTGCCATCATGCACAAGGAACAGAAGCCTGAAGACAAACATTCAACTTTTTAGGAATATCTTCCCCTCCAACATCAGATTTCTGAACAGACAATGAACCCATGAATATTACCTCGCTATGTTTGCTCTCTTTATTTGCTACTTGTTTTTAATTTTCTAATATATATTTATTACTCCAAGCTACAGGATATTTTATGTATTGCACTGTACTGCTGCAGCAGAGCAACAAATTTCATGACATATGTCAGTGATAGTCAACTGGAATTTGATTTTTCATTCTGTTGGAGCCGTGTATTAAGGCTTTGAGTTGCAGGGGGAAAGTGGTCGATGGGGAGTTGTACAGGGTGTCCGTGGCTCTATTGAACAGTAACGTAGCTCTGAGCCTAGTCTGGGGTTGGACACATTTCAATCCCAGTGCTTTGCCCAGCCGCTCCACTGAATGGGTTCTGCGAGTATGACTTTGTCCAAGTGGGAATTTGGGATGCAGGACTGGAAAAGTAATGACTATGGCAGTTATAGCTGATGTTAATGGTTGTGATGGAATTCAATCGTCTCCAGACTACCTCGCTGGTCTCCTGATTCCAAGGGATCTGCTTGATGAATAAATTCATGTCCAAAATATTCAAAGGCACTGATTAATAAAAATCCCTTCGTAATCCAACACACACAATTTATCGGAGGGATTTACACAGTGCAGACAGTGTCCGTTTATTCTTTACTTCCAAGAATATCTTCGGGATAATCTTGGAGAATCAATGACAGCAAACCTGCCTTGAGAGATATTCTCCATTTTCATGAAGATACGAAGCCCTTACCTTCACAAACCTTCCCTGCAGTGAGGCTGGCAGTCGCAGTAGATGCCTGATACCCTGCAACACAGTTGCACTGGTAGGAACCCAGTATGTTGTTGCATGTTGCAAGTTGGTGACACGGAGAGGATTCACACTCGTCAATATCAGTGCGAACAGACAGAATCCTTCACAATCATAAACATTGTTTGCTCTCTGTTAAATATGTCGCACATTCTGTGGGACAAAGGTATGGCTCTGCTATTTCACATAAGGCAAGCTAGGGCCGATCTTTGGTGGGATACGAGTCCTTGCTTCAATCCCATCCAGACTATATTGCTCAACCCTTAGTTATGATTGCATTGATACTGCTTCTTACAATCATACAGAACTGCGAAAAGTTATCAGGATAGATGACTCTTTTCAAGATACACTCATCTTCATATGGTCCATCGCTGACTCTTCCCCTCGCTCTCAGGATCATGTCCCTGTTCCCAGGGATTACTCAGACCATCACTGAACCACCTCCGAGAGGGTGACATTAGACTGTGCGAGAGTTTAGGAACCAAGACTAGAATAGTAATCAACACGCCAGCTACAGCTGCCACTTCTCGTCACCCCTGTTCCTGGACAATGCTAGTACTCTGTCTCCTGTTCCTAATGGAACATGACTGATTAACGAATTCATTTCCCAAACTCTAAAATATAGAGTCACAAACTTGTCAAACACAGAAAAAGATCTTTTGGCCCATCTCATCCATGCTGACCACAATGAGCTATTCCTATTTGCTTGTGAGTCCCTTTTCCCTTCTCATTTGAACAAATCATCAGATTTATCAAAGAAATTAACAGTAAAATTAATGATAGCTATCCCACCTCCTCACAACGACTCTCCTGTGTAATTTGCAGAGTGCTGAGTCCATTAAATTCTTCTTTAGTTATAGGCCTCTGCAGGAGAATTGAGGATTGATATCTACAATAAGTAGGGATTTATTCACCATTTTCATGTTGAGACAAAGTCCTTACCTTCACAGACTTTCCCTGCTGTGAGGTTGCTGGTCGCAGGTAATGCCTGAAACCCTGTGTAGCAGTTACACTGGTAGGATCCTATTACGTTGATGCAAGTTGCATGTTTGTGACAAGGTGAGGACTTGCACGAACCTGGACTTGTGTGAGCCGGGAAAATCTCTCTTAACAGTAAACATGGATTGCTCCCTTTTATACCTGGGCTCTTTGGGTCAGGATGGAGTAACTTAGCACTGTGTTGTCCAGAGAAGACCTCTACTGGAACAAAGGATTGAGTGTCTATTCTTGGGAAGAGGCCTTATTGTTTGCAAAAGAAAAGCAGGTGAATGGAGCTAAGGAGCAGATGGAATTGACTCAAGGGTCCAAATGGTTGGTCATGTGTTAGAATCGTGAATGGTTACTCACCCTGCTCTCCATTACATGTTGATAACAGTATTGAAGGTCAGCAGCTACCCTGCCTTCTGTACTGGAGCTGCTTTTCATTGGATGGGAGCAGAGAGGAAAGAGGACTCTCAGTGCTCCATTCATCTTTAACATGACTGTGGCAAGACCAGGTTTAGTCACATTTAAACTTCAGTTCATTGCCCACTCCCTCCCTGAATCTGCATTGGAAGTACAGCATTGGAAATACTCAGCAGGTCAGGCAGCATCTGTGGGTGAGAAAGAGAATGCTGGGAGATTCCAGAACCATCCCTGGTTTCAGATCCCCAGCATGCTCTACTCTGCATCCTACATTTTATTTTACTTTCTCTCTAACTGTGGTCATTCATCCATTAACTAGATGCATTGTGTTTCCTTTACTAATTCTGTCTCCCCACCCTATCTGCAACACACTTTCCTGCCTCATTTTCTCACTTCTCCGGCTCCTCTTTCCACAGATGCTGTGGTCCTCTGAGCTTCTCCTCTCTGTCATTTGGGATCTCCAGTTTCACAATTTGCAGAATTTAAGCTATACGACCATAAAACATCGGCTCATCAAGTCAGTTCCACCATTCCATCATGGCTGATTTATTATCCCTCTCAACCCCATTCTCCTGGCTCCCCCTGTAACTTTTGATGTACTTGCTAATCTATCATTTATCAACTTGCTCTTTAAATAGACCCAATGATTTGGACTCCACACCTATCTGAGGATATTTCATGGATTATTCCCTGTTACACCTGGGGCTATCATCACAGCTGAATGATCTCTGTTGTTTCCACGGTCAGCCTCAGTCGTACCTTAAGTGTGTGCAGAGCATTTAATAATGGCCAATTGAGAAGGAAGACAGAAGGTTGTTGATGTAAATTTTATTAATGATGGGCATACCACAGGAGGTAACATAACCCCTAGCTTTCCAAAGTTGGCCAAAGTCATGAGCGACTCCAAAGGCATAACTAGAGTCTGTAAAAGTATTGACCAATTTCTCAGTGGCTTGGATGCATGCTCCAGTGAGTGCAAAGAGTTCAGCTTGCTGCGCCAAGTCAGGAGAAAGAAAGCAAGTGGACGCCACGGTTTCTACGTTGGTGAAAACAGCATAGCCTGCACGGCACTGGCCTTGGTTGTCTATAAGGGGACTCCCATCTACGTAGAAGGCTAAGTATGGATTAGCGAGAGGGACGTCAGTCATGTCAGGCTGGACTTCTGTCAATTAGTGACTTATTGTTGCACAATCATGGGGTGGTGAATCTAGTTGCTCAGGTGGGCATTCTCAAAAAAAAAAGGTGGCTGGGTTCACCGTAGTACAAGGGAAAATTTGGAGAAGGGGGTTCTGCAGGGGAAGGACCTCATATCTCATGCAGTGGAAATTGACCAGGCCCAGGAATTTACGCATCTGAGTCGGCATAGTGTTTTAACAATGGGAGTTAATTAGTACAGGTCAAGGGCTGAATCTGGTACCTTTTGGACTATTAAGATCTGCACTACATTAGTGCCACACTTGATAACAAATCCTTTTAAAAACAAATAAATCTTTCTTTCTGAGATCCAGTGCAGGTGAAGGAGTGGTGGTAGAATTATCTTTGTGATACATCTTTCTTGGTCCACTATACAGTCTTCCTGAATACATAACCCAATGCCCAGCACTGGCACAATGACAAAGTGGAGGGAATTAACCAATGGACTATATCTATCACAGTTCCATGATACATTACCCAGTGTCCTCTGTGAAAGTGCTGCTATAAAAAATTAATTACAATCATGACTGTTCTTCTGGAGGTTTAAGCTCTTCTATGTCAGCTCCATATAGCTCTCAAGTCCCCAGTCTTTCATAACTTATTCTCTCCTTTTTAAATTATTCTAGTGATCTATTATTGCTCCACAACCTACAAGGTTGAGAATTCCAGCTCAATTTTAAATGACTTCTCCTTTATTTTGCAGGTATATCCACTCACTGGAGATTCATCCACTAGTAGAATATCTCAACATCTGTCTTTCATGCCTCTGTACAATATTATACATTACAGTAGGACTATGCATCATTTTCCTTATTTTCAAAGACCAGTAAAATATCAATAGGAAAATCAGGAATGGGAAGATGGAATACAATCCTGGGAAGTGTATGGTCATGCACTTTGGTAGAAGAAATGAAAAGGTTCACTATTTTATAAATGGACAAAAAAATACAAATAACTGAGGTACAAAAGGATTTGGGAGACCTTGTCAGGATTTCCTAAAATTAATTTGAAGACTGAGTCTGTCATAAGGAAGGCAAATGCAATGTTAGCATTCATTTCAAGAGGACTTGAATATAATTTAATTTCAAGAGGAATAGAATAAAAGCATGGATGTAATGTGTCTTAATAAAGCCCTGGAGAAGCCTCACTTGGAGTCTTGTGAGCAGGCTTGGGCCCCTTATCTTAGAAAGGATGTGCTAAAACTGGAGAGGGTTCAAAGGAAGTTCACAAAAATTATTCCAGGATTGAATGGCTTGTCATATGAAGAGTATTTGATGGATGTGGGCTTGTATTCACTAGAATTCAGAAGAATGAGGGGTGACCTAATTGAAACTTATTGAATGGTGAGAGGCCTTGACAGAGTGAATGTGAAGAGGATGTTTCCTATGGTAAAAGAGCGTAAAACCAGAGGACACAGCCTCAGAATAGAGGGGTGTTCTTTTAGAATAGAGATGAGGAGGAATTTCTTTAGCCAGAGAGTGGTAAATTTGTGGAAGCCTTTGGCACAGGCATCTGTGGAGGCCAAGTCCTTATGTATATTTAAGGCAGTGGTTGATAGATTCTTGATTGGTCAGGGCATGAAGGATACGGGAAGAAGGCAGGAGATTGAGGCTGAGAGGAAAATTGGATCAGACATGATGAAAAGCTGGAGCAGATTCGATGGGCCAAATGGCCTAATTTTGCTCCTATATCTTATGGTCTTATGGGCAATGTTCTAACTCTATGAATGAACTGCCTACAATACTACAAAAATCCTTTCTAAAAATAAGAGGTCAAAACTGTATACATTGTTCAAGGTATGTGTTCACTTAAAACCTGAGCATTTGCTAAAGTACTCTTTTTCCAAACTCCAGTCCATTTATTAACTAAATGCATGTAAAAAATGGACCAATATAGTCTAGAAAAAGCCTTTGACTAAAATCTCCACTATGCCAGTTTAAATCACACAGATGCATTTGGCTTACATCTTTCCATTATCTATTTGTTTGTGTCAGCCTAAATGTCTCTTAACCATTTCTGTCAAATGCCACCAAACAAATTTCACATCTTTTAAGTCAGTGATAATAAATCTTATTCTACTTGGCAGCATATTCCTGACATAAGACTGTGTTTTTATAAGATGCTGTAAAAACAACTCCGCACGTAAATTTCCATTGAACTTTCTCGCAGGCATTCAGGTGCCTTATCTATTATTTAATACTTCCCTCCTGAGGAATGACCTACCATATCCATGCCTCTCAGTATGTTTGCCATTCAAAATGCATTACTCTAGAGAAAATTATTCACGAAGCCTCTGCATATACTGAATACTCTTCAATACAGGTGCTATCCTGGGGAACCTCTTCTACGTGGTCTTCAAAACCTCCAGATCTTTCGTGTAATGGGATGTCCAGAAATACTTCGGTCGAGACCTATCCAAAATTTTATACAGCTGCAACAGCTGGATCTGATGTGTCTTTATCTTTTGGATCACCCTACCCTGAGGCACCTTGCTAAATGATTTACAAAAGTTAATGTATACAACAGCCCCTGTCCCTCAATCTTCTCTGTGACCTGCTCACCATACTCTATCAAGTTTGTAAGACATAAACTTTCCTGTACAAAGGCAAGTTAACTGTCTCTAATATTTCTGTGCTTTTCCAGATATGAGTAGCTCATAAGGCGAGAAGACATAGGAGCAGAATTACGCCATATAGCGCATCGACTCTGCTCCACCATTCCATCATGGCTGATCCAAAATTCCACTCAACACTGTACACCTGCCTTCTCACCATATCCTTTGATACCTGACTGCTCAGGAAATGATCAACTTCTGCCTTAAATATACCCACGGACTTAGCCTCCACCGCAGTCTGTGGAAGAGCATTCCACAGATTCACTACTCTCTGGGTAAAAACATTCCTCCTTACCTCTGTTTTAAAAGGTCATGCCTCAATTTTGAGGCTTTTCCCTCTAGTTCTGCAGACCCCCACCATAAGAAACATCTTCTCCACATCCACCCTATTTAATCCTTTCAACATTCGGTAGGTTTCAATGAGATCCCCCTGACATTTTTCTAAATTCTAGTGAGTAAAGGCCCAAAGATGCCAAAAACTCCTCATATGTTAACCTCTTTATTCCAGGAATCATCCTGTGAACCTCCTCTGGACTCTCTTCAATATCAACATATCCTTTCTGAGATACAAGTCCCAAAACTATTGACAATGCTCCAAGTGCGGCCTAACTAGTGCCTTATAAAGGCTCAGCATTATCTCCTTGTTTTTATGTTCTATTCCACTTGAAATAAACGCCAGTATTTCATTTGCCTTCCTTACCACAGACTCAACCTGTCAATCTTGCACAAGTGCTCCTATGTCCCTCTGCACCTCTGATGTTTGAACATTCTCACCATTTAGATAATAGTCCATAGTATTGTTCCTTTTACCAAAATGCGTTTTCATACATTTCTCAACACTGTATTCCATTTGCCGATTCTTCCAATTTGTCAAAGTCCTGCTGCAATCACATTGATTCCTCAGCAGTACCTAGCCTTCCACCTATCTCCATATCATCCACAACCTTTGCCACAAAGCCATCAATTCCATTATCCAGATCACTGACAAACATTGTGAGAAGTAGCAGTCCCAATACTGACCCCTGAGGAATACCACTAGTCATTGGCAGCCAACCAGAAAAGGCCCCTTTATTCCCACTCACTGCCTGCCAGCCATTTATAGAAACATAGCAACATAGAAAACCTACAGCACAACACAGACCCTTTGGCCCAAAAAGCTGTGCCGAACATGTCTTTACCTTAGAAATTACCTAGGGTTACCCATGGCCCTCTATCTTTCTAAGCTCCATGTACCTATCCAGGAGTCGCTTAAAAGACCCTATCGTATCCGCCTTCACCACCATCGCGGCAGCCCATTCCACCCACTCATCATCCTCTGCATAAAAAACTTACCCCTGACATCTCTTCTGTACCTACTCCCAAGTACCTTAAAACTGTGCCCTCTTGTGCTAGCCATTTCAGCCCTGGGAAAAAGCCTCTGACTAGCCACATGATCAATGCCTCTCATTATCTTATACACCTCGATCAGGTCACCCTCATCCTCCGTCGCTCCAAGGAGAAGAGGCCGAGTTCACTCAACTTATTCCTATGAGGCATGCTCCCCAATCCAGGCAACATCCTTGTAAATCTCCTTTGCACTCTTTCTATGATTTCCATGTCCTTCCTGTAGTGAGGTGACTAGAACTGATCAGAGTCTATCTGTGCTGCCTTTAAGGCATTTATTTGACTTTGTTGGGTCTACGTTTTAAATGATTTGTTTGTAACTGTTTTCGAGTTAAAGTTAAAGGTTGATAACGATGTTACAGTCTAACAAAGGTAAATTAATTGCCTGAGGTATAGCGCGGCATGCGATGACGTCACCTCCGGTTTCGCCGCGTCTTGGTTCGGGAAGGTGTGAAGGCGGTTGCCATGCGTGCGGCGTGATCGTGAGGAGCTCCGTTTCTACCCACGGAGACGCATTATAGAATTAACGCCGTAAGTTCATAAGAATGTATTTGAAGTAAAAATATTAACGCGGTTTCTGTGAAGGGAGCGGCGGTTGGGGCGGGGCGCGTGCCGGCTTTTCAATTTCAAACGCGGGGTGGGCTCGAGCCCGACGGCGGTTTGACGCGACCCCTCGCGCGCTGCTCGGGGCGGCTGAGACTCGCTAAAAGCAGAGAGAGCGCCTGGTCTCCAGAATGAAACCGACGCTCTCTATGTTTGTGCTTTTTATCAACGGTTTTCACCATACGATGTTAATGTGGAAGAGTGCACCTTACTACCACTCTGTCTTCATTGGCCCCGACTTAACTTGGTGTTTAGTCAGAGTTTCAACACACTGCATGAGAACACTACACTATCCATGCCAGTACCTTTCCTGTGATGCCATGGGATTGTATCATGTTAAGCAGCCTCATGTGTGGCATTTTTTGAAAAATGTCTTCTGAAAATCCAAGTAAATTACATCCACTGCCTCTCCTTTGTTCACCCTGCTGTTCCTTCCTCTAACAGATTTGTCAGGCAAGATTTCCCTTCACAGAAACCATACTGACTTTGACATATTTTATCATTAGTCTCCAACTATCCCAAAATCTCATCCTTAATAATAGACTCCAACACTTTCCCAACCACCGAGGTTAGGCTAACTGGCCTATAATTTCCTTTCTTTTGCCTTCCTCCCTTCTTAAAGAGTGGAGTGGCGATCCTATCCCTAAGAATATTCTCCAATAATTTCCCATCCAGTGACGTCAGACTCATTGACAATGTCCCATTCACTTTCCTCACTCTACTGCATTAGTGTACTGAGGTGTCAGTGCATCAGGCAGAAGAACACCCAGGTCCCTTCGTACTCCACTTGTATGCAATGTAACTCCCTATATAGATAACTTCGATTGCTTTTACATAACAACATAACCTCATACCTATTGTTTACTCATATCCAAGTTTATCATCAATAAACTTGGGTACATAGTCATAGAGTTATAGGTTCTTACAGCTTGGAAACATACCCTTCAGACTATCTTGTCCATGCCAACTATGTTACCCAGTTAGCTTGTCCCATGTGCCTGTATTTGACCTTCTACAATTTGCCTTCTACAATTTTCATAGCTTTTAAAGGTTGCTAACTTGCTTGTCTCAACCACAATTTCTGACAGCTCATTCCAAATACCCAGTATTCAGCTGCTTTCATAAAGCTATTAATATAATGAATAACCAAAGGCCAAGCACTAATCCATGTTCCATTCTACCGGTTACATCCTTCTAACTTAGAAATACCAATTTATCCAACACTCACCAACCTGTAGGTGCTGTATATGTCTTATAGCCACAGACATTCCAATCTAAGCTATCCTCCAATTTTTTGCTATTTCTCTGGCTAATGAAAAGTTAAATTATCTGCCATGGCCCTAGCCATCTCTTCCAGTGGTTCACAGAACAACCTGGTATGGATTTCAATCATCCATTACGTTCCTGTATACACAGCTCTTAGTCCATCACGAGCACTGTGGTGATGTGGGGTATTTATTGATCAACTTCATATCTGTTCAAAGTGAAATTTTTTGAATGTAAGGGAAACTAGAACAGGTTAATATGATGGGGTTAGTCGAAGCGAGATGGAAGGGGCTACTGCAGAACATAACTACAGAATGGATTTGGTTGGTGTGTTCAGATCTGTTTTATTTATTATACACTATGGCCATTTTATTAGGTACACCTGTACACCTGCTCATTAAAGCAAATCCCTAATCAGCCGGTCATGTAGCAGCAATTCAATACATAAAAGCAGGCAGACAATTTCTGGAATGCTCTGGCACAGAGTGCAGTGAAGACCAAGTCCGTGTGTTTATTTAAGGTGGAATTTGTTTATTTCCTGCTCTGTCAGGGCATCAAAGGATATGGCAAGAAAGCAGGTGTATGAGGTTGAGTGAGATCTGGGATTAGCTATGTTAGAATGGTAGAGCAGACTGGATGGAATAAATGGCTTAATTCTGCTCCTATTTCTTATGGTGTTATGGCCTAATGTCAAGAAGTTCAGTTGTTGTCCAGACCAAACATCAGAATGGGGAAGAAATGAGATCTAACTGACTTTGACAGTGGAATAATTGTTCGTGCCAGAAGGCAACACGAACTCCAATAACCACTTGTTACAACAGTGGTATGGAGAAGAGCATCTCTGAACACACAACACGTCTATCCCCCTCCCTCTCCCATTTTCAAATCTCTTACTAGCTCTTCTTTCAGTTAGTCCTGACGAAGGGTCTCGGCCCGAAACGCCGAATGTACCTCTTCCTAGAGATGCTGCCTGGTCTGCTGCATTCACCAGCAACTTTGATGTGTGTAACCTTGAAGTGGATGGGTTACAGTTACAGGAGAAACCTAATAAAGTGACCTATGAGTATATATTCCTTGCTGTCTACAAATGCATTACATGCTTTCCATTGTTCTTCAATTGGGTATGGCCTCTGGATGTTCTCTGACATCTGCTGCACATTAATATTTCAATTGTCAGACCACACTACTTAATTGTGTTCCTAACTAATAACTGAAGTTATAACAACTATGGGACCTCCATGTTAGACAATGTATTGTGTAAATCCACACAGATATCATTGAACAAAGCTGAGGTGAGAGACGGTGCTGGGACAGAAGAGGGAATGTGCTTCCTCCAGCCTTAAACCACTCTGCTGCACCCATTATCCTGAATCTAAGTCATTCAACAAGGATCCTCCAGCTGTCCACCTGGACTGGCTGCTCTAGAATGACCTCCTTTCATAGCTCCACCTTGTTACACTAGAACATGACACAATCGGTGCTGAAGTAGGTCACCTGACCACTCAGGCCTGTGAAACCTAGGCTACCACCAAAAAAAGCCACAGCTGATCTGTCCCAGGACTCAACCACTGTTGTCAGAAAAAGAGAGCTTCAAGTGTGCACAATTATACACACTAGGTTTCTAGCCTTGGTTATTCATATGCTTATCAGATAATTGAACATTGTGAGAGTTTCTTACTCACATCATTCTGTCAGGCACTGCATTCCAAAATTCACAAATCCTTTGGGTGAAGACAGTCTTCCCAGATCTCAGAATCTCTTACCTTAAAACTACTCCATTTGGTAACAAATATCTGTTTTGATAATAGCCGCTGGGGATGACTCAGGCAGCAGCTGGGCATTGTGAAAGTGGAGGTCATTGTTCATATTGGCACTAATGACATTAGTAGAAAGAGAGATGAGGACCTACAATGTCAACTTCGGGAGTTGGGAAGAAGGTTAAAAAAACAGGACCTCCACAACTATAATCTCTGGAATACATCCTTTTCCATGTTCTACTGAGTATGGAAATGGGAAGATGGATCAATGTGTTGCTAATGGGACGGTGCAGAAGTCATGCTTTTGGATCACTAGGACTGCTTCTGGGGCAAGTGAGTCCTGACCCATGACGATGGATTGTACCTGAACTGCAAAAGGTCCCTTGTAAAAAGGATTCTTCATGTTGTTGGGCAAGGTTTAAAATTACTTGGCTGGAGTAGAGGACATCAAATGGTTGTGCAACTGGTGAGGAGATGGAATCAAATATCAAGGATAAACCAAGCAACTGCAATTGGACATTAATAAGGCACATGGGAGGCATTTGTTTTAATACAAGGAGCTATTCTGTAACTGGATCTTGAACTTCTTGATGGAAACATCCCAGTCAATCCAAGTTAGCAGCAACATCTCAAGCTCCATCACATTGAGCACTGGTGCCTGCTAGGGCTATATGTTCAGCCCACTGCTGACTCATGACTGCACTGCCAGATCCAGCACAAACCTTATCATTAAGTTCGCTGAATGGTTGGCCTCATCAGCATTGGGCAGGTTTGTCAGTGCTTTTGGAAGGTTTTCATCTGAGTTGGCAGAGAACTTGTCATAAGGCGATGGCTGGGAATAGACCTAAGTGTAAGACACAGACACTGAAGTACTAGGGACAGGACTAGGATACACGGTGGGGACAAGGATATGGACACAAAAACCGGGAACCCGGAACAGGACTGGACAAGAGAGCTAGAAGCCCGGGCTTGGACTTCGAGCCAGAGACTGGACAAGGACCCAGACCCTGGGTCTTGCCTCTAGCTGGGACCCCAGAACTAGGCAAGGACGAGGCTTGGCAGGCAGGCAGGATGAGGCTGGAGTCTTCAGGCTTGAGGCTAGAGGCTAGAAACGAGGCTTGGCAGGAGGCAGGAGGCTGGAGTCTTCAGGCTTGAGGCTAGAGGCGAGGCTTGGCAGGAGGCAGGAGGCTGGAGTCTTCAGGCTTGAGGCTAGGAGCGAGGCTTGGCAGGAGGCTGGAGTCTTCAGGCTTGAGGCTAGAGGCTAGAGGTGAAGCTTGGCAGGAGGCTGGAGTCCAGGCTTGAGGCTAGAGGCTAGAGACGAGGCTTGGCAGCAGGCAGGAGGCTGGAGTCTTCAGGTGAGGCTAGGGGCGAGGCTTGGCAGGAGGCTAGAGGCTAGAGGCTTGAGGCAAGGCAAGGCAGAAGGCTGGAATCTTCAAGCTTGAGGCTAGGCAGGAGGCTGGAGCCTTCAGGCTTGAGGCTAGGCAGGAGGCTGGAGCCTTCAGGCTTGAGGCTAGGCAGGAGGCTGGAGCCTTCAGGCTTGAGGCTAGGCAGGAGGCTGGAGCCTTCAGGCTTGAGGCTAGGCAGGCTCCTCTTGGGCCGGGCGCAGTTCTCCTGGGCAGGGCGCGGATCACCACCCGACGGAGGCATGGGACAGGAAAGGACAGAACCAACCGCAGGTAACGGCAAGACGGCCTGGCTTACCCGATGGAGGCAAGGGACAGGAAGAGACAGAACCAACAGCAGGTAACGGCAAGATGGCCTGGCTTACCCGACGGAGGCAAGGGACAGGAAGGGACAGAGCCAACCGCAGGTGACGGCAAGATGGCCTGGCTTACCCAACGGAGGCAAGGGACAGGAAGGGAGCTAGGTACAGGGTGGCTCCAGGACAAGACCGCAGGCAAGACAAGGCGAGAGTTACCAGCAAGACAAGACAAGGCTTCAGGCAATGCAGGGCGAGACGAGAACTTCAGGTGAGGCGAGAGTTACCGGCAAGACAAGGCAAGGCCTTTGGCAAAGCAAGGCAAGACGAGAACTTCAGGCAAGGCGAGATTTACCGACAAAACAAGGCAGGGCTTCAGGCGAGGAAACAGAAGGCAGAGGAAGGGATACAAGGAGTAAGGACAAGAACAATCCAGCAGCCATGCCCTGGTCTCTGAAGGTATTTATGCAGCCAGCCCCAACGAGCATCAGCTGACTCAATTAGAGCTCAACAAGAACAAACAGGGTAGACAGGAAAACCTGGACAATGGTTGATGGACCAGACCGAGAACCGGAATACGGACTTCACGGACCGGACCATGACAGAACTGGAGTTCAGAGCAGATATGCAATGAACAAGTAAAATCACCTTAAGGAGAAAACCTTAAGGTGATTTAACCTTAAGTGCAATAACCTGAGCAGCAGGTAAAAGAAAGTCTAGATCTAACAAGTCTAAAAATCTAAATGCAAATTGAAATGTACATATAGCTTGAATGAAAAGATTAGCTTGAATGAAAAGATTAGCTTATAAGCAATATGACGCAAAATGTTGTAGGAACTCAGCAGGCCAGGCAGCATCTATGGAAAAGAGCAAACAGTTGACATTTCAGGCTGAGACCCTTCATCAAGACTGGAGAAGTCAGAGTAACAAGGAGGGGAGAGGGAAGGAAGAAATACAAGGTAGTAAGTGAGAGGTGAAAATGGAGGAGGTGGAAGTGTGAAATAAAGAGCTGGGAAGTCAATTGGTGAAAGAGATAAAGGGCTGGAGAAGAGGGAATCTGAAAGGAGAAGACAGAAGGCCGTGGAGGAAAGGGAAGGGGAAAGAGCACCAGAGAGAAGTTATGAGCAGGTAAGGAGATAAGGTGAAAGAGGGAAATGAAAATGGGGAATGGTGAAGGGGGGGCATTACTTTTCTTCCATGGCCTTCTGTCCTCTCCTGTCAGACTCCCCCTTCACCAACCCTTTATCTCTTTCACCAATCGACTTCCCAGCTCTTTACTTCACCCATTCCCCCTCCCTTTTTCACCCATCACCTACAACCTTGTGTTTCTTCCTCCCCTCCCCATACCTTCTTACTCATCTTTTTTCTCCAACACTTATGATTGGTCTTGGGCCGACACATTGAATGTTTTCTCTTTTCCATTAAATGCTGCCTGGCCAGCTGAGTTCCTGCAGCATTTTGTGTGTGTTCCTTTGATTTCCAACATCTGTAGATTTTCTCTTGTTTGAGATTGGCTCATAATATTGGACTGCAATAAGGCCTTTTTCTGGCAATGTAATTAACAATTGAATTAATCATTTAGAAAATACAAAACCTACAGCACAATACAGGCCCTTCGGCCCACAAAGCTATGCCGAACATGGCCTCACCTTAGAAATTACCTAGGGTTAGCCATAGCCCTCTATTTTTCTGAGCTCCATGTACCTATCCAGGAGTCTCTTAAAAGACCCCGTCATATCCTCCTCCACCACCATCACTGGCAGCCCATTCCATGCACTCACCACTCTCTGCGTAAAAAAACTTACCCCTGACACCTCCTCTGTACCTACTTCCAAGCACCTTAAAACTTTGCCGCCTCACGTTAGCCATTTCAGCCCTGTGAAAAAGCCTCTGATTATCCACATGATCAATGTCTCTCATTATCTTATGCACCTCTATCAGGACTCCTCTCAGCCTCCGTTGCTCCAAGGAGAAAAGGCTGAGTTCACTCAACTGATTCTCATAAGGCATGCTCCCCAATCCAGGCAACATCCTTGTAAATCTCCCCTGCACTCTTTCTATGGTTTCCACCTCCTTCCTGTAGTGAGGCAACCAGAACTGAGCTTAGTACTGCAAGTGGGGTCTGACCAGGGTCCTATTTAGCTGCAACATTATCTCTCGGCTCCTAAACTCAATCCCATGATTGATGAAGGCCAATCCACCGTATGCCTTCTTAACCACGGAGCCAACCTGTATAGCAGCTTTGAGTGTCCTATGGACTCGGACCCCAAGATCCCTCCAAACTACCAAGAGTCTTGCTGTTAATGCTATAGATCAACAGTATTACAGTTCGGCGTGTTCCAGAGTTCAATTTTAGTACCATTCTGTAAGGAGTCTCTATACGTCCTTCCCATAGAATGATTGGGCTTTCTCTGGGTGCTCTGGTTTCCTCCCACAGTCCAAAGACATACTGGTATGTTAATTGGTCATTGTAAATTATCCTGCGATGAGGTTAGTGTAGGTTGTCAGGGATGGATGACTGAAAGGGACAGAAGGGCCTACTCAGTGCTGTATCACTCGATAACGTAAGGTAAATGAAATAAGTAGATCATGTCACCATATCTGAAACATTAAAAATGAGGATTTTCATCTGCAAGCTCCCATAAGATCACCGGAGGAAATATAATAAAGCATTTAAAATTTGCCCAATTATCATTTAGTGTCCAGAGATATTTGTTTCATAAAGAGATCCTTTTGACCTGAGATGTTAAAGTTTCATAAGCTGATAGACTGTTGCTAAGCACATCCTGGGAATGATTGAGATCAGCAAAAGAATTATTTAGATTTTCAGACTTAAAGGAAAAAAAGGTGAAAAGGTGAGTATAGGGAGTTAGGGAAGAGGCTGACAAGCAGGATATCCAAGTTATTAATCCATGATTAACTCCAGTGCCATGTGCTAGCCAAGCTGTAATAGGATGACAGTACAGATGAATGAATGACTTAGGATCTGGTTCAAGGTGCAGGTTTTCAGATTTGTGAATCATTGGGATCTTTCCAGGGAAAGTTACGACCTGTACAAAAGGAGGGATTACATTTGAACTCAATGAGGACTCATATCCTTGTGGGTTTGCTAGAGCTGCTGGGGAGGATTTAAACTAATTTGGCAGGGAGGTAGGAACCAGAGTAATAGGGCTGAAGATGGGGCAGTTTGTGTGCTCGTAGCTCTAGTGTTTATGGGGAGATTTCAAGGAAGGACAGGCAGATAATATGGCAAAATTGCGGTAAGTAGAATGATTTGTAGTATAACATGGGGTCAAATCAAAAAGGGTGATAAATAAAGGATTGCAGTTGTTATATATAAATGCATGCTGTATATAGAATAAGGTAGGTGATTTTGTAGTGCAGTTGGAGATCGGCAGGTATGACATTGTGCATCCCTGAGTCATGGCTGATCATGGTTAGGAGCTAACATATGAGAAACGCATGATTGCACTAGTCCTGTACTCACTAGTGTTTAGAATTTGGATAGGCCTAGACAGAGTGGATGTGGAAAGGATATTTCTTATATTCAGTGAAAATAGGACCAAAGGACACAGTCTCAAGGTAGAGGGACATCTATTTAGAACAGAGAAAAGGAGGAATTACTTTAGCCAGTGGGTAGTGAATATGTGGAATTCATTGTCATGGATGGCTGTGGAAGCCAGGTCATTGAGTGCATTTAAAACAGAGATTGATAGGTTCTTGGTTAGTCAGGATGAGCTGAATAGCTTAAATCTGCCTCTGTGTCAAATAGTTTTGTGGTCTTTTGGTATTCAGAAAAGTTTCTTTCATCCCCAGAGATCCCAAGGAGAGAGTGTGATACTAGATCTCCCATTAGGGAACAAGACAGGCAGATGGTGATGTGGTGTAGGGCAACATAAAACCACAAGACATAGAAGCAGAATTAGATCATTTGGCCCATCAAGTCTACTCTGCCTTTCTATCATGGCTGATTTATTATCCCTCTCAGCTCCTTTCTCTACCTTCTTTCCATAGCACTTGAATCCCTGTCCAATCAAGAGCAGTTACATCATCCTTCCTTTAGAATATTTATTCATCTTTGGGATGTATCTATCCTGTGCCTTCCTTATTGTGCCCAGAGACTTCAGCTATTCTGTTCTGACATCATCTCTGCTATTGTCCCCTCTGAACTAACTTTGGCCAGTTTCCCGTTTGTGCCTCTGTAATTCCCTTTATTCCACTGTAATACTGATACACCTGATTTTCAAGCTGGTGATCTTAACTCTATTAGTTTGAAGATAATCAAGGAAAAGTGTAGGATTGGTCATTGGGCTGAGATTCTAAATTGGAGAATGGCTAATTGTGATGACATCAGAAAGGATCAGGCAAGTGTGGATAAGAAAGGTTGGTAAGTAGGGAGCCTTCAAAAGTGAGATTTTGAGAGTACAGTTTTGTATGTTCCTGTCAGAATAAAAGTCAAGCCAAATAGGTTTAGACACGTTTTTTGAGAGAATATGAAACCCTGGTTAAGAAGAAGACGGATGTGCATATAGGTAGGAAGGAACAAACGAGAGAGATTCTTGAGGAGATTAAGAAATGCAAGAAAACACTTAAGTGGTAAATCAGTAGGGCTAAAAGAAGGCATGAGACTATAAAACCCTAAAACATAGGAGCAGAATTAGGCCATTCTGCTCATCGAGTCTGCTCCGCCATTTCATCATGGCTGATCCCATGTTCCACTCAACACCATGCACCTGCCTCCTCACCATGTCCTTTGATGCCCTAGCCGGTCAGAAAATGACCAACTTCTGCCTTAAATATATACACGGACTTGGCCTCCACTGCAGTCTGTGGAAGAGCATTCCACAGATTTACTACTCACTGGCTTAAAGAATTCCTCCTTACATCTGTTTTAAAGGGTCGCTCCTCAATTTGGAGGCTGTGCCCACAAGTTCTGGATACCCCACAGGAGGAAACACTCTCTATACATCCACCCTTTCAACATTGGGTAGATTTCAATGAGATCCCCCCACATTCTTCTAAATTCCAGTGAGTACAAGCCCAAAGCTGCCAAATGCTCCTCATATGTTAACCCCTTCATTCCCAGAATCATCCTCTTGAAATTCCTCTGGACTCTCTCCAATGACAACATATCCTTGGGGCCCAAAACTGTTGACAGTACTCTAAATGCAGCCTGACTAGTGTCTTATAAAGACTCAGCATTATCTCCTTGCTTTTATATTCTATTCCTCTTGAAATAAATATCAGAACTTGCCTTCTTTACCACAGACTCAACTTGTAAATTAACTTCATGGGAGTCTTGCACGAGGACTCCTAAGTCCCTCTGCACCTCTGTTGTTTGAACCTTTTCCCCATTTGGATAATATTCTGCACTAATATTCCTTTTAACAAAATGCATTATCATACATTTCACAACACAGTATTACATTTGTCACTTTCTTGCCCATTCTTCCAAGTTTTCTAAGTCCTGCTGCAATCTTCCTATCATCCACAAATGTTGTCACAATGCTATCAATTCCATTATCTAAATCAGTGACAAACAACCTGAAAAGTGGCGGTCCCAATACTGACTCCTGAGGAGCACCACTAGTCACCAGTAGCCAACCAGAAAAAGTGTATTTTATTCCCACTTGCTGCCTCCTGCTTGTCAGCCATTCCTCTATCCATGCCAGCATCTTTCCTGTAACACCATAGGATTTTATCTTGTTAAGCAGCCTTATGTGTGGCGCCTTACATACACATTCTGAAAATCCAAGCAAATGACATCCACTGCCTCTCTTTTGTCCACCCTGCTTGTTACTTCCTCGAAGAACTCTAATAGATTTGCCAAGTACCTTGAAACCTCATCCTTAATAATAGAATCCAACACTTTCCCAACCACTGAGGTTAGGCTAACCGACCTATAATTTCCTTCCTTTTGCCTTCCTCCTTTCTTAAAGAGTGGAGTGATATTTGCAAACTTCCAGTCCTCTGAACCCATGCCAGAATCAACTGATTCTTGATAGATCATGACCAATGCATTAATTACCTCTTTAGCAACCTCGCTCAGGACTCTGGGATGTAGTCCATCTGGCCCAGGTGACTTATCCACCTGAAGACCTTTGAGTTTGCCTGGAACTTTTTCTTTTGCAATAGCAATGGCACTCAATCCTGCTCCCTGACACTTACGGACCCCTGGCACACTGCTAGTGTCTTTCACAGTAGAGACAGATGCAATGTACCCATTTAGTTCATCTGCCATTTCTTTGTCCCCTGTTACTACCTCACCAGCAACATTTTTCAGTAGTCCCATATCAACTCTCACCTTTCTTTTACTCTTTATATAACTGAAAAAACTCTTGGTATCCGGCTTTATATTATTGGCTAGTCTGTCCTCCTATTTCATCTTTTCCCTTCTTATAGATTTTTTAGTTGCATTTTGTTGGATTTTAAAAACTTCCCAATCATCCAACTTCTCATTCACTTTTTCTACCTTGTATGCACTTTCCTTGGCTCTTATGCAGTTTTTAACTCACCTTGTCAGCCACAGTTGCCTTCCCCTGCCATTTGCAAACTTCTTCATCTGTGGGACAAATCTGTCCTCCACCTTGTGAACTATTCCCTGAAACTTCAGCCACCTCTGCTCTGCTGTCATCCTCACTAGTATCCTCCTTCAATCCACCTGGGTAAGACCCTCTCTTGTGCCTCTTTAATACACTTTATTCCATTGCAATACTGATGCATGTGACTTATGCTTCTCCCTCTCAAATTGCAGTATGAATTCAATCATATTATGATCACTGCCTCTAAAGAGTTCCTTTATATTATGCTGTCTAATAAGATCTGGGTTATTACAGCACACCCAATCTAATATATCCTTTCCCCAGGTAGGCTCAAGCACAAGCTGCTCTGAAAAGCCATCTCACAGGCACTCAACAAATTCCCTCGTTTGCAATCTGACACCAATCTGATATTCCCAATCCCCTTACATATTGAAATTTCCTATTACAATTATGTCACTACACTTATTACATGCCTTTTCCTGCTCTCTTTGCAATCTCAACCCCACATCTTGGTTACTATTTGTAGGCCTATATATGATCCCAATAATTGCTTTTTTAAGACCATAAGACCATAAGACATAGGAGCAGAATTAGGCCATCAGGCCCATCAAGCCTGCTCCGCCATTCAATCATGGATGATCCTTTATTCCCTCCTCCTCCTCAACCCCAGTTCCCGGTCTTCTCCCTGTAAAATTTGATGCCATGTCCAGTCAAGAACCTATCAATCTCTGCCTTAAATACACCTAACGATCTGGCCTCCACAACTGCACGTGACAATAAACCTCACAAATTCACCAGTGTTTGGCCAAAGAAACTTTTACGCATCTCTGTTTTGAAAAGACACCTCTCTATCCTGAGGCTGTGCCCTCTTGTCCTAGACTCTCCCACCATTGGAAGCATCCTTTCCACATCTACTCTGTCTAGGCCTTTCAACGTTCAAAAGGTTTCAGTGAGATTCTCCCCACCCCATCCTTCTGAATTCCAGTGAGTACAGACCCAGAGCTATCAAACGTTCCTCGTATGATAACCCTTTCATTCCTGGAATTGTCCTTGTGAACCTCCTCTCCAATGCCAGCACATCTTTTCTCAGATGAAGGGCCCAAACTGTTCACAATACTCATGGTGAGGCCTTACCAGTGCCTTCTAAAGCCTCACCTTGAGTATTGTGAACAATTTTGGGCTCCTCATCTTAGAAAACATCCTTGCTCTTGTATTCTAGACCTCTTGAAATGAATGCTAACATAGCATTTGCCTTCCTTACCACTGACCCATTCTGCAAGTTAACCTTTAGGTTATTCTACCAAGGACTCCAAAGTCCCTTTGCATCTCAGAGTCTTGGATTTTTTTCCCTTTTAGAAAATAGTCCACACATTTATCTCTACTACCAAAATGCATGTCCATACATATTCCAACTTCGTATTTCATTTGCCACTTCCTTGCCCATTCTCCTAATCTGTCTAAGTTCTTCTGCATCCTACCCATTTCCTCAACACTACCTGCCCCTCCTCCAATCTTCATACCATCTTCAAACTTGGCAACAAAGCCATTTTTCCATCATCAAAATCATTTATGTGCAGCATAAAAAGAAGTGGTCCCAATACTGACCCCTACGGAGCACCGCTAGTCACTGGCAGCCAACCAGAAAAGGATTCTTTTGTTTCCACTCACTGCCTTCTACCAATCAGCTGATGCTCTAACCATGTTTGCAACTTTCCTGTAATACCATGGGCTCTTAATTTGGTAAGCAGCCTCATGTGTGGCCCCTTGTCAAAGTCCAAATATACAACATCCATTGCATCCCCTTTATCCATCCTACTTGTAATTTCCTCAAAGAATTCCAACAGGTTCATCAGGCAGGATTTTCCCTGAAGGAAACCATATTGATTTTGTACTATCTTGCCCTGTGTCACCAAGTACTCCATCACGTCATCCTTAACAATTGACTGTAACATCTTCCCAACCACTGAGGTCAGGTTAAATAGTCTATAATTTCCTTTCTGCTGCTTTCCTCCTTTCTCAAAGAGTGCAGTGACATTTGCAATTTTCCAGTCCTGTGGCACCATTCCAGAGTTCAATGATTTTTGAAAGATCAGTTCTAGTGCCACCACAATCTCTAACACTGCCTCTTTAAGAACTAGGGTGCAGTTCATCTGGTGTGGGCGACTATGTACTTTTAGGTCTTTCAGCTTTTTGAGAACCTTCTCCTTGTAACTATAACTGCACCCACTTCTCTTCCTTCACACACTACAACATCCGGCATACTGTCTTTAGTTTTCCACAGTGAAATACTCATTTAGTTCATCAGCCATCTCCTTGTCCCCCATTATTATTTCTCCTGCTTCATTTTCTAGTGGTCCTATGCCCACTCTCATTTCTCTTTTATTTTTAACATATTTGAAAAAACTTTTACTATCCATTTTGATATTATTTGCTCGCTTGCTTTCAGAATTTATCTTTTCCCTTCTAATGATTTTTTAGTTGCTCTCTGTAGGTTTTTAAAAACTTCCTAATCCTGTATCTTCCCACTAATTTTTGCTTTGTTGTATGCCCTTTCTTTTGCTTTTACAATAGCTTTGACTTCCCTTGTCAGCCATGGTTGTACTATTTAACCATTTGAGTATTTCTTCATTTTTGGAATACACATGTCCTGCTCCTTCCTCATTTTAATACTTGCAGTTTTTAACTCCACCCACAAAGATCCGATATTCTCTGACCCTGTGTCATATCTTTCTAAAGATGTAATTCCATCACCACACCACCGCCCATGCCTTCCTGCCTGTCTTTTCAATACAAAGTATATCCTTTGATCTTTGAGCTCCCAACCATGGCCTTCTTTCATTCATGACTCAGTGATGCTGACAATGTCCAACCAACCAATCTCTAATTGCACCACATGTTTGTCCAACTTATTCTGAATGCCATGCATATTTAAATACAACATCTTCAGCCCTGCATTCTTCGCCCTTTTGTATTTTGCCACTGTGGTACAATTTAACTCTTTACCCTATCTGCATTTGTACCCAATGATTTGCTTGTCTTTCCTTACATTCATGTTATATCCATCATCTACTTGTAAACCTGCTGACTCTTCCTGACCTCTATCATACTGGATCCCATCCACCTGCTGTGGTGATATCACGTGATATGATGTGTCAGAACATGATTGGATAGAGTTCGGAGCATGCACAGCAATGACAGAATGATCGAGAAACTTGTATGGTGAAAACGTGGTTTGGTTTGCTTGTTGTAAATAAAGGTTCTAGTTATAATTCTTCCAGAATATGGTTTGTTCTTAGTTACCCACAATACGTATAAAGAACACAACATGGTGTCAGAAGTCGGTCTGGAAGAATAATACATTTCGCTAACATGGGAGAAGCAAAGCTAATCAAAAAAAAAGAGTGCAAGCTGTTTTGGTGTTTGCTAAAAGTTTTACAACTGGAAGTTTTGCAACCCCCATCAATGCTTCAGCTGACTGGAAATGTAGCTGAAAACTGGAAAAGATTTGAACAGTATTTTGAAATTTATCGGCGATCGAAGTGAACAAAAAATCAGAAAAAAACTAAAGCTGCAATTCTACTCCACGTAATAGGTGACAACACAATTGAGTTGTATAACAATTTTACTTTTGAAAATGGAGATAATTTGAATCTAAAAGCGATAATGGACAAGTTTGACGCATTTTGTATACCGAAGCGCAATGTGACATATGAATGGTACAAATTTTTCAAATGTCAGCAGACAGCTAGTCAATTTGTTACGGAGTTGAGACACCACAGTAGAAGATGCGGGTTTGCAGAGCTGACAGACTCTCTCATTAAGGACAGAATTGTTTGTGACATTCTGGATAATGGTCTGAGAGAAAGATTAACAGGGCACAAGACATCGACTTGGAAGAGGCTTTGGCACTCTCCAAAGCTTTGGAAACCGTGACATTGCAGGCTTATGAACTTTTCAAAAAAACTACAACATAGACGCTGTGAAGAAGTGCAAAGATATTAGAAAAAATAATAAAGCGACTACAATTCGGAGCAAGAAGGCTAAGAGTGAATGGCTAAGGATTTCTGGAGAGAAGGCATTTTTACTGCTCGGGGTAGAGAGAGGCAAGACTGTGCAGGTGCGTGACGTCAGCCAGTAGAGAGGAAAAGTTTAAAGTTTAAAAAGGCAAGGAATCTTCAGCAGTTTTTGATTCGGAGCGAGAAGGCTGCGACTGAATGGCTAAGGATTCCCGGAAAGAAGGCATTTTTACCTCTTGGGTAAAAGCCAGTAGAGTGGGAAAAGTTTAAAAAGAAGACCACCATATCCAGTGGGCAGCAGAGTGAGAGGTGGCAGAGTGATTGGGCTTTGGCTTAATGGACTTAGGTGGTAATGAGGCAAGGTAGGTCTACCTGTGTTAATTGCGGAAAAGAAGTAGTATGTGTGTGAGGCCGGTTTTCTGTGCTCGGTGTCAGATGTGGGAGGTCCTGGAGTCTCCCATCCTCCCGGATGGCCATATCTGCACCTGGTGTGTCGAGCTGGAGCTCCTAAGGGACCGCATTAGGGAACTGGAGTTGCAGCTCGATGACCTTCATCTGGTCAGGGAGAGCGAGGAGGTGATAGAAAGGAGTTATAGGCAGGTGGTCACACTGCGGCCATGGGAGATAGACAAGTTGGTCACAGTCAGGAGAGGGAAGGGGAAGAGTCAGGTACTAGAGAGTACCCCTGAGGCTGTACCCCTTGACAATAAGTACTCCTGTTTGAGTACTGTTGGGGAGAAGAGCCTACCTGGGGGAAGCAACAGTGGCCGTGTCTCTGGCCCTGTGGCTCAGAAGTGTAGGGAAAGGAAGAGGAAGGCAGTAGTGATCGGAAACTCTATCATTAGGGGGTCAGACAGGTGATTCTGTGGACGCAGGAAAGAAACTCGGATGGTAGTTTGCCTCCCACGTGCCAGGGTCCCAGAATGTTTCAGATCACATCCAAGATATCCTGCAGTGGGAGGGAGAACAGCCAGAGGTCGTCCTACATATTAGTACCAATGACATAGGTAGGTAAAGGGGAAGAGCTCCTGAAAACAGACTCCAGGGAGTTAGGAAGGAAGTTGAGAAGCAGGACCGCAAAGGTAGTAATCTCGGGATTACTGCCTATGCCTATGCTCCTATGTGAATATAGGAATAGGATGAAGTGGAGGATAAATGTGTGGCTGAGGGATTGAAGCAGGGGTAGGGATTCAGATTTCTGGATCATTGTGACCTGTACAAAAAGGACAGGTTGCACTTGAATCCCAGGGGGACAAGTATCCTGGCAGGGAGGTTTGCTAAGGCTACTGGGGAGAGTTTAAACTAGAATTGCTCGGGGGGTGGGAACCGAACTGAAGAGACTGGGGAAAAGGCGGCTGGCTCACAAATAGAGTAAGCAAGGAGACAGTGTGTGAGGGAGGATAGGCAGGTGATAGAGAAGGGATGCTCTCAGATGGACGGTTTGAGATGTGTCTATTTTAACACAAGGAGTATTGTGGACAAAGCAGGTGAGCTTAGAGCATGGCTCAGTACTTGAACTATGATGTGGTGACCATTACAGAGATTTGGATGGCTCAGGGTCAGGAATGTTACTTCAAGTGCCGGGTTTTAAATGTTTCAGAAAGGACATGGAGGGAGGCAAAAAAGATGGGGGCGTGGCAGTGTTGATCAGAGATAGTGTCACGGCTGCAGAAAAGGTGGACATCATGGGGGGATTGTCTACCGAGTCTCTGTGGGTGGAGGTTAGGAAAAGGAAGAGGTCAATAACTCTTCTGGGTGTTTTTATAGGCCGCCGAAAAGTAACAGGGATATAGGGGAGCAGATAGGGAAACAGACCCTAGAAAGGTGTAATAATAACAGAGTTGTCGTGATGAGAGATTTTAATTTCCCAAATATCAATTGGCATCTCCCTAGAGCAAGGGGTTTAGATGTGGTGGAGTTTGTTAGGTGTGTTCAGGAAGCTTTCTTGACACAATATGTAGATAAGCCTACAAGAGGAGAGACTGTACTTGATTTGGTATTGGAAATGAACCTGGTCAGGTGTCAGGTCTCTCAGTGGGAGAGCATTTTGGAGATAGTGATCATAATTCTATCTCCTTTACAATAGCATTGGAGAGAGATACGAACAGACAACTTTGAAATGCGTTTAATTGGAGTGAGGGGAATTATGAGGCTATCAGGCAGGAAATTGGAAGCTTAAATTGGGAACAGATGTTCTCAGGGAAAAGTACAGAAGAAATGTGGCAAAAAGTTCAGGGGCTATTTGTGTGGAGTTCTGCCTAGGTATGTTCCAATGAGACAGGGAAGTTATGGTAGGGTACAGGAACCGTGGTGTACAAAGGCTGTAATAAATCTAGTGAAGAAGAAAAGAAAAGCTTACAAAAGGTTCAGAGAGCTGGGTAATGTTAGAGATCTAGAAGATTATAAGGCTAACAGGAAGGAGCTTAAAAAGGAAATTAGAAGAGCCAGAAGAGGCTACGAGAAGGTCTTGGTGGGCAGGATTAAGGAAAACCCCAAGGCATTCTACAAGTATGTGAAGAGCAAGAGGATACGACATGAAAGAATAGGACCTATCAAGTGTGACAGTGGTAAAGCCTGTATGGAACCGGAGGAAATAGCAGAGATACTTAATGAATACTTTATCTCAGTATTCACTATGGAAAAGGATATTGGTTGTTGTAGTGCAGACTTGCAGCAGACTGAAAAGCTTGGGCATTTAGATATTAAGAAAGAGGATTTGCTGGAGCTTTTGGAAAGCATCAAGTTGGATAAGTTGCCAGGACTGGATGAGATGTACCCCAGGCTACTATGGAAGGAGAGGGAGGAGATTGCTGAGCCTCTGGCGATGACCCTTGCATCTTCAATGGGGACGGGAGAGGTTCCGGTGGATTGGGGGGTTGCAGATGTTGTTCCTTTAGGGAGTAGAGATAGCCCAGGAAATTATAGACCAGTGAGTCTTACTTCTGTGGTTGGTAAGTTGTTGGAAAAGATCCTGAGAGGCAGGAACATTTAGAGAGGTATAATATGATTTGGGATAGTCAGCATGGCTTTGTCAAGGGCAGGTCGTGCCTTACGAGGCTGATTGAATTTTTTGAGGATGTGACTAAACACATTGATGAAGGAAGAACAGTAGATGTAGTGTATATGGATTTCAGCGAGGCATTTGATAAGGTACCCCATTAAAAGCTTATTGAAAAAGCAAGGAGGCATGGGACACAAGGGAACATTGTTTTGTGGATCCAGAGCTGGCTTGCCCATAGAAGGCAAAGAGTGGTTGTAGACGGGTCATATTCTGCATGGAAGTCAGTGACCAGTAGTGTGCCTCAAGGATCTGTTCTGGGACCCTTACTCTTCGTGATTTTTATAAATGACCTGGATGAGGAAGTGGAAGGATGGATCAGTAAATTTGCTGATGACACAAAGGTTGGAGGTGTTGTGGATAGTGTGGAGGGCTGTCAGAGGTTACAGTGGGACATTAATAGGATGCAAAACTGGGCTGAGACATGGCAGATGGAGTTCAACACAGATAACTGTGAAGTGGTTCATTTTAGTAGGTCAAATATGATGGCAGAATATAGTATTAATGGTAAGACTCTTGGTAGTGTGAAGGATCAGAGGGATCTTGGGGTCCGAGTCCATAGGATGCTCAAAGCAGCTGCGCAGGTTGACTGTGTGGTTAAGAAGGCATATGGTGTATTGGCCTTCATTAATCGTGAGATTGAGTTTAGGAGCCGAAAGGTAATGTTGCAGCTATATAGGACCCTGATTGCATTGTTTCAGCAACCTTTAAGCGATTGTCATTTGCGGATTCAGCGAATGATGATCAAATTGCAAAGATATGCATTGAATGTGTCATGCACACCTGGAAAATTCATGTACACGGCTGACACACTTTCCAGAGCTGTGGATCCAACAACAAAAGACAGTCACAGGGACGCTCGTGATGTTCAGGCATTTGTTGATATGATCATAGAAACTGTACCTGTTGCCCCCAAAAAGTTGAAACTGCTGCGTCTTGAGACAGAGAAGGACAGAATTCTCAGTCAGGTTATACAAGTGGTGATGGATGGATGGCCAGATAATAGGCATGAGTGTACTTCAGAAGTACAAGAATACTGGAACCACAGATCAGAACTTTCTGTTGTGGATGGTATGTTGTACAAAGATAGCAGAATTGTGGTTCCTAAAAGTCTTCGAAAAGAACTGCTTGGGAAAATTCAAGAAAGCCACCTAGGTATTGAAAAATGTAAGAAGGGCGTGGGAAGTGATGTTTTGGCCCAGGATAAATGAAGGGATTGCAGAATTGGTGTTTTCTTGTCAAATATGCTTTCTCAAATACTGACCTATCACCCCTAAGGAGCCACTGCATCCACATCATAGTCCTCAGAGTCCTAATCAGAAGGTAGGCGTTATATTTTTGTAATTGACAACAAACATTATTTATTAATAACAGATTACTACTCATTGTACCCTGAGGTGTGTGGTTTGACCAGAACAACGGCAGAGAATGTAATTACATGCATGAAATCAGTTTTTTCCAGACATGGTGTACCTGATGAAGTTTTCACTGACAATGGTCCGGAATTCAATGGTGAATGTATGAGAAATTTTGCTCATGAATGGGGCTTTGTTCATACAATATCTAGTCCATTTTTCCCTCAGTCTAATGGATTAGTTGAGAAGTCAGCAGGAATTATCAAGAAATTGATGCACAAAGCAAAAGATAGTGGAGGTGATTTTTATAAAGCTTTGTTAGCCTATTGTAGTACTCCACTTGAATATAGATTTTCACCTGCTCAGCTCTTGATGGGACGCTGTTTGAGATCCAATCTGCCAATGGATGAGAGCCTTCTGAGAATAGAGGGAGGTGAACAAGTGAAAAGATGGAAAGATGAACACAAAGCAAAGCAGAAAACATACTTTGTCAGATGTTCTTGTCCATTACCTGAACTGCACCAAGGAGATGAAGTAAGGATACAAGACAAAATGAACACATGGGCACAGAAAGCTACAGTACTTGAAGAAGTACAACCCAGATCATTCATGGTCCAAACAGAAGAAGGAGCAGTGTTAATAAGAAATCACAAAGACCTTAAGAAAGAGCCAACTTCAGAATTTCAGTTAACTGATGCAGACCATACAAAACAAGGAAATAACACTGAAACACAAGAACTGTGTGAACCACTTAGAAGGACTACTCGTGTTCGTAAACACCAGAGAGACTGATAGAGACATGTTAAATTATGTATTTGTTCTTATCAATGTTGCTAATTGTTTTTCCTTTTAAGGAAAGGAAGATGTGATATCACATGATATGACGTGTCAGAACGTGATTGGACAGAGTTCGGAGCGTGCGCAGAAATGACAGAATGATCGAGAAACTTGTATGGTGAAAACATGGTTTGGTTTGCTTGGTGTAAATAAAAGTTCTAATTTTAATTTTTCCAGAATATGGTTTGTTCTTATCTTAGTAACCCATGGTATGTATAAAGAATACAACCCCTGCCATATTATGTTAAACTATTCCCAACAGCTCTAGTAAATCTGCCCGCAAGAGTATTGGTCCTCCTCAGATTCAAGTGCAGCACTTCCCTTTGTACAGATCCCACCCTCCTCAGAAGAGGTCCCAAGTCTCCAGAAATCTGAATCCCTGCCCCCTGCTCCAACCCTTCAGCCACATATTCATCTGCCACCTCATTCTATTCCTATCCTCACTCTCATGTGACACAGGCAGCAATCCTGAGATTACTACTCTTGGGGTGTATGGGGTGTCAGGGAGGGGTAGCACCTCTGGTGGGGGAACATGTCGCGTCCTTCTCAGGGTGATTTGTCCACCCTTGGTCCCCACTTGGCACTCAGCTCTCACCTGTGGCTTCTCGTAGCTGTTTGCATGCGACAGCGGCCACACCCCGGGAAACAGCTTCAACAAGCCGGCTAAACGAGGTGAGGGTAGCCGACAGGTCTCAAACCCTCGGTGAGATGGGGAGATGTCTATCCCAGGATGTGAAGATAGACTCCGGCAGATTGAGCGGACGTGACCAATGGAAGGTCCATCAGTCAAGAAGGCGGTCTCTGCAAGCATCATGGAACATGTAGAGCACAACAAGACACAGAAGACGTCCTGGTCATCCACTGCGCCTTGTCCCATCTCCAGCCGTCTTAATCCAGATGGCAATTGGAAAGAGAAAGTGAGGCTGACACTGTGCAACTGTCCCTCACTTAAATCCAAATCATGCGCTAGTCTCGACACCATCAATGGTGTCGAGGTCTTCATCGACAACAACGATGGATGAACATGGACTACATTTGAGGTCCTGTTTCTCAGCTTCCTTCCTACCTACCTATATTCTTTTCTCAGGACCTCCTCTGTCGTTGGTAGTAATATGTACCACGACTTCTAGTTGCTCACCTTCCTGTTTCAGTTCTGCTAGCAGACAGGTGAAGGAGAATCCCAAGAGATTCTTCAGATATATGAAGAGAAAGAGGATAACAAGGGTCAAAATAGGTCTCGTTGAAAATCAGCAAGGTTGTATATTCTTAAATGGAGTTTGTGCATCAGTATGCACTTGGGAGACAGACACTGAATTTTAGAACTGAGGCAAAACAGGATTTATGTCATGGATCATATACTGATTACAGAGGAAAATGTACTTCAGATTCATATTCAGATATATTTAACATATGTACATTGAAATAACCAATATACCTTAGGATGTGCTGTGGGCACTCACAAGGGTCACCACACATTTTGGTGTCAAAATAGCAACCCTACTTTGCTAGGCAGAACATCATGGAACACAATAAAACGGAACACAGCAAGCAACAAAACAACCACCGTCCCTTTACACTCTCCCTCCCTCCCTCCCATCCACACATGGACAGTTTGTCAACTTCAGGACAGGCCTCCAGTCGTCCATGTCTCCAGGCTTCAGCCATCAAGCTAGAGTCTGACAAGATGTCCCCTTGGACCCCGTGGGAGGCTAGTGCACAAATTGCAGGAACCCTGGCAGAGGTAGTTAAGTTGTCCTTAGCCATGGATGGACTGGAGAATACTTATTTTGTTCATGAAAGCTCTTAAGAATAACTCAGGAAATTATAGGCTGGCGAGCCTGATTTCAATAGTGCATAAATTATGGGAAGGTATTCTAAAGGACTGCATGTATAACTATTTGGATAGACTGATAGAAACATAGAAAACCTACAGCACAATACAGGCCTTTCAGCCCACAAAGCTGTGCGGAACATGTCCTTACCTGAGAAATTACTTAGGGTTACCCATAGCCCTCTATTTTTCTGAGCTCCACATACCTGTCCAGGATTTCTTAAACGACCCTATCATATCTGCCTCCATCACTGTCACCGGCAGCCCATTCAAAGCATTCACCATTCTCTGCATAAAAAATCTTACCCTTGATATCTCCTCTGTACCTACTTCCAAGCACCTTAAAACTGTGCCATCTGGTGCTAGCCACTTCAGCCCTGGGAAAAAGCCTCTGACTAGCCACAAGATCAATGCCTCTCATCATCTTATACACAGATTAAGGATAGTCAACATGGCTTTGTGTGTGGGAGGTTATGACTACCTGCAAGAAGTGCATATGGCTGCAGCTCCTTACAGACTATGTCAGGGAATTGGTGCTGGAGCTGGATGCACTCCAAATCATCTGGGAGGCTGAGGATTGATTGGCAGAAGTTACAAGGAGGTAGTCATTTCGAGGCTATAGGTGGGTGACTGTTAGGGAAAGCAAAGGTTGTTGAGAAAAATACTGTAGATCTACAAAAAGCCCCAAGCAGCATTTTCTTTTTTCAATATTGAGAGCACCACCTTGGAAGTGCTGTCATTTATCTTTGTACCCAGACAGACATGCTCATCTTAGCATATGAGGTCAGATCTGATGGACGGTGGATGAGATCTACAGTGAGATCCAACGTCCAGGAAGGCGATTCTGCAACACTCCATGGAGAGCAAAAGGCCTGACAAGGCATAAGAGAAGTCATTGTCATCCACTTCAACCAAGGAAGACCCCAGTTTGTGATGCTTGCTCATTGCACAGAGGCTAGTAAAGTCAACTGGAAGAGTGAGCTGAAACAATTTCTTCCTCTGCCCTTGGCCTCAATGACTCAATCTTTTTAATCTGGTTTCATGCTTAAATCAGACAAACATCAGTTTGTTCCCACTCTCAGGGCCTGCATTCTTGAAAGTCCAGTTCATCAAATATTTAATGATATCACAAAACACCAGGTTGTACAGACAGTTCGAAAGGAAATTAAAGGCTGTGGATTACAGTGAATGTAGTCCAAAAAAACCATATTTAATAGAATGGTTAGTAGTTTTGTGTGCTGCCTGGAAAGTGTTGCAGTGTCTCGCCGGCACCATCTTCACAGAGGAACAGATTTATAGGCAGATACCACAGCCTCTGGCTGCTCACCTTCTCCCTTAAGAATGCTACTGATTTGATCTGAGAAGGTTCTGATGCTGGTACCTGGAAGGCACATACCATCTGAGAGTCTCATTCACATTCTCAGAACCCCTAATCAATGAATCCCCGATCACAACTGCACTCCTCTTCTGCCTCCTCCTCTTCTGAACCAGGCTCAGTTCCCAAGACCTGACAGGTGTGGCTTTCCCTGGTAGTTGATTCCTTCTACCCAGGAATATCTAAAATTATATACTTGTTATTGAGGGCAACAGTCACAGGGATATCATATACTCACTGCCTATTCTCTTTCCCTCTCTTTCTTAAGTGTACTTCCCCATCCCTTATACTCCGTCAGAGGTTCAGTTGATCCCAGCTGCCTATACCTGATATTATACAGTACTTTTTTTCTGACCAGAGCCCTAATATCCCCAGGTTTTTTAATCCTGCCCTTCACTCTTGCAGGAACACATTAGCCTCGAGCTCTCACTGAGACAGGCAGCTAGTTACTAATGGTATATGTCAGATGCTTACCTCTGGTTTGTTGGAAATAATTGTGACAGGCTGCCAGATATTACTTATTTAAATAGCAGGAATGTCTGTCCAATATAAATTTGTGTGTACTAGTACAAACAGAAATAAGATCTGACTTGACTATTACATCAAGGATGGTATTGGAGATAACAAATTAAGACTAAATGGAAAGACATAAAAGGGGAAATTCGCTGCTGTGCATTTGCCAATAATGTAATGACAAAGTGAAATATCACAGTAGATTTTCGCACATTGTGCAACTGTTCAGAACTTCTGTGTTATTTTCAAGAGATGTCATCATCATGGTAACAAGGTCATTGCCTCACATACGGAGGCGCCTGATGATTTGACTGATGTCAGAGGCTGAAAACAGCACAAATAGCTTTGATCACATCAAGTGATGAACTAAAAGTTGGATGGGACTAGTTTTGAGGCAAAGACGAGGAGTCTGGAAGTTGAAGAATATAATGTTCATTGAATTCTCCAACTTCCAGTAAACTGCTTCCCTCTTTTTCCCATCCTCCTAATCTACCTGGCCCTTCCTCTAACCTCTGCATCTACCCATCACCCACACAACTCCTCCCACAGCTCCCTCCCTTGGTTACACCCTCTCCTATCAGATTCCATCCTCAGCTCATTGTCACATCTACCCACTACTTCCCAGCTTTTGGTTCTATTTACACTATCCTCTCCCGCATCAGCTTATTATCCCTCCTCATCTGGACCCATCTCCTCACCTGCCAACTCTTGCTCTGTCCCTTTTCTTCACCTTTTTATACTGTCTGTCTCCCTTTTATCTTTCAGTCCAGGTGAAAAGTCTTAACCCAAACATCAACTGTCCATTTTCCTCTGCAGATACTGCCTGACACATAGGTTCTTCAAGTATTTTCTTTGCTGTTGAAGTTAATGGAACCTACCTTCCAGAAGCAGAGTTGTTACATTCCATGTTTAGAACAATTATCAATTTTGATGCAATGTTTTACTGCTCCCTGATTCTTACCATGCAGTTGCAGGCTGGAACAGTCTGTAGTGCAGTCTTTCCCTTTCATCGACTCCCAGGGCAGACTTTACTCCTCTTTGCCCACTTTCAGACAGAAACTGTGCATCTTCCACTTAAGTGCTACAGGTACCAATCTCAGGTAAAATAATTTAAACTGCTTCCCTTTTGCATAAAATTCTATGTTGTCTAAAATCACCAGATGTACATTGTTGAAACCAATTCACCATCTTTCATTGGGTGCTGGATTCAGGGGCACAACCCCTTATGATAAATCCATGTGTAGTGGGCAGCATGATGAAGGAGGGAATTGGAGGCTGACTGTACTACCTGGATTCCTACTTCTATCTTCCCTCCTTTCGGTGTTAGGAAAATAGGGTTTTTTCCTGACGTTCGGGATCCTACAGGCAGAGCATTTTGAAATTGCACACATGCCATTTTGAGGTAGCATTTGAAACACGTCTCTCCACTAATAAGTTTCACATTGCAGCATTACCCCAAGCAGCTTGGTTGAACTCCGGAGACCACCAGCAAACTAAACCTACCTCAATGACAAGTGTCCCATGGCATTGACCTCAACAATAATGAGGTGCAGCTGGTTATCCCACTGAACCCTTTCCAGTTCGCTTGTCACTCAGATCAGTCCACTCATGATGCCATAGCCTGTGTACTGCATTCTGTCCTTTTCCACATGGAAAGTGGTGCCTCATATGCCATGATGCTGTTTAGTGACTTCAGCTCAGTGTTTAATATGATCATCCCAGAAGCTGGTGGGTAAACTGACCTCACTGAGTCTCAACACCTCTCTAACTGGATCCTGGACTTCTTAACAAAAAAGTCACATCAGTCCATTTTGGCAGGAACATCTCTAAATCCATCACACTGAGCACCAGCACTCCCCAGGCCTGCTACTGTTCACAGTGCTCACTCTTGACTGCATTGCTAAATCCAGTTCAAGTTATCAAGTTTGTTGATGACAGAACAGTGGATGGCCTCATCAACAACCATGATGGAATGGCATACACAGAGGAAGAAGAATGGCTTGTAGAATGGTGCAAACACAACTTAAGTCTCAATGTAGACAAGACCAAAGAAATGCTTGTGAACTTTAGGAAGCTGTAGGCTGACGACCCCACATTACGTATACACTGTTCTTCTGTGGAGAGAGTTGGGAACACATAACGGACAATCTAACCTGGTCTCTTAATAACACCCCTTTGGTCAAGAAAGCACAGCAATATCTTCACTTACTGAGGAGATAGAGGCAAGTCGGGCCTCCTCCCCATAGTAACCATCTTTTTAAAGGAGCACCATTGAGATTGTCCAGATCAGCCGCATTGCCAACTAGTGCAGGAATTGCAAGACATCTGACTGCAAGTCCCTACAAAGGATTACAATGATTTCTGAGAGGATCATCGGAGTTTCCCTTCCACCCATTAGAGATGTTTATCAGAAGCGCTGTGTATTCAGGACCCTTAGCAATGTCATTGACCCTTCCCACCCATCAATCCATTTCTTTGACCCCTACCATGAGGCAGAAAGTGTCATAGCATTAGGACAAGAATTTTTATGAGAAACAGCTTCTACTTCCAGGGCACAAGACTACTGAACTCCCTGCCACCACCTCCCTGCCATCATCATGTGAAACGCCAGGAGCATTACACTGTTTACTTTTTAACTTGTATCGTACGTGCATCTTATTATTTGCTCACTTATTTGTGGAACATTATTTCATGTGTAATGTGTGTGATTGTATACTGTGTGCACCTTTGTCTGGTTGAATGTCGTTTTGTTTGGCAGTGTACATGTGTACAGGTGAATGACTATAAATTGAAATTGAACTTGGACTTTAAGGGGAAAGGAGTCACAGATGTGCAAAGTCAGGGATCCAGGATTTGGAGTAAACTTTGCTCTCTAGGGCCGATAAAGTTGACTGATTGCTAACCATTACTGAACCTCTTCATGTCTCTCACCTGTGATGTGATCAAAGGTTACGATCTAAGCCTCAGACTGTTCCAATCTAAAATACTATTAGAATCAGAAGCAGAATCAGGTTTATTATCACTGGCATGTGATGTGAAATTTGTATTGGACTTTCCTACAGGGTGATGACTGAGGATTTTGGTGTGGTGCACCTCTGCTGTGTATGTTTATTTTTGCCTTTATATTTTTCTCCCTTTTGCTGCTCAATATTTAATTTGATTTTGCTAAGGGCATGGTTTTTGTGGATACGCTGTATTGTTTTCATTTTTTTTGTTTGTAATAAAAAAATGAAAAGAATATAATAGCAGCAGCAGTTCAATGCAATACATAATCTGGCAGAGAAAAAATAATAAATAATAAAATAAAAATAATGATAATAATACATAAACAAGTAAATCAATTACATATATTGAATAGATTAAAAAACGTGCGAAAACAGAAATACTGTATATTTTTTAAAAAAGTGAGGTAGTGTCCAAAGATTCAATGTTCATTTAGGAATCGGATGGTGGAGGGGAAGAAGCTGTTCCTGAATCTCTGAGTGTGTGCCTTCAGGCTTCTGTACCTCCTACTTGATGGTAACAGTGAGAAAAGGGCATGCCCTGGGTGCAAGAGGTCCTTAATAATGGACGCTGCCTTTCTGAGACACTGCTCCTTCAAGATGTCCTGGGTACTTTGTAGGCTAGTACAACATCTTTATGACTACATCGCTATGTTGGGACCAGGTTAGACCCTCAGAGACCTTGACACCCAAGTACTTGAAGCTGCTCACTCTCTCCACTTCTGATCCCTCTATAAGGATTAGTATGTGTTCCTTCGTCTCACCCTTCCTGAATCCACAATCAGCTCTTTCGTCTTACTGATGTTGAGTGTCAGGTTGTTGCGGCACCACTCCACTAGTTGGCATATCTCACTCCTGTATGCCCTCTCTTCACCACTTGAGATTCTACCAACAATAGTTGTATTGTCAACAAATGTATAGATGGTATTTGAGCTATGCGTAGCCACACAGTCATGTGTATATAGAGAGTAGAGAATTGGGCTGAACACAAACCCCTGATCGTTGGCAAGGAGGATATGTATGTTATCACCAATTCACACAGATTGTGGTCTTCCAGTTAGGAAGTCGAAGATTCAATTAACAGTGCAATTAATGTAATCCTTGTTCTATCACCTGCATTGGGCAATTCCACTGTGTTCCTGTAATGTATCCCTTCCAAAATGTTGCCAAAAGCAATCCTAATGATAATCCGTACTGAGATTTCTGATGATGTTTCGTATCATCTAGGACAGAGTGACAGAGTGAACTTGACTACAGAGAGCAGTTATCTCCAAAGATAACTGTGTAAATCTTCTCTAGGTTCCCATGCTGTTTTCTGTTTCCTGCTGGATCTGCTGATTCCTGTTGAACTTCAGGTCATGTCCTGGTTAATTAAAATCCACTGATGGCCAGGAAAACTTAGCATTTTGTGCACACAGGTACTTGGTTGTGTAAATTCACAGGTATTACTTGTTGGTAATTACAGATTTCCTCTGTGCCTCTCTAATCATTATTTGTAAGGGTTAGATCCTTGAAACAATAGCTACAATTAAGGATAGGTATGGTCCCTGTGAGCTGGAGTAGAGCAAATTACAAAGTGGTTGGCAGCAACTAAATAGAGTTAATTGGGACCACTTTTTTCTGGACATGTGAAGGGTGTTTAAAGATCAATTGCACTGAGTACAGGAGAGGTACGTTCCTGTTAGAAGGAAGGACAGGGATGGAAAAATGTCCAGAGATGTGATGAATGTAGTCAAGAAGAAAAAGAGCAAGTATGTAAAGCTTTGGAAGTTAGGATCAAATGGAGTACATGGAAAATATAAGGAAGCCAGAAAAGAACTAAAGAGAGAATTAGGAAAGCCAAGAGGGGCCATGAAAAGTCCTTGGCAAGTAGGAATAAGGTGCATCTCATGGCATTTTATACATACAACAAGCACTAAAGGATTACTAGGGAGAAGGTAGGACCACTCAAGAATAAAGGGGGGAGAACTTACCTGGATGCTGAGAATGTGAGTAAGGTACTGAATGAGTACTTAGCTTCAGTAATTACCAAGGAAAAGGTCATGGTGGACCAGGAGATCAGTGCTGATTGTCTAAATATGTTAGGGCATTTAGTAGTCAAGGAGGAAGACGAATTGGTCCTCCTAATGAGTATTAAGGTGGTTAAGTCCCCAGGGCCTGATGGGATTTACTCCTGGTTATTGAGGGAGGCAAGAGACAAGACTGCTGGGGCCTTGACCAGTATCTTCATGTCCTCTCTAGGACATGTTTGTGAGATCCTGGAAGACTGGTGAGTGGCTAATGTTATCCCACTAATTAAGAACGGAACAAGGGACCATCTTGGGAACTGCTGACTGGTGAATCTCATGTCAGTTGTAGGAAAATTGTTGGAGAAAATTCTGGGGGATAGGGTACATGAGTGTTTGGAAATCTTTGGTCTAATTAGGAAGAGTCAGCATGGTATTGTGTGTGGCGTAGAACATAGAAAATCTATAGCACATTACAGGCCCTTTGGCCCACAATGTTGAATTTCCCTACCGCATAGCCCTCTATTTTTCTAAGCTCCATATATCTATTGAAGAGCCTCTATCTAAGAGTCTGTTCAACAAACTTACTGGAGTTCTTTGAGGACATAATGAGTGCAGTGGACAGAGGGGAACAGGTGGATGCCATATACTTGGATTTCCAGAAGGCGTTTGATAAGGTGCCGCACAAGAGACTTATAAATAAGATACAGATGCATGGAGTCAGAGGAAGTGTATTGGCATGGATAGTGGATTGGTTAACCAATAGAAGGCAGAGAGTTGGTAAAAATGGGTGTTTCTCTGGTTGACAGTCGGTGGTGAGTGGGGTGCCACAGGGGTCGGTGCTGGGCCCGCAGCTGTTTACCGTTTATGTTGATGATTTGGAAGAGGGGACTGAGTGTAGCGTAGCAAAATTTGCTGATGACACTAAACTGAGTGGAAAAGCAAATTGTACAGATGATGTGGAGAGTCTGCAGAGGGATATAGATAGGTTAAGTGAGTGGGCCAAGGTCTGGCAGATGGAATACAACGTTGGTAAATGTGAGATCATCCACTTTGGAAGGAATAATAGAGGAGCAAATTACTATTTAAATGGCGAAATATTGCAGTGTGCTGTTGTGCAGAGGGACTTGGGAGTGCTTGTTCATGATCGCAAAAAGTTGGCTTGCATGTACAACAGGTTATTAAGAAGACAAATGGAATATTGGCCTTCATTGCGAGAGGGATTGAATTCAAGAGCAGGGAGGTCATGCTGCAACTATACAGGGTACGGGTGAGGCTACACCTGGAGTAGTGTGTGCAGTTCTGGTCTCCATACTTGAGGAAGTATATACTGGCTTTGGAGGCAGTGCAAAGGAGGTTCACCAGGTGTCATGGTCCAGTCCGTGAAGTCTGCATTCCGGTTCATGGTCCAGTCCACCGATCCTTATTACAGGTTTTCCCTTGTCCTGTTGTGTGCCTTAATTGAGGCACATGATTCTCATGTTGGTCTAGCTACGTAAACAGCTCCGGGTTCAGCTTCAGTTGCTGGACTGTTCCCTCCCCTTCCCCTTCCTTCTGAAGCCTTGCCTGCTACCTCTGCCTGAAGCCTCGCCTGCTACCTCTGCCTGAAGCCTCGCCTGCTACCTCTGCCTGAAGCCTCGCCTGCTACCTCTGCCTGAAGCCTTGCCTGCAACCTCTGCCTGAAGCCTTGCCTGCAACCTCGGCTTGAAGCCTTGGCCTGAAGACTTGCCTGCAACCTCATCTGTATCGCTGTCGAGTTCTACTACCGGAGCCTTGCTGTATCCAGATAAGGAACTGTCTTTCGTTGTTTGGAATTGTCTCTTTGTGTCCTCACCTTCGCTAGATAGGTCCGGCCGTTTGCTGCTACCTTGAGTTGGGAACTGTCTCTGTGTCCACACCTTCGCTAGGTAGGTCCGGCCGTTTGCCACAACCTTGAGTTCGGAACTTTCTCTGTGTTCATGCCTTCGCTAGGTAGGTCCGGCCATTTGCCGCTACCTTGTGTTGGGATCCCTCTCATCATGTTCAGCATTCTGTGTATGAGTCCCAGCCCTATGCCCTGTTCCCAAGGAGGGGTCCCCGTTCTGTGTCCTGTGTATGAGTCCCAGCCCTACGTCCTGTCCCCAAGGAGGGGTCCTGCCTCTATGCCCTGTTCCCAAGGGAGGGTCCCGGCTCTGTGTTCCATGTTCCTGTCTCTCAAGTCCAAGGCTCCATGTTCCCATGCTCTAGACCAAGTTCTGAGTTCCAAGTATCAAGTCCATGTCTGGGTCCCGAGTTCCATGTCACGTCCCTAAGCCCAAGTCTGCTTTCCTGTTTCCCTCAACCAAGGCTCTACGTTCCTGTCTCCCTCAACCAAGGCTCTGCGTTCCTGTCTCCCTCGACCAAGTCAAGGCTTCGTGTTCTCGTCCTGTCCATGGGCCTCGCCCAACCCAGGAGTACCTCACCCAGCCTGATGCCGGGGTTCCCTCGTCCTGTCCAGGAGTCTCACATCCAGTCCTGTTGCCACTCCTCGTCCTGTAGCCACGTCTTGTCCTGACCTAGATCCAGGGTCGGAGCCCAAGTCATGTTCCGGGTCCCTGTCCAGTTTCTGGCTCGGAGTCCTTGTCCAGGTTCCAAGTTCCTAGTTCTTCGTCCAGGTCTCACTCTCCTCGTCTAGTCCTAGCCCGGGCCCTGTATCCTTGCCTCGTCCAGGGCCTATGTCTTGTCCAGCGTCATTTCTTCCCCACTTTCTTGCTTGCTTGACACACCTAGTCCTATTCCTAGTACTTCAGTGTATGTGTCTTGAATTTGGGTCCACTGCCAGTGTCCCCTCCTTATGACACCAGGTTGATTCCAGGGATGAAGGGGTCAGCCTATGGGGAGAGATTGAGTCGCCAGCGACTATACTCTCTGGAGTTCAAAGAATGAGGAGGGATCTTATAGAAACATACAAAATTTTGAAAGGGATAGATAAGATAGAAGTAGGAAAGTTGTTTCCGTTGGCAGGTGAGACTAGAACTAGGGGACATTGCATCAAGATTCATGGGAGAAGATTTAGGATGGAGATGAGGGGAAACTGTTTTTCCCAGAGAATGGTGAATCTGTGGAATTCTCTGCCCAGGGAAGCAGTTGAGGCTTCCTCACTAAATATATTTAAGAAATAATTAGATTGGTTTTTACATAGTAAGGGATTTAAGGGTTATGGGGAAAAGGCAGGTAGATGGAGCTGAGTTTACTGACAGATCAGCCATGATCTTATTGAATGGCGCAGCAGGTTCGATGGGCCGGATGGCCTACTCCTGCTCCTATTTCTTATGTTCTTATGTTAAAAGACCCTATTTTATCTGCCTCTACCAACTTCCCTGGCAGTGCATTCCACACACCCACTACTCTCTGTGTGAAAAACTTGCCTCTGAAATCCCCCGGTACCTACTTCGAAGTACTTTAAAACTATGCCACCTCATATTAGCCATTTCAGCCCTGGGAAAAGCCTCTGGCTAGTCACATGATCAATGCCTCTCATCATCTTATATACCTCTATCAGATCAGCTCTTATCCTCCGTCACTCCAAGGAGAAAAGGCCAAGTTCACTCAACCTATTCTCATAAGGCATGATCTCCAACCCAAGCAACCTCCTTGTAAATCTCTTCTGCATTGTCTCTATAGTATCCACATCCTTCCTGTAGTGAGGTGACCCAGAACTGACCACAGTACTCTGTGGGGTCTAACTAAGGTCTTATACCTCACAGTTCTTGAACTCGATCCCACGGTTGATGAGTGCCAACTCATCGTACACCTTCTTAACAACACTGTCTACCTGCTCAGCAGTTTTGAATGTCTTATGGACATGGACCCCAAGATCTCCCTGATCCTCCACACTGCCTAGAGTCTTAACCATTAATATTATAGTCTGCCTCCAAATTTGACGTATCGAAAAGAACCACTACACTTATCTGGGATGAACTCCATCTGCCACTTATCAGTCCAGTTCTGCATCCTATCGATGTCCTGCTATAGCCTCTGCCAACCCTCCAGACTAACCACAACAGCCCCAAGTTTTGTATCATCAGCAAACTTACTAACCTTCCCTTCTACTTCTTCATCTAGGTCATTTATAAAAATCATAAAGAGCAGGGTTCCCAGAACAGATCCCTGCAGAACTCCATCCCCTGAGCAGAATATGATCCATCCACAACCACCCTTTGTCTTCTGTGGGCAAGTCAATTCTGGATTCACAATGCAAGGTCCTCTTGGATCCCATGCCTCATTATTTTCTGAATGAGCCTCACATGGGGAACCTTATCATGGAGCTGGTTGTGTCTTGCCAAATTGATTGTGCTTTTAGACAAGGTGATGAGGCAGATAAATGATGGTCGACAGTGGATGCTGTCTACATGGATTTTAATAAGACATTTGAGAAGGTCCTTCAAGAGAGGCTAATCCAGAAGGTTAAGATGCATGGGGTCCGTGACAAATTGCCTATTTGGATTCAGAACTGGTTTGCACATAAAAGACAGAGGGTAGGCTTTGAAGAGTCTTATGCAAGTTGGAGGTCTGTACTTAGTAGTGTCCTGCAGGAAATGTAGATGGTTGGGTCAGTGAGATCTGTACCCTGGCTGAACAAATGCAAGGAGACAGTACATTGTTAAGGACAAGATCCATTACACTGTTACTGAGCAGAGGGATCTTGGGATTCAAGTTCATAGCTCCTTGAGGGTGGCCACACAGGTCGAAAACATTTTAAGAGGATAAGGTATAAAATCAGAACTAGGCTTTTTGACCCATTGAGTCTGCTGTGCTATTTTATCATAGCTGATCCAATTTTCCTCAAGCCCCAATCTACTGCCTTCTCACAGTATCCTTCATGCCCGGACCAATCAAGAATCTATATGCACAAAGGCTTAGCATCCACCACTCTCTGGTTAAAGAAATTCCTCCTCATCTCCATTCTAAAAGGATGCCCCTCTATTCTGAGCCTGTGTCCTCTGGTCTTAGACTCTCCCACCATAGGAAACATCCTTTCCACATCCACTCTATCAAGGCCTTTCACCAATTGATAAGTTCCAATTAGGTCATCCCTCATCCTTTTGAATTCCCGTGAATACAGGTCCAGAGCCATCAAACACTCTTCATGACAAGACATTTTTTGTGACCCTCTTTTGAACCCTCTGCAGTTTCAGCGCATCTTTTCTAAGCTAAGGGGCAGGACCCAAAAGTTCTCACAAGTGAGGCCTTATCAGTGCTTTATAAAGTCTCAAGATTACATCTGTGCTTTTATTTTCTAGTTTTCTTGAAATGAATGCTAACATTGCATTTGCCTTCCCCACCACAGACTCAACATGCAAGTTAACCTTTAGGGAATCCTGCACAAAGATTCCCAAGTCCCTTGCACTTGAAAATTGTCAACCCTTTCATTTCTTCTACCAAAGTGCATGACTATACACTTCCCCTTACTGTATTCCATGTGCATTTCTTTGCCCATTCTCCCAATCTGTCCCAGTCCTTTAGTAGCCTCACTACTTCTTCAAAACCATGTGCCCTTCCACCTATCATCATATCATTTGCAAACTTTCCAACAAGGCCATTAATTCCATTAACATAATCAGTGACATGTAATGTAAAAAGAAATCAGTCCTGACACAGACCCCTGTAGAATACCACTTGTCAACAACAGCCAACCATAAAAGGCTTCCTTTGTTCCAAACCTTTGCCTCCTGCCAATCCGCCACTGCTTTATCCAGGCAAGAATCTTTCCTGTTCGCAAGGCTTTTGGAATGCAAGCATTGAGTTCAAAAGTCAGGAGGTATTGTTGCAACTTTGTAAAACTCTGCTTTGGCCACCTTTGTAGTATTGAATACAGTTCTGGTCCCCTCACAATAGGAAGAATGCTGCTTTGGAGAGGGTGGAGAAGAGATTTATCAGTATGCTGCCTGGTTTAGAGGGTATGTGCTATCATGAAAAGTTGGATCAACTTGGGTTGCTTTCTCTGGAGTAGTGATGTCTGAGGGGAGATCCGCTGGAGTTTTAAAAGAGTATGAGACGCATAGATAGAGTAGTGAGGGAGTATCTGTTCCCCTGGTTAGAAATGTCTAATACCAGTGGGCGTGCATTGAAGGTGAGAGTGGGTAAGTTCAAAGGGGATGCCTGGAATGTGCTGCCTGATATGGTGGTAGAGGCAAATACATGAGACATTTAGATAGGCACATGAATGTGTGGAAGATGGAGGGAAATGAACGTTGTGTAGGTAGATGGGATTAGTGTTTGTGTTTTTTGATTTGCTGTTTAGCTGTTTTGGCACAACTTCGTGGGCTGCAGGGCCTGTTCCAGTACTATGCTCTATGAAACTTTTTATTCATTTTAATGCACGTCAATCACATATCTAATCAATCATCTATCATGCCATAAGCAGATTTGGAAAATAGGTATTGCCAACCAAGGATTTCCAGAATTCGGAGTATATGAGTACAATGAGATGTTGCAGGATCTCAAGAGTATGCTCCAGATTTGAATTCATACGTAGATTTAAAGTCAGTGGAGCATGGGAGGCAGGCAGAAGCTGGGTTTCTCTCTTCCCCCATTTGGATGTGTCTGTGACTTCATCTGTTGAAATTCTACCAAATGATCTCAGTGGCATGAACAGGAAGAGAACAGTACCGGAGTGAGATTACCACTGTACAGTTACAGTTCGACACTTTTGAGAACACCATGCCATTGGGATACAGCTACCTTATGCTTGGTATGTTATGTGAAATTGATTTCAGAAAGCTTACTGTGTAACACAGTGTTTTACCATTTTTAGACATGTAAAGTTAGTACTTTTTTCTGTATGAATGATTAATTTTCTTGTTTGACCTTCCTCTCACTGTCAATCTCATAAGTATACAATTCCCCTTGCCTTATCTGTTTAAGAAATCATTCCTTCCTTTTCTCTAAAATATATTAAATAATTAGACTTTGACATGGCTCTGCAATCTTTGGTGTGAATGTTTATGCCCTTACTCTTTGCTTCTTTCAGACTTCCTTTTCTCTCTTCATTCCTTCATGCTAACTTTTTGTATTTTTGTGGTTATATTTTTTCTCTAGCACCTCATACCAAGATCACGGCATTTCTGCATACTCCATTTTCCACAGTTTTTATTTAACGTGTGAATGTTTCCACCAGCTGTCTGAACACTTCTGTGGGCTAAAAATAGCAATCATTTCATATGTACAGTGGCGGAAGTGACTGGGAGACAATGAGTGCCGATCTGAGCAGTCTCCGAGAAGCCCACAGGTTAAGCAGTTTTCCCTCTCATTTTGATTGTATCTTATTGTAAAATATTCACAAAGTGGTCAATTTCAACTGTAAAGTCTCAGTTATGAGTACAAGAACATTTTAGACTAAACTAAGTTTAAAAAACTATTTGATCCTATTTTGTCATTGGAATTGGAATAAATTGAATTCACATGACATGTATATTGTCTGCGCGATGTGTTGGTGTAATTGTTCATTGTCACTGGGTTGTCTCCTCTTGAGCATTGCATGCTGAAGGGAGACCTGACAGAAGTTTATAATGTCATGAATGGCATACATAGAACAAAATCTTTTTCCTGGGTGTTGATGACAAGTACTAAAGGGCATAACTTTATGATGATAGGGAAAAATTTTAAAGTGATTGTGGGGCAAGTTTTTATTAACAAACAGTAGTGAGTACATTGAAAGTGCTGCCAGGAGAGGTGGTGAAAACCAATACATTCAGCCACACATGTGAACCAGAGGGATAATGATTACATGCAGACAGATGGGAGTAGATTCAATTTGCATGATGGCCAGTCAAAGGGATTTCTCTGTTCTGTCAGTAACAGCAGCACCTTCTATACCCAGAGGATAGAGAAAATGTGAGTGAATCCTACATGTTTTGCTAGTTAATTGATGAAATGGATCACATCTGGCTGCTCAGCACATCAGACCACTTTTGCTGAGACTCTGGGATGATTCCTTGTGTGACTGCAGGAAACACACCTTAAACTCGACTGATTCCAGACCACCAGGAAATCTGTATGTTCTCTTAATTCAATTTCTCCTTGGTACTTTTAGCCCAGGACCCCTTGTAAGTATTTGTATACTGGTATACGTGTTCATAGGCTGAGGCATTGAGTGCACAAGTTTGGATGCCATGTTGCAGTTGTACAAAACATCGATTATATTTCATTGGACCATTATGCATATTTCTGGATGCCACATTACAGAAGTATTGTAGCAATAGGGAGAATGCAGGAGAGATTCAGCAGGATATTGTCTGGCTTAGTGGGCTAGAGTTACAAGGAGAGAGTGTACAGGCTGACTTTACTCTCGTTGAAGGCTGAGAGATGACCTTATAGAGATTTATAAAATTATAAGTGATTGAGAGGATAGGTATAATTTTATTTACAGGGCTATGGAGTCTTGAACAAAAGGAAATAGATTTAAGGTGAGGGAGAGGAGTTTAAAGAATATTTAAGAGGTAAGTATTTTACACAGAAGATGCTGGTTATCTGAAGCAATATGGTAGAAGCAGATGCAATTACAATCTTTAAGTGATGCTTGGACAGTCCTTGGATAGGAAAGACTTGGAGGAGAAAAGGCTAAATGCAATTAAGAGGAGATTTGGTAAAAATGTTTCAGCCTTCCGAACAATATTGACCCTACAGCTTATCTACACTAATTGTATTTGCCTGCATTTGGTCTATTCTTCTCCAAGTCTTTCCCACCCAAGGACTGTCCAAGTGTGGTCTGGATAGATTGTTTAATGGCAAAGGGACGCTTGGTAAGTGGGAGGCTTTCAAAAGTCAAATATTCAGAGTACTGTACCGAGTTTGTATGTTCCCATCAGAATAAAAGGCAGTGGTAACAGGTTTATGGAACCTTGGTTTTTAAGAGATATTGAGACCCTGTTTAAGAAAAAGACGGTGTATAACAGATATAGGCAGACAAGAACAAATTAGGTACTTGAGGACTGTAAGAAATACAGGATAACAGTTCAGAAGGAATTTAGAAGAGGTAAAAGAGGCTGCTCGAGCAGACAGAGGGAGGGAGAACCCTGAGAGCTTCTACAGATTATTAATAGTAAAAGGAAATTGCAGGGGCCCTAGTAGAGATATCTAAAACATCTTTAGTGACAGGTAGGGTACCGGAAGATTGGAGGATTGATAATGTTGTTCCACTGTTTAAAAAAGGCCCTAAAAGTAAACCAGGAAATTATAGGCTGGTGAGCCGGGCATCATTAGTAGCAAAGTTATTGGAAGATATTCTAGATATATGAGTATTTGGATAGATAGGGACTGATTAAGGATAGTCAATATGGCTTTGTGTGTGGTAAGTCATGGCTAACCAATCTTACAGAGTTCAAGAAGGCAAGGCAGTGGATGTTGTCTACATGGACTTTGGCAAGGCCTTTGACAAGGTCAAGTATTTCACTCACTTGGCATTCAAGATGAAGTATGAAATTGGATTGGACATTGGCTTCGTGCAAGAAGCCAGCGAGTAGTTGTGGGTGGTTGACTCTCTGACTGAAAGCCTGAAACTATTGGGGTGCTTCAAGGATTGGTGCTAGGTCCATTGTAGCTTGTCATCTGTATCAATGATTTGGATGATAATATGGCAAACTGGATCAGCAAGTTTGCAGATGACACCAAGATTGGGCTGTAGTTTACAGCAAGCAACAAAGCTTGTGGCAGGATCTGAACCAGCTGGAAAAATTGGCTGAGAAATGGTAGATAGAATTTAATGCAGACAAATGTGTGATATTGAATGTTGGGCAGACCAACCAGCATAGGTCTTACATGGTGAGGGGTAGGGCACTGAGGATTGTGGTAGAACAGAGGGATCTGGGCATATAGTTCCATAATTCCTTAAGAGTGGTGTCATAGGTAGTTAGGGTCATAAAGAAAACTTTTGAGAGATTGTCCTTCATAAATTAATGTAGTAAGTACAAGTGTTAGTATGTTATGTTGAAATTCTATAAATCATAGGCAAGACCTAATTTGGAATATTGTGTGCAGTTTTACTCACCTACCTACAGGAAATGTGTAAATAGGATTGAAAGGTGCACAGGTAATTTACAGAGATGCTGCTGGGTCTCAAGGACCTGAGTTGTAGGGAAAGGTTTGATCCTAAAGAAGATAGTGCCAGTGGACAACGTGATTAAGAGCAGCATCCTTCAGACAATTCACAAAGCTACTTCTTTCACTTCCTTTACATCTTCTCTTTCTATCGAATGTGGTTCTGCTACTGTTGGAGCCTGAGATCAACACTTAGGTGGTGTGTTTTTGGGCCATTTGAGCAAACTGACACTTCACTGTCTCTGGGAGTATTTTCGAGCAAAGCGTGTGGTCTTGAGGCCACGAAGCCTCACTTGACTTTCTTGTCAAGTTGCTTTCTTGTTGCTAATTGTGCTATTTGTGTGTTTCTTTTGTGCATGGGGGAGGTTTGATGTTTATTCCTTGAGCGAGCTCCATAATAGTATAATAATGTCTTATAGAATTTCAACATAACATACGGACACTTTGTTTCATGGCTGTTTGTGGAGAAGATGAATCTCAGGGCTGTATACTGTATTTTGATAATAAATGTACTTTGAATCTTTGAATCTTTATTCCCTAGAATATGATAGATTGTGGGAAGATTTGATTGAGGTTAATTATGAGGTAAATGCAACTAGGCATGCATTGAGTTTGGGTGAGACTACAACCAGAGGTCATGGGTGCTATGATATGCACCCAACTGCACCAGCTCCGGAGCTTAGACACTCCGACTATCCAGAATATGGCTAACTGGTGTGTCCCCTTTAAAAGATTCAGGCCCATTCTGATGATTAGTGACCATGTTTTGGCACCAGGATTTTAATATTTAGAAAGCATCTGAACTGAGATTCAGTGCTCAACCATCAGCTCTGCTTTAGATTCTCATTAAGCATCGAGTTTAGAATCCTGTCCTCACCTCAGTCTCTATACTGTGTCTTAATTCTAGTCTCAGATACTCCAGCACTGCGTGGATGGTCACCATGGGTAAGGATGAATGTGAAATGTTTAAGGGGAACATAAAGGGGTTTTTCTTCACTCAGAGCATGGTGAGAGTATGGAACAAGCTGTCAGCAAAGTTCTGTTTGGGGGTTCAATTTTAACACTTAAGAGAAATATTGATAGGTACATGGATGAAAGGTGTATGGAGGGCAATGATCAGGGTGCATGTCAATGGGACTAGGCAGATTAATAGTTCAGTATAGACTAGATGGGCTGAAGGGCCTGTTCCTCTGCTGTAGTGTTCTATGACTCCATGACTCTAGACTCCATGTTTGATATGCACTGCAGTCGTTTCCACTGGGACAAATGGTCACATGACTGAAGTAGAAACTGGAATTGGCCAGGCTGTACCTTCTGACAGCACCATTTGACAGGGTCACAGGGTTCAGGAGAGGGGAAGTATGGCAGAAATGAAAGTAGCAAAAAGTTGATTGATTTTCCTTTTACCAACACAAACTGATGTGACTGATGTGAGTTTGTTTTTGGATCCAGAAATTTGACTGTGTGATTTCACTGCAAGGAGAATATACTCCGTAGAACCAAGTTATTCCCTCCTCCTTGCAAGTGCTCCCCACACTCTCTTTGAACCTTCATTAGTCAGAGTACAAGAGATTGCAAAGTCTGATCTCCTGGGCAATTATCCCAGCAGCAGAACACATTTCACTTTGTGCTTGCAGTTCCATTTGCATACCACCACCTCAGAGAGCCTTTTGCAAGCAGTTGCTAGCTGTCCGAGATACTGTACTGAACCAAGAGGATTTGACCTCTGACACTATTTTTTGGTAACCATTTGGGACATTTCTTAGACAAACTGAATGTCAGCAGCCCACTTATGAAAACACTGGATACAAGATACAGAAGAAATTCTGCAGGTACTAGATCCAGATGTCAACATTCTCTGGCAGGCATCTCCTACTTCCCTTCACCCTCCCGTTGGCAGCAACACCACCACAGCTCTCCTCATTCTCACTGACTCCTTCGACTCTTATTCCCTCCCACCCTAAATCATCCCTGGGCCCCAGATCTCACATTTCTAGTTCCTTATTTACAACTTCCCACCTCTGCTTTTTGGTTCAGGTTATGTGAAACTCTATTGTGTCAACCTACGTGTCACCGACCTTCAGTGTGCTTTGACTCATAAAATACACAAATACACAAATCCATCCAATATACTGTTACTAGTTAGATCATTGTTCAGCCATTCCATCATGGCTCCCTTAGTCTCTCTCGTCCTTCAGAGAGTTCTCCTCCTGGCCCTATTCCCACCTGGTGTCTGGTCCTATCCCCAACTGTGTCTCTCTGTCCATCTTTCCACTCTCCTACTTGTGCTTCACAGCCCTGATGCTTTTGAGACAATGTTTTGTTTCTATTGAAAGCTTGCCATTTAATCTGTTTCTGCTGTCCTTCTAAGCAATTCATTCCAAACTGAATTCTCCTTATCTGTCCCAGTTATTATACTTCCATACCTACCAACCACAGGAAGGTGCCTCCCTCTATCCATTCTCCCAAAACGTTTGTGGTTTTGAACAATTTCATTAAATCTTCCCATAATGAAGTGCCAGTTTTCCATACAAGTCATTTCACAAAGCAATTTCTTATCATTTGTACCAAATATTTGCACATCCACCATGACATTAGGTTTGTTCATAAGAGCCAAAGCAAGTCAAAGGTTGGTGACCATGTTGACGTAGAATAGCCTCCTGGCTTGTTACAAAAATTTGTGCTTAAGTGCTACCTTTATCTAGATGTTCAGTTACTGCTAAGAATGTGGATCACAGTGATAAGATAGGTAGTCATTGGTTTCGCTGATAGGCTGCTCAGAGGCCATTTTAAGACAATCACATCTGGGTGGAGCAAGCCTTGATGGATGGAGTAAAGCACATTAGATATGTGTTCAGAACAAATTAGTAAGCCTGTAGTGTTAAGGAAAGGTAAAATCCACCATTATTCTATTCTTAATCTCATTCCTGCTCATCCCCAATGTGAAATTGAGAAGTTACTCATATCTCAATAATGTTAATCATATCTTATTGATGTAGTTCACTAGAGGAATAATATCAAAGTTAACCTGCATAAGGTGTATCATGGGAAAATTTAAAGTTTTATATTACTGGAATTCAGCTTCAATGTTCATGTTTAGAACAAAGTTGTGATAAGATCTGGAGCCAAGTGACCCTGGTGAAACCTTGATTGAAGGCTCAAGTTTAATCTTACATCCCAATTATGTGCTGGTTAGTAAATTAACAGGCCACTGTAAATTAGTCCTAGTGTGTGGGTGAATGGTAGAAACTGAGGGAAATTGGTGGCCTATAGGAAGGATTCAAGAAAAGGGTATACTATAATATTAGTATAAATGTGTAGTTGACGGTGCAGACTCTGGTATTTTGGAAAGGCATCGATCTCAAATTTATGTATAACTGTATTTGTAACACAATAACTCAGTGCTCAGGCACTTAACATACTGTAAAATTCTCAGGAAAGAAGCTGTGAAAGCACCAACACATTGAATAGCTTCACCATCTAAACCTCAGTTCATGGACTGTACTACCTCCTGGTGGGCATTGCTGAGTCCAACAAAAATAGGTAGTCAGACTTTGAAAGAACATATTTGTAATTCTCACCTCATGGGTTCTCCTCTACCCTGTCAAGATGGTGCCAGCACATAATGCTTCCTCTGGTGACATCTTCCACTTAGTCCACAAAATTATCTATTTCACTTCTTTTACATCTTTTATTTTAGATGTGTTTCTGGTAATTATAGAGCCTGCAATTTACGGTTTGTAGTTCGATGGAGAGATCTCTGATGTCTCCGAGAAAATTCGGGGAGGCAAGCAGTCTCAAAGTGAAAAAGCTTAGAGTTGGGGAGAGAACCTATGATCGACCCCGTTACTGGCTGATTAAAGCTTCAAGAACATGGAGGCGAATGCGGTGGCAAGCAAGAATTCAGAGTCGACTACCCATCTCTCGCTCGTTAATGCTGGATAAATGTCTTTGTGTGATAGACCTCTTGCTCACTGCTCCCAAAGGAAAGCCTCTATGTTCCACTGGTGTCTCCCTCTCTCCCTTGAAGCTGTTGAAGGATGTTACCAAAATTTTGTAATTTATGGTTGGTCCGTGAACTGTAGTTCAAAATGGACTCTTTCGGTTATATGTTTTTCATTATCTTCTGTGTTTTTATACATACTGACTTGTTGCCGTTTGACATGATTTGTTTTTTTTTTGTGTGAGGGAGAGTTGGGGTTTGAGGATTGATGTTCTAGCCATTTGCATGATTTATTTTCGGCATGGAGGTGGGTGATGTTCTTGTTGGTATTGTGCAATTTATATTTCTTTGCGGGGTTGATGTTTTTCTTCAGATGACTTCCATAGTTTTCTTTGTTTCATGGCTATTTGGAAAAGGTGTTTCTCAAAATTGCGTACTGCACACATACTTTGATAATAAATGAACTTTTGAACCTTTGCCATTGAACCTTTTGATTCCACTCCTCTATGTTCGTTCATAGCTCCAACACCCATAGACCATTTTTATTCACTTCTTTCTTCAAATTTAATCCAACTACCACACGTACACTTCACCCATAGTGTATGGGTCCTCACCCCTCCTTGATCCACCAAAAACCACTGGCCTACGTCTACCCCTCTCCCTCTCATTTTTGTACTGGCCATTTCTCCTCTCAGACCTGATGCATCTCCTGATCCAAGATGTTGACAGTTCCTTTTTCCACACTGATCCTACTCAACACATTGTTGAATTTTCCTTCTGGTTCCAGGATTTACCACTGTGTTTCTCTTGTTTTATTCTGTTCTTCATCAAGTTCATGGCAGATCATCTTCATATTGTTGATGTGCCATGTTCTATATTAATTTTCATGTGCCTGAATTAATCATTCCAAGTCCATTGTCATCTGTGTGAAGAAATTATTTTTCAGCTCACTTAGGTCACCTCTTATTCTGATATTGTTGACCTAAAGTTCAAAGACTCCACAGCCAGGCAAAATATTTGCCCTCCTTCCAGCTTATCGAACTCTAAAGGAAATTTCCATTTTCAATGAGGCTACCACTCATACTGCAACTTTCTCAAGAAAATAATATACAGACAGTGCCTAGTCCCCCTTTGGCCATTCCCCTCTGTCACCACTTTGAATTCTCTTGGTAGGGAAATGACCTATGGGTAAGCTGTAGTGAACAGATCTCTGGCATTAATTCTGGCTCTGTGGTACAGAAGGGAAAGAGGAGAAGAGGATAGAACCATAGAACCATAGAAACTACAGCACAGAAACAGGCCCTTTGGCCCTTCTTGGCTGTGCCGAACCATTTTCTGCCCAGTCCCACTGACCTGCACACAGCCCATATCCCTCCATACACCTCCCATCCATGTATCTGTCCAATTTATTCTTAAATGTTAAAAAAGAACCCGCATTTACCACCTTGTCTGGTAGCTCATTCCATACTCCCACCACTCTCTGTGTGAAGAAGCCCCCCCTAATGTTCCCTTTAAACTTTTCCCCCCTCACCCTTAACCCATGTCCTCTGGTTTTTTTCTCCCCTTGCCTCAGTGGAAAAAGCCTGCTTGCATTCACTCTATCTATACCCATCATAATTTTATATACCTCTATCAAATCTCCCCTCATTCTTCTACGCTCCAGGGAATAAAGTCCTAACCTATTCAACCTTTCTCTGTAACTGAGTTTCTCAAGTCCTGGCAACATCCTTGTAAACCTTCTCTGCACTCTTTCAACCTTATTTATATCCTTCCTGTAATTTGGTGACCAAAACTGAACACAATACTCCAGATTCGGCCTCACCAATGCCTTATACAACCTCATCATAACATTCCAGCTCTTATACTCAATACTTCGATTAATAAAGGCCAATGTACCAAAAGCTCTCTTTACGACCCTATCTACCTGTGATGACACTTTCAGGGAATTTTGTATCTGTATTCCCAGATCCCTCTGTTCCACTGCACTCCTCAGTGCCTTACCATTAACCCTGTATGTTCTACGTTGGTTTGTCCTTCCAACGTGCAATACCTCACACTTGTCAGTATTAAACTCCATCTGCCATTTTTCAGCCCATTTTTCCAGCTGGTCCAAGTCCCTCTGCAGGCTCTGAAAACCTTCCTCACTGTCTACTACACCTCCAATCTTTGTATCATCAGCAAACTTACTGATCCAATTTACCACATTATCATCCAGATCATTGATATAGATGACAAATAACAATGGACCCAGCACTGATCCCTGTGGCACACCACTAGTCACAGGCCTCCACTCAGAGAAGCAATTCTCTACCACCACTCTCTGGCTTCTTCCATCGAGCCAATGTCTAATCCAATTTACCACCTCTCCATGTATACCTAGCAACTGAATTTTCCTAACTAACCTCCCATGCGGGACCTTGTCAAAGGCCTTACTGAAGTCCATGTAGACAATATCCACTGCCTTCCCTTCATCCACTTTCCTGGTAATCTCCTGGAAAAACTCCCAACAGATTGGTCAAACATGACCTACCACGCACAAAGCCATGTTGACTCTCCCTAATAAGCCCCTGTCTATCCAAATGCTTGTAGATTCTGTCTCTTAGTACTCCCTCCAATAACTTACCTACTACTGACGTTAAACTCACCGGCCTATAATTTCCCAGATAGTGGTGGTGATCGGGAATTCAATAGTTAGCTGAACAGAAAGGAGATTCTGTGGACATAAAAGAGACTCTCAAATGGAATGGTGCCTCCCAGGTAACATATTAGATCATTAACATCTAGACATTGACATCCTAGATTGAGTCTATAGTATTCTTAAGGGGGATAGAGAGCAGCGAGAAGGCATAGTATATTGGAAGCAATGAGATAGCTAGAAAAAAAGGTGAGTTTCTGAAGAGCAAATATAGGGAGCTACATAGAAAGCTGTCAAATGCTCCTCATATATTAAGCCCTTCATTCCCTTATCATCCTCGTGAACATCCTCTGGACACTCTCCAATGACAACAGAATGATCCTTTTCTGGTTGGCTGTCAGTGACTAGTGTTGTTCTGCAGGTAATGCTGTTGGGACCACTTCTTTTTATGTTGTATATCAATGATTTAGATGATTGAGTAGGTGGCTTTGTTGCCAAGTTTGCAGATGATATGAAGATTGGTGGAGTAGAAGGTAGTGTTGAGGAAACAGCAATGCTGAAGAAGGACTTAGCCAGATTAGGGAAATGGGCAAGGGAGAAGCAAATGAAATACAGTTTTAGAAAATGCATGGTCATGAACTTTGGTGGTAAAAATAAATGTACAGACTATTTTCTAAATGGGGAGAAAGACAAAATTCTGAGATACAAAAGGACTTTTGCAGAACACCCTGAAATTTAACTTGTAGGTAGAATCAGTGGTGAGCACGGCAAATTAGAAAGGGATGACATAGGATTGGAAGGTGTAGCATCTCTATGGGTTGGGTTAAGAAATGGCAAGGTAAAAGGATCCTAATTGCAGTTATATACAGACTTCCAAACAGCAGCTAGGATGTGGATTACAAATTACAGCTGGAGATAAAAAAGGCATGTCAGAAGGGCAATGTTATGATAATTGTTGGGGATTTTAACATGAAAGTGGATTGAGAAAACCAGGCCAGTACTGGACCTCAAGAGAGAGAATTTGCAGAATGTCGAAGGGATGCCTTTTAGAAAGCTTGTTGTTGAGCCCACTAGAGGATCGGCTATGCTGGATTGGATGTTGAGCAATGACCTGCAGGTGATAAGAGGCTTAAAGTTAAGGAACCCTTAGGGAACAGTGATCACGATATGACCAAGTTCACTTTGAAGTCTGGGAAGGAGAAAGTAAATTCCAATGTGTCAGTATTTCAGTGGAATAAAGGAAATTACAATGGCATGAGAAGGGAACTGGCAAATGTTGACTGGAAAGAGACACTAGCAGGAAGGACAGTAGAGCAGCAATGGCTGGAGTTTCTGCGAAAAATGAGGGAAGTGCAAGATAGATATATTCCAAATTAAAAGAAATTTTTGAATGGAAGAAGGACACAACCGTGGCTGACAAGTGAAGTCAGAGCCAAAATAAGAGCAAAAGAGAGGGCATACAAGAAAGCCAAAGCCAGTGGGAAGATAGAAGATTGGGAAGGTTGTAAAAACTTGCAGAAGGAAACTAAGAAGGTCATTAGGAAGGAAAGGATGAATTATGAAAGGTAGCTGGCAACTAATATCAAAGAAGACAGTAAAAGCTTTTTCAAGTATATAAAGGGTAAAAGAGGGTAGATATAGTACCATTAGAAAATGATGCCGGGAATATTGTAATGAGAGATGCAGAGATGGCAGAGGAACTGAATGTGTATTTTGAATCAGTCTTCACAGTGGAAGACATCTGCAGTATACCGGATATTCAACAGTGTTAGGGCAGTGAGGTATGTGAAAACTAGGTGAAAATTATGATTGAAAAGGTGCCCAGGAAGCTTAATGGTCTGAGGGTGGATAAATCCCTGGACCTGATGGAATGCACCCTCAAGTTTGAAAGGAAGTAGCTGGAGAGATTGCAGAAGCACTAGCAATGATCTTTCAAGAATTGATAGGTTCTGGCATTGTACCAGATAACTGGAAAATTTGCAGATGTTACTTTGTTATTTAAGAAGGGTGGGAGGCAGCAGAAATGAAATTATAGACTTGTTAGCCTGACATCAGTGGTTGGGAAGTTGTTGGAATTGATTGTTAGGGATGAGATTATGGAATACCTGGAGGCACATGACAAGATTGGCCAAAGCCAGCATGGTTTCCCGAAAGGAAAATCCTGCCTGACTAACCTACTGCAAATTTTTTTGAGGAAAGTAGGGTAGACAAAGGAGATGCAGTATATATGCTGTACTTGGATTTTCAGAAGGCCTTTGACAAGGTGCTGCACATGAGGCTGATTAGCAAGATCCTATAGAATTACAGGGGGTTACTAGCATGGATGAAGCATTGGCTGATCAGTAGAAAGCAGAGAGGGGATTTGTCTGCTGGCTGCTGACGGAGTAACAGTTCTTTCCTGGTGCTCCTAATTTACTTACTTTTCTCTCCAACCTTTTGAAATACTACTGTTAGATGGGATATTATTTTACTGTGACTACCAAAGCAGCTTTGGAAGCCATTACAGGCTCAATTCAAAAGCTTACTGAGGAGTTTCAACTGTTCAGAAAAGAAATCATCGCTGAAATTAAACAAATAGGTATGAAACCAGAAGTTATTCAAGCAATTCTAACTGAGCATGATAAGAAGATAAAGGTATATGGAGATGTTATTACTTTACTGGACGAGAGAATGGATGATATGCAAAAGCTGTATGAAAAACAATCGAAGTCCAACGAAATAATGAGACAGAAGATTATTGATTTGGAAAACAGAAGTAGAAGGAACAACTTACAAACTTAAAGAACAAATGGAAGGAGATAATCCTAAAGAATTCTTTGCAAACCTTTTGATAGAATTTTCCCCAATATTATAAAGTCTCTGCCTTTGATTGATCATGCCCACAGGTCGAGTATGTAAGGATTGACTTCAAAATCAAAACCAAGATCAGTCATTATATGGTTCCATGAATTTCAAATAAAGGATCGTCTGATTTGTGCTGCCCGTGGAAAAGGTATGATTGACTACCAAGATCAAAAGATTCGTATTGTTGAAGACTTTTCATCAGAAGTTATGGCAGAACGTGTTAAGTTTAAAAAAGTTATGGTGGAGCTATATAGCCAAAATTTTAAACCCTCCCTTCGTTCTCCGGCTCGATTTAGAATTACATTGGAAAATGGATCATTTAAATGGTTTTATATGAAGGAGCGGGCGCAAGAATATTTGGACTTAAAAAAATGACTGTATACATATATTGAATTGATTAAAAATCTTGCAAAAACAGAAATACTCTATATTCAAAAAATGACTTTAATATTTCTCAGTATGGATAATTGCTATTTCTGTTTGATAAACCTGTCTAAGCTTGTTTTCCACTGTATATTATTTAGCCTTGGTTGGAACAGTAAATAACCTTGAATTCTTTGGCGCGGTTCCAACGGGCTTTCTAAGGGAATATGTTTAGGGAAAGTAGATAGCGGTTATTCTTTGACCAAGTTTCTCTCTTTGGGAGGAGGGTGGGGGATGGGAAGTTCTTTTTTCTTGAAGCTGATTTGAGAATTTAGTCAACTATGTTGCTTAGCTAATATATCTCAAGGTTTATTATTTGGGTTTAATTTATATTTTTCTGATTCCTACTTTAACCTTTCCTAGAAATAGTTTTAACATGGATCAAAGTATTAAATTATTTAGTTTCAACATGAAAGGGCTAAATCATCCCGTGAAAAGAAATAAGATTTTTGCCTATATTAAAAAACTTAAGGTACCAATTGTTTCTCTTCAAGAAACCTATATACGTAAGTGTGACAATTCATGCATTTTTAATCGAATGAGAGAGTTTCATTTCCATTCCTCGTTTCAGTCCAAAGCTAGTGGAGTTTCGATCCTTATAGATAATAAAGTTCCCTTTGTTCAACACAATGTAATTTCTGATACAAATGGGTGTTTTGTTATAGTATCAGGGAAACTAAATAACAAATTAATGGTATTTGCCGATGTATATGTTCTGAATATAGATGACCCAAGTTTCTTTGAGCATTTTTTTCTCTTTTTTTTTCCATATCTAAGTCTGTACTCATTGGTGATGGGTGGAGACTTTAATTGTTGCTTAGATCCAGTTTTAGATCATTCATCTTCTAAACCAATGATACCAAATAAATCAGCTGTGTTTATTAAATCTTTTTTAATGAAATGTGGTATTATTGATGCTTGGTGTTTTTTTCATCCAGTAGACAAGGAATATTTGTTTTTCTCTCATGTCCATCATACATATTCCAGGATTGATTGTTTTCCATTGATAGCCAAACGATTCTATTAGTTCGATCCTGTGAATATAAAGAGATTGCTGATTCAGATCACATTCCTATGTTTCTATCTTTAAATCTCCCTGGTCTTCTTCAAACAAATAGATTTTGGTGATTTAATCTAACTTTGTTATCTGATAAAATTTTTTGAAGTTTATGGAGAGACAAATTACTTTTTTTTTGAAGAGAATACGTTAGAGGAGACTTCTCGTCTTATCAGATTGGATACCTTTAAGGCGTATATTAGAGGACAAATTATTTCTTATACTGCAAATATTAAGAAAAAAAGCTAATAAAGAGAGAAGTGATTTGAGGAAGCAGCTGAAACAGTTAGACCAAGAGTATGTCTTGGCTCCAGAACCTGCCTTATATAAAAGACGTGTTGAAATTAAAACTTAAATATGATCTCCTTTTAACTTATCCAATTGAAGCCCAACTCCTAAAAGATAAAAGTAAATTTTATATTCGTGAAGATAAAACAGGTAAATTATTGGCTGATGAAATTAAAACCTTTATAGCTAAACAACAGATTAAAGAAATATGCAAAGCTAATGGTAATAGGACAACTGATTACTTAGAAATAAATGATACTTCCAGAGAATTTTACTCTTAAATTTATAGTTCTGAATCTTCCAAGGATAACACTGTAATGAAAATTTTTTTAGATCAACCAAACATTCCGACAATTTCTGCCGCCAACAGAAAGTTGCTGGATCAACCTGTTTATTTTGAGGAAATTGTCGAGGCTATGCGCTCATTACATTTGAGGAAAGCTCCGGGTCCTTACGAATTTTCTGGAGAATTTTACAAGTCCTTTTCCTTACTGCTTATACCTCATTTATGTTCAGCTTTTTTGGATTCTTTTAAGTCAGGCAGACACCTTCAATCTTTTTATGAGGCTTCCATTTCTCTTATTCTTAAAAAGAATAAGGATCCAACTGAATGCTCTTCTTATAGACCAATCTCTTAATGTTGATACTAAGATCCTATCAAAAGTTTTGGCCCATAGGATTGAAAATATTTTACCATCTGTACTTTCTGATAATTCTCACGTTAATATTACTCAGTTATTAAATGTTATTTATTCTCCCTCTAATATGATATCGGAATGTGTGGTATCCCTAAATGCTGAGAAAGCTTTCGACAGGGTTGAATGGAATTATTTATTTAAAACTTTAGAAAAATTCAATTTTGGACCCGTTTTCATTCAATGGATTAAATTACTTTATTTAGCTCCTTCCGCTAGGGTTATCACTAACTCTCATAATTCCAAACCATTCAAGCTTCAACGTGGCAATAGACAAGGCTGTCCGTTGAGCCCTCTGCTTTTTGATCTGACCTTAGAACCCTTAGCCATTGCCTTTTGAGAATCTAATGATATCACTGGTATTTTAAGGAGAGACACTATTCATAAAGTCTTGCTGCCTGCTGATGATCTGCTGCTATTTATTTCTAATGTTGAGACTTCATTACCTCATGTGCTTTCTTTACTCTCCTGTTTTAGCCAGTTCTCAGGTTATAAGTTAAACCTATATAAAAGTGAACTTTTTCCTTTGAACAATTTGATACCAACAAATTCTAAACTTCCTTTTAAAATTGTAAGAAACCAATTTACCTACTTAGGTGTAACAATCATTAAAAACTGTAAGTGTCTATTTAAAGAAAATTTTCTTACCCTATTGAATCACATAAAAAGGATACTATCAAATTGGTCTCCTCTTTCGTTATCGCTGATTGGTCGAATCAACTCTATCAAAATGAATATATTACCTAAATTTATCTATCTTTTTCAGGCATTGCCAGTTTTTATTCCTAAATCCTTTTTTGATTCCTTTGACTCTATTATATCTTCTTATATCTGGAAGAATAAGCATTCCAGATTAAACAAAATTCATCTTCAGAAAGATAAAAAGAATGGAGGATTAGCCTAACCAAACTTTAAATTTTATTATTGGGCAGTTAATATAAGAAATCTTACATTCTGGTTATATTACATAAATCCTGAGGATTGCCCGACGTGCATTTTTTTAGAAGCTAACTCTGTTAATAAATTCTCTATTATTTCTCTTCTTGGATCCTCACTCCCTATGTCTCTGAGTAAGTTAACTGATAATCTGGTAGTTAAGCACACTGTGAGAATTTGGATACAATTCCAAAAATACTTTGGATTATTGAGATTTTCTCTTACGAGTCCCAACTTTTCTAATTATTTTTTTAAATCCTCTATGATTGATGTGGCTTTTAAAAAATGGGATAGATTAGGTATTAAATGCTTTCAGTACTTGTTTGTAGATGGAAGTCTTTTGTCATTTGAACAACTGTCAACTAAATATAGTTTACCCAAAACTCATTTTTCTCGATACTTACAGATAAGAGATTTTTTACGATCCCAAATAAGTACATTTCCTAAAAGTCCTGATAAGAATCTACAAGATGTAATCTTTAATTTGAAACCTTTTTATAATGGATCTATATCTAATATTTATAATATGCTGCTAGGAATAAAAAGTGTTCCTTTAAATAAAATTAAATATCTTTGGGAACAAGATTTACAGACCTCAATTTCTGAGGAAACTTGGAATCAAATTTTTAAATTGGTTAACACTTCATCGTTATGTGCTTGCCACTTTCTCCTACAATTTAAAGTGGTCCATTGGGCCCATACGACTATCACATCCTCAAAAAATTCTATCAGGCTCGTAAGGCACGACTTGCCTTTGACAAAGCCATTCTGACTATTCCTAATCATATTATACCCCTCCAAATGTTCATAAATCCTGCCTCTCAGGATCTTCTCCGTCAACTTACCAACCACTGAAGTAAGACTCACTGGTGGCTAAATTTGCTGATGATACAAAGATAGGTGGAGGAGCGGGTAGTGTTGAGGAAACAGAGAGCCTGCAGAGAGCCTTAGATAGTTCAGGTGAATGGGCAAAGAAGTGGCAAATGAAATACTATGTTGGAAAGTGGTGAAAGAAATAAACAGGCAGACTATTATTTAGATGGGGAGATGCAAAGGGACTTGGAATGCTTGTGCAGGATACCTGAAGGTTAACCTCCAGGTGAGTCGGTGGTGAAGAAGGCAAATGCAATGTTGGCATTCATTTCTAGGGGTATTGAATATAACAGCAAGGATGCGATGTTGAGGCTCTATAAGGCACTCGTGAGACCACACTTAGAGTATTGTGTGCAGTTTTGGGCTCCTTATTTTAGGAAGGATATACTGACATTGGAGAGGGTTCAGAGAAAATTCACAAGAATAATTCCAGGAATGAAAGGGTTTATGCATGAGAAACATCTAGCAGCTGTTGGTCTCGCAGCTCTTGAAACATCTTTAAATGTTGAAAGGCCTAGACAGAGTAGATGTGGAAAGGATGTTTCCCACGGTGGTGGAGTATAGGACAAGAGGGCACAGCCTCAATGTAGAGGTGCCTCCATTTAAAACAAAAATGTGGAGAAATTTCTTTAGACAGATGGTGGTGAAATTGTTAAATTTATTACCACAGGCAGCTGCGGTGGTCAGGTTGTTGCATGTATTTAGGATAGAGCTTGATAGGTTCTTGATTGGACATGACATCAAAGGCCAGGGAGTGGGGCTGAGGAGGGGAAAAAGGATTGGCCATGAGTGAATGGCAGAGTAGATTCAATGGGCCAAATAACCTAATTCAGCTCCTCTGTCTCATGGTCTCAATGCGTTATGGAAGTCATGTTGCAGCAATATAAAACTCTGGTTAAAACAGACTTGGAATATTGTGTTCACTGCTGGTCAATCATTATAAAAAGAATATGGAAGCTTTAGGAAAGGCGCTGAGGAGATCTATCAGGATGTTGCCTATGTTAGAGAACATGTCTTATAGGCAATAGTTCAATGAGCTAGGGCTTTTCTCTTTGGAGTGATAGAGAATGAGATGAGACTCAATAGAGATATATAAGATGATTAGAAGCATAGATAGAGTGGACAGCCAGAGAATTTTTCCATGGGTAGCAATGATGAACACAGGAGGACATACATTTAAGATCATTGGAGGAAAGAATCTGGGGTTTTGTCAGAGGTTAGGGTTTGGTTTAGAAAGCGTGTAACTGCCTATGGTAGTGGTGGAGGCAGATATATTAGGGATGTCAAAGAAATTCTTAGATAAGTACATAAATAAAAATTATGGAGAGCTACGTGACTTGGAGAGACTTAAAAGATTCGGCCTATACTGTGCTGTACTGTTCTAAGTCCTATATTCTCTCTTTCACTGGAAAGTAGATCTGTTTTTACGTAACTCACCTTGAGTATTCTTTGTGTTGTCTCTGTAAGGAGGAATTTTATTAGCCAGAGAGTAGTAAATCTGTGGAATGCCCTGCCACAGACTGTGGTGGAGACCAAGACCATGGAAATATTTAAGATGAAGTCGATCATTTCCTGATCGGTCAGGGCATTAAAGGATATGGCAAGAATAGAGGTGTATGGGGTTGAATGGGATCCAGGATTATCCATGATGGAATGGCTGAGCAGACTGAATGTCTAAATGGCCTAATTTTGCTCCTATGTCTTATGGTCCCATGGTCTAAGGGACCTTATCAAATTCTACCAACCTCACTGTTTATTACTCATGGATTATTGTACATTAAACAGAGGTAACCACCAGTTTCATTACTTTAATTAGGATTATCTCCAAAAGCTCTTTTGATTGGATGAAGGGAATGTGAGTGAGGCACTTATTGAATACTTTGCTTCAGTATTTACCAAGGAAAAGGATATGGAGGACCTGGAGATCAGCGTTGCATGTATAAATGTATTAGTATGTTTAGAGGTCAAGGACGAAGAAGTGTTGGGTCCCCTAAGGTGGAGTGGCAAGTAGTGTTGAGGAAACAGGTAGGCAGCAGAAGGATCTAGACAGATTAGGAGAATGGGCAAGAAAGTGGCAAATGAAATACAATGTCATACACTTTGCTAGTAGAAATAAATGTGCATGCTATTTTCTAAACTGGGAGAAAGTCCAAAAATCTGAGATGCAAAGAGACTTGGAAGTCCTTTCGCAGAACACCCTAAAGATTAGCTTGCAAGATGAATTGGTGGTGAAGTAGGCAAATGCAATGTTAGCATGTATTGCAAAAAGTCTTGAATACCTGAGCAGGGATGTAATGCTGATGCTTTATAAGGCACTGGTGAGGCTTCACCTGAGTATTGTGAACAGTTTTGAGTTCCTCATCGAAGATAAGATGTGCTGACATTAGAGAGCATCCAGAAGCAGTTCACAAAGATGATTCCGGGAATAAAAAGTTATCATATGAGGAATGTGTGATAGCTCTGGGTCTGTACTCACTGGAATTTAGAAGGCTGAGGGGAGATCTGAAAGAGTTGCAAGGCCATAGCCGCAGGGGAACCCAAGTGCTGGACACAGGCACAGAGGCAGGATTGAGAGGCAATAGCACAGGCGCGAGCATGGAATAGATATCCAGGAGAGTCATTACATAGGGACAAAGGTTCACATAAAGAATCCAGGAAAATGATGCAGAACTTAGAACTGATAGTCCTAAAGAACCATGAAACCAGGTTACTCATACAAGAGTCAACCAACAAACTGGCAGCTCCTTGTTGTGATTACAGAGTTTTTATCCTGCATTTACTGATAGAAGACAGGTGTGTGCAATTAGTGGAACTGGGAATGATTGGAAATTAGACAAGGGGATTGAGGCTTAATTACTGAGGTAATAGGAAGGTGGGGAATTGCCATACGGGACCATGACAGAAAGAGGTTAACAAGCGTCTGAGAGGGATAGATAGAGTGGACACAGAGTATCTGTTTCCCAGGGTTGAAATGTCTAATACCAGAGGGCATGCATTGAAGGTGAGAGGGGGTAGGTTCAATGTGGATATGAGGGGTAAATTTTTTACTCAGAGAGCCGGATGTCCATAATGCACTTCCTGGTATAGTGGTAGAGGCAAATATATTGAAGGTTTTTAAGAGACATTTAGGTAGGCACATAGGTGTAAGGAAGAGGGATATGGTCTTGGAGTAGGTAGGAAGGATTAGTATTTGGGTGCTTTGATTTGCTTTTGAGCAACATTGTGAGCCAAATTGTGGAAACCAAGAAAGGGTGCAGAGGAGATTTACAAAGATGTTGCCTGGATTCGGGAGTATGCCTTATGAGAATGAGTTGAGTGAACTCGGCCTTTTCTCCTTGGTGTGACAGAGGATGAGAGATGACCTGATAGAGGTGTATAAGATGATGAGAGGCATTGATCGTGTGGATAGTCAGAGGCTTTTTCCCAGGGCCGAAATGGCTGGCATGAGAGGGCACAGTTTTAAGGTGCTTGGAAGAAGGTACAGTGGAGATGTTAGGGATAAGTTTTTTACGCAGACAGTAGTGAGTGTGTGCAATGGGCTGCCGGCAATGGTGGTGGAGGCAGATATGATAGTGTCTTTTAAGAGACTCCTGGACAGGCATATGCAGCTCAGAAAAATGCAGGGCTATGGGTAACCCTAAGTAATTTCTCAGGAAAGGACATGTTCAGCACAACTTTGTGGGCTGCAGGGCCTGTACTGTGCTGTAGGTTTTCTGTGTTTCTAAATGGCCTGTTCCTGTTCTGTGCTCTTCTATGTTTAATGCTCTTTGCTCTTTCCCTCTCTAAGGAGAATCAGCAGGCATTGATGAATTGTGCAGCCTTTAAGACTCATAGTCAGGGAAAGTTACATTACAGAAACAAGCCCTTCCGACCAAATAGTCTGTGCCGAACTATTTAAACTACCTACACACAATTGATCTGCACCAAGACCATAAGATATAGGAGCAGAATTAGGCCATTTAGCCATTCCATCATGGCTGATCCCAGATCCCACTCAACCCCAAATAACTGCCTTCTTGTCATATCCTTTGATGCCCTAACCAATCAGGAAATGATCAACTTCTACCTTAAATATACGCACAGGCTGGGCCTCCACCACAGTCTGTAGCAGAGCATTCCACAGATTTACTACTCACTGGCTAAAAAAAAATTCTCCTTACCTCACTTCTGAAGGGTTACCCCTCAATTTTGAGGCTATGCCCTCTAGTTCTCAATACCACACCATAGGAAACATCTCCTCCATATCCACCCAATCTAGTCCTTTCAACATCCAGTCAGTTTCAATGAGGTTCCCCCCTAATTCTTTGAAATTCCAGTGAGTACAGGCCTAAAGCTGCCAAACGCTCCTCATATGTTAACCTTTTCATTCCTGGAATCATCTTCGTAAACCTTGTCTGGACTCCCTCCAATGACAACGCATCCTTTCTGAGATATGGGACCAAAAACTGTTAACAATACTTAGCCCTCCATACTCCTCACATCCCCATACCATCCAAACTTCACTTAAACATTGAATTTGTGCTCATACGTACCACTTGCTCTAGCAGCTCGTTCCACTCTCCTACCACCATCTGAATGAAGACGTTTCCGCTCATGTTCCCCTTAACCGATTCACCTTTCACCCTTCACCCATGACCTCTAGTTGTAGTCCCACTGAACCTCAGTGGAAAAAGCAACACACAAAAAATGTTGGAGGAACTCAGCAACACACACAATATGCTAGAGGAACTCAGCAGATCAAGCAACATTTATGGAAGAGAGTACAGTCGACACTTCGGGCCAAAACCCTTCAACAGGACTGAAGAAAAAAAGCTGAGGTGTAGATTCTAAAAAGTGGGGAAAGGGGAGAGAGAAACACAAACTGAAGGAGAAGGGATGAAGTAAAGTGCTGGGAAGTTGATTGTTGAAAGAGATACAGGGCTGGAGAAAGGGGTGTCTGATAAAAGAGGACAGAAAGCCATGGAAGAAAGAAAAGAGGAGAGGAGCACCAGAGGCAGGAGATGGGTGGGCAAGGAGATAAGGTAAGAGAGGAAAAAAGGATGGAGAATAGTGAAAGGGGAAAGGGGAGGCTTTACCGAAAGTTCGAGAAATTGATGTTCAGGCCATCATTTTGGAGGGTACAGAGTATAAAGTGTTGTTCCTCCAACCTAAGTGTGGCCTCATCATGACAAAGGAGGCGGCCATGGATAGACAGAGCAGAATGGGAATGGAGAGTGGAATTACAGTGGGCAGCCGCTCTGAGATCCCGATTTGTCTGGTGGACGGAACGTCTCCCAATCTACATCAGGTCTCAGTGATACTTACTTTATACTTTATTATCGCCAAACAATTGATACTAGAACATACAATCATCACAGCGATATTTGATTCTGCATTTCCCACTCCCTGGAGTACAAATCGATAGTAAATATTGAAAATTTAAATTATAAATCATAAATAGAAAATAGAAAATGGAAAGTAAGGTAGTGTAAAATAACAAAGAGGCAGGTCCAGATATTTGGAGGGTACGGCCCAGATCCGAGTCAGGATCTGTTCAGCAGTCTTATCACAGTTGGAAAGAAGCTGTTCCCAAATCCGGCCGTACGAGTCTTCAATCTCCTGAGCCTTCTCCCAGAGGGAAGAGGGACGAAAAGTGTGTTGGCAGGGTGGGTCGTGTCCTTGATTATCTTGGCAGTACTGCTCCTACAGCGTGCGGTGTAAAGTGAGTCCAAGGACGGAAGATTGGTTTGTGTGATGTGCTGCGCTGTGTTCACGATCTTCTGCAGCTTCTTCTGGTCTTGAACAGGACAACTTCCATACCAGGTTGTGATGCACCCTAGAAGAATGCTTTCTACGGTGCATCTATAAAAATTAGTGAGGGTTTCAGGGGACAGGCCAAATTTCTTTAGCTTTCTCAGGAAGTAAAGGCGCTGGTGGGCCTTCTTGGCAGTGGACTCTGCTTGGTTGGACCAAGTCAGGTCATTTGTGATATTGACCCCGAGGAACTTAAAGCCTTTGACCTGTTCCACTTGCGCACCACCGATGTAAATTGGGTCGTGACATACAGGAGGCCACACCGTGAGCACCAAACACAGTAAATGACCCCAAAATACTCACAAGTGAAGTGTCGTCTCACCTGGAAGGACTGTTTAGGGCCCTGAATGTTAGTGAGTGAGAAAGTGTAGAGGCAGGTGTAGCACTTGTTCCGCTTGCAAGGATAAGTGACAGGAGGGAGATCAGTGGGGAAGGACAAATGGACAAGGGAGTCTTGTAAGGAGTGATCCCTGTGGAAACTAGAAAGTGGGGTGGAGGGAAAGATGGGCTTGGTGCTGTGATCCGGTTAGAGATGGCGGAAATTGCAGAGGATTATGTGCTAGACATGGAGGCTGGTGGGGTAGTCAGTGAGGACAAAAGGACACCTTTTGGTAGGTTGGCAGGAGGATGGGGTGAGAGGAGGTGTGTGTGAAATAGAAGAGGTGCAGTTGGCAGGAGGATGGGTTGAGAGCAGGCCTGCGTGAAGTGGAAGAGGTGCAGTTGAGGGCAGAATTGATGGTGGAGAAAGGGAAGCACTTTTCTTCGAAGAAGGAGGACATCTCTTTCGTTCTGGAATGAAAAGCTTCATCCTGAGGGCGGATGCTGCAGAGACAGAGGAATTCAGAGAAGGGATGGGAGAAGGTGTACTCCAGGTAGCTGTGAGGGTCCATGGGTTTGTAATACAAGTAACATGGTGGGAGGAGGTGAGCTATCCTCTTTTCCATAAATGCTGCCTGGCCTTTTGAGTTCCTCCAGCATTTTGTGTGTGTTGTTTGGATTACCAGCATCTGCAGATTTTCTCTTGTTTGTAAGGAACTCGGTAGCTTAGACAGCAGTTATGGAAAAGTTTGACATTTTGGGCCAAGATCCCTCTGCAGAACTGAGAGGGAAGGGGTGAGATGCTTGAATTAGGTGGGGAGAGGGGAAAGAGGATTGCAAGAATGTGATAGGTGAAGCCAGCTGGTGGGAAAGGCCAAAGGCTGGAGAAGAGATAGGGTTGGTAAGTGAACAATAGGAGAAAGGGAAGTGGGAGGGAATCCAGGGGGAAGTATTAGACAGGTGAGAAGAAGTAAACAGTCAGAGTGGGAAATAGAAGGTGGGGGGGGGGAGAATTTTTGTTCATCAGAAGGAGAAATCGATATGCGTACCATCAAGTTGGAGGGTACCCAGGCAGAATATAAGGTGTGCTCATCCACCCTGAGGGTGGCCTCATCTTGGCACAAGAGGACACATGGATTCACATATTGGAAAGGGAAGGGGAATCAGAATTAAAATGTTTGGACACTGGCAAGTCCTGCTTCTGGGGTATAGTGCAGAGGTACTGGACAAAGAGGTCCTCCAATTTACAAAGGGCCTCACCAACATAAAAGAAGCCATATTGGAAGCACTGGACACCATAGACGACCCAGTAGGTTCATGGAAGGACTGTTACCTCACCTGGATGGTCTATTTGGGGTCCTGAATGGAGGTGAGGGAAGAGGTGTATGGGCAGGGGTAGCACTTAGACCTCTTGCATGGATAAGGTCCTGGAAAGAGATTAGTGGGAAGGAACGAATGGGGAAGAGAATCACGGAGGGAGCAATCCCTGTGGAAAGTGAAGTGGGGAAGGTAAAGATATATTTAGTGATGGGGTTTCTTTGGAGATGCTGGAAGTTGCAAAAGATAATGTGTTGGATGTGGAAGCTGATGGAGCAGTAGGTAAGGGCAAGGGTAGTCTCTGTCACCTTTACAACACCAGAAAGATGTAATGAACACAGATGTGTGGAAAATGGAGGAGATGCAAGTGAGGGCAGCATCAATAGCAAAAGGAGTGAAACCCCATTTTTTGATGAAGGAGGACATCTCAGATGTCCTGGAATGGAAAGCCACATCCTGGGAACAGATGAGGCCGAAGCGAAGAAACTGAGACGTGAATAGTATTTTTACAGGAGACAGTGTGAGAAAAATTATAGTCAAGATAACCATGGGAGTCAGTAAATTTATAAAAGATGTCAGTTGATATTTGGATTCCAGAGATGGAGACAGAGAGATCAAGAAAGAGGAGGGAGGTGTCAGAGATGGCCCAAGTGAATTGAAGGGCAGGATGGAAGTTAGAGCAAATTGATGAAATTGGCGAGCACAGCATAGGTGCACAAAACAGCGCCAATGCAATTGTCAGTATAGAGGAGGAAGTGTTAGGGGATATGACCGGGGAAGGCTTTGAACATAAACTGTTCTACATAGCTGAATTGCAACACTTTCACACTTGTCTGAAGTAAATTCGACTTGCCATTTTTCAGCCTATTTTGCCAGCTGATCCAGATCTCACTACAAGTTCTGATAATCTTTCTCACTGTCCACTGCACCCTCGGTCTTGGTGTTGTCCACAAATTTGCTGATCCAGTTAACCACCTTATCATCCAGATCATTGATGATAAACAAACATAGATGAAAAACAAACAATGGAGCCAGCACCAGTCCCTGCAGAACCCCACTATTCACTGGCCTCCAGTCAGAGAGGCAATTACTGTATGTACTAAAACTCTCTGGCTTCTCCCACAAAGCCAATGTCTAATCTATTTTACTACCTCATCTTGAATGTCTATTTTTCTACTACTTACAAATCAATTGGATGTCACTGGATAGTCAATATCTATTTTTCATCATGATTTGCCCCTGAATTTGGGAGGCATCTAAGAGTTATCCATATAACAGAGGATTTGGGGTCAGAAAGGGCCAACCCAGGTAAGAGGGACAGATTTCCTTTTCTGAAGAACGTCAGTGAAATGGCTAAGTCTTTACCATGATGGTTAAGTAGCCTCATGACCACCTTTTCCAGAACTCATGTTTTTTCAACTCCACTTACAAAGATGCGATTTTTTTTGTCCATACTCAAGATTATTCTTTCAGTGATTTACCAATCACTCTACATGGGACACAGGAGCTACAGATGCAGGAATATAGAGCAACATAGAAAACACTGGAGGAATTTAGTAAGTCATGCAGCATTTGTGGAGAAAATGGGCAATCAACATTTTAGTTTGAAAGCTTTCGATTTGGACTCAGATGAAGGGTCACAAACAGAAATGTTGACTGTCCATTCCTCAGTGCATATAAAGCTCTTCATAAAACTCCAGTTAGGCCACATCTGGAGTATTGCATAGAGTTCTGGTCACCCCATTATAGGAAGGATGTCAAGGCTTTAGAGAGGGTGCAGAGGCTGTGGGGAGATCACATAGAAGTCTATAAGATTACAGGAGACGTAGATAGAGTTGACAGATGGTATCTTTTTCTCAGGGTTGAAATGTCTAAGACCAGAGGGTATTCATTAAAGATGAAAGGGAATAATTTCAAAGGAGGTGTAAGGGCTAGTTTTTTACACAGAGAGTGGAGTGTGTTGGGAATGCACTGCGTGGGGTAGTGGTAGAGGCAGATATGTTAAAGTCTTTTAAGAGAAATTTAGATTGACACATGAATGTGAAGAAAATGGAATGATATGGACATTGTGCAAACAGAAGGGATTAGTTTGGTTGGCTACTTTACTACTCTAATCACTACTTTAATTGGTTTGGCCGAACCCTGGGCCTAAGGACCTGTGCTATTATGTTCTATGCACACTATTTTGCTGTTTGGATAAGTTTTTTGTGTACAACATCGACCTTACAAACTCAACAGGCACTTTGAGTTATCCAGTGGTAGATTAAAGAAACAAAAGTTGGCTCTATTTTAATGTATTTGTCATTGTTTCAGGCTATTTCAGTAGCCTCGAATACTTCTACCCTTGAAACTGCATGTTATTCCAAACCTCTCCTTTGCTCACTTAGGCAAAGAAACCTTATTGCCACAGACATCGAATCAATTTTACAGTGTAAATATTTCAGGCTTCAGGTATTGCCAGCAATGCTGGAATATATAACTATAGCTAAATATTCTTGAAAAGCTGTTGGTGAATCGGTTCAGTCATTTGAAATTGGGGGTTTGCAGTTAGTAGAATTTCCAGGAGGTTAAACCATTGCTGAATGACTGTGGCTATACTTCCCATTCAAGGTCAAATGTGATGTTCAGGGGAATATTATGGTTGTGATCTTATTCAGCCTAGCTGGTTTATGTCAACATGCCACCAATTGGCCTGTGGTTAGCCCATATCATTGTAAACCTTTCTTGTCCATACACCTGCCCAAGCGCCTCTTAACTGTTGTTAAAGTACCTGCCTCAACCACTTCCTCTGGCAGCTCATTTCACACATGGACTCTGTGAGGAAGTTGCCCCTTAAGTTCTTAAATATCTCCCCTCACACCCCAGTCCTATGTCACCTGAACTTGATTCCCCAGTTCTGTGAAAAATAACTTATATACATTAATCCTATCTATAACTTCCATGATTTTCTGCACCTCGGCAATAAGACCCTTCATTCTCTTACTCCCTAAAGAATAAAATCCCATCCCGCTCAATCTCTTTCCATCATTCAGTGCCTTGAGTTCCAGCAACATGCTGGTAAACCTTCATGAAGATGCTGGCATACCATGCACCTGATGAACTCATTACGATTAATTCCCAAGGAATCAGGCATCGAACAGCTCTAAGTAATTTTATTGATCACATCTTTGCAGAGTCACAGAGCTTTTCTCTAAATTTAGTCAATTGGTAAAGCATTAACTATGTTTCCTTTCCTTCCTTGTAGCTCTGTAGGAGTGGAATGAAGTATGAAATGGATTCTTATCAAGTTTTTTCTGGTTTCTTTTAGTGATATACTTCAGTCACATAAGGATTCAAGTTGTACCCAATCAGTGTCCGAATGGATACATTCAACAGAGTAATATTAGTGGCTGTATTGGTGAGTCAGAATACAACATTTTCACTCAAAAAATCTCTTTATTGTTCATTCTCCCTGCACCTGTCAGCCAAAGCCCAGAAAAAGAAATAAACAACATATTTTCCTGGGCCATTCACAACTAAATAATCTCCTGATTCTGAAATGAATGGGAGGCTGTGGTGTCCAAACACATACATCTATACAGTGATTTTGGGACAGATGTCACAGAAACACTGAAGCAGGAATGTAAGTCAGTTCCGCCAATCAATATGATCATGACCTATCATTCACTTTCAGTGCCTCATTCCTGCTTCGTCTCCTCTTGATCCCCATAGCCCTAAAAAAAATCTAACTTCTGGAATATATTTCATGTTTAGGCTTCAACTTGTTTCTGCAGCAGGACATTTCACAGATTCAGCAGTCTCTCTCCCTCCCTGACTTAAATAAATAAGTTCTTATACTATGACTCCTGTTCCTAGACTCCTTAGCCATCAGGAACATTCAGACTGCGCCTTATCTCCCAGTCCTGTTAGCATTCCCATTCTTCTAAACTCTGGTGAGTATGTCACTAATTGATACAACTCTCCAGGCATCAGCCCTGTTACCTTAGGAATCTGTCCAGTGGACCTTTGGTGAATTATTTTCATAGTTAGAACATCCTTCCTCAGATAAGGAGACCAGATCTGTACATGATACTCCAGGTGCAGGCTCATTACGGTTCTGCACATCTCTACTTTTAATACTCGAATTCCCTGTAACAAATGTGAGTAGACCATTTTTTGACCTATCACCTGCTGCATCTGCATGAAGACATCCAGGTCCTGTTGTAACTGTTCTTTTCCACCATTCAGATAATCTGCCTTCCTGATATATTGCCTCCAAAGTGGATAACCTCAAATTATTCATATTGTTCTGCATCAGCCTCGTATCTAGGCATTCCCTCTTCCTGTTAATGAACCTTGAGTCTTCTGTATCCTCTAGGCTGATATTCCCACCCAGCTTTGTGTTATCTGTAAAACTAGAGAAAGTACTATTAATTCCTTCATTCAAATCATTAATTTATGGTAAGCAACTAGGGTTCCAACAATGATCCCTGTGGTACTTAACCCAGTGACTGCCACTCAGAAGAAACCATGTTTATTTCTATTTCTCGTGGGCCAAATATTTTTTTAACTAGATCAGCACCTTGCCCTCATCCCATGTTGACTTAATTTTTGTGGGATATTAGCAACAGCTTTCTGGATGTTTAAATACTCCACATCCACTGGTTCTCCCTTATGCATCCTCATTTTTCACAGATCCCCATTGAGTTTGTCCAGTTTAGTCATTCTTCAAGTGCCCTGTCATTGATGTCAGCCTAAATGGTCTATGAGTTCCTGCTTTATCTTGGCGACCTTTGTAAATGCTAGGGTTACATTTGCCCTTGTTAACTGGAACTGTTCAAGAACTAAACAAAGCTGGAAAGTGATCACCAATACATTGAACAACTTTAGTGTCACTTCCTAAAGTACTTGTAATGCAGTCTATTGGGCCCTGGGAATTTAGAAGTATTTAATCCTTTCAATATTTTTAATACCATTTTCCACAAATACTGAGTTTGTTCAGTTCCCTCCTTTCATTAGACCCTGTGGTCCTAAATGTATCTGGGAAGTTGTTGCATGAGAAGGGATAGGATCAGGCATGATCAGTAAAGGAGTATGACAGTTGGCTGACTCTTACTCGTAATTCATACATTTTTGAGCTTTTATTAAACCTTGAATCATTTTCTCTTCAATTCAGATGACGATGAGTGCTCTGGAGGGAAAGACATTGTAGAAGCTTTATGTGGTGCCAATGCTGTTTGTTACAACACAGAGGGAAGCTTCTATTGTAAATGTAAAGAAGGATATCTGAACTCAAACAATGGAAGTAACTTCACAGAGCAGGAAAACTGCATAGGTGAGTAATAACACTCATATTTTTGATATTCAGTGCTTTACTTTTTGACGCATTCCGAAGTTTTCCCTTGACCTTAGCATGGATCAGTCAGAAGACGTCGTGTTGTTCTTTTCAGGTATAAAGTGGGAATACTGAAAAGTCAAGCCTCCTGCAACTATTTCAATGTTGCTGCAATGTCTCTGCCAATGGCCCATATACAAGTCTCGTTCCCCTGCTTTCCCTGGCGATTTAAATCAAATCTCCAATTGATTCAGTTTTTCTTCATATTCCCTCCAGACCTTGAACTCTCTACTCATGGGAGGTTAATAAGATTGCCTCTATTCATCTGCTCTAATCCTGTTGTGGACTTTTCTGTCTCTAGGAACAAAAGCTAAGAGGTGATTTCTATCTGTGAATCAAGTAATTCAATCAGATGAGAAATGATGGCAGATTTTTCAAAATCAGAATCAGGTTTAATATCACCAGCATATGTCATGAAATTTGTTAACTTAGTGGCAGCAGTACAAAGCAATACATGATAATAGTATAGAAAAGCTGTTCAAAATATATAATATTGTTAAATTAAATAAGTAGTGCAAAAAATTGGAAATAAAAAAGTGGTGAGGTAGTGTTCATGTGCTCAATGTTCATTCAGAAATCGAATGGCAGAGAGAAAGAAGCTGTTCCTGAATCACTGAGTGTGTGTCTTCAGGCTTCTGTACTTCCTTCCTGATAGTAACAATGACAAGAGGCATGTCCTGGGTGGTGGGGGTCTACAATGATGGACACTGTCTTTCTAAGGCACCTCTACTTGAAGATGTCCTGGATATTATGGGGGCTAGTGTCTGTGATGGAGCTGACTAATTTTAGAACTTGCTGCAGCTTACTTTGATCCTGTGTAGTAGCTCCTCATGCCCATCACAGATGGTGATGCAGCCAGTTAGAATGCTCTCCATGGAACATCTGTAGAAATCTGCAAGAGTTTTTGGTGACATACCAAACCTCTTCAAAATCCTTCTGAAATGTAACCACTGTCTTGCCTTCTTTATAACTGCGTGGATATAAGACCATAAGACATGGAAGCAGAATAAGGCCATTCATCCCATCGAGTCTGCTTCACCATTACATCATGGCTGATCCCGGATCCCACTCAAACTCATCATACCTTCTCACCATATTCTATGGGACCAGGCTAGGTTCTTGGAGATATTGACAGCCAGGAACTGGAAAGAGATCAGTTTCTCCACTTCTGACCCTCTTTGAGGACTGGTGTGTGTTCCTTCATCTTACTCTGTCTGAAGTCTACAATCAGTTCTTTGGTCTTACTGATGTGTACAAGGTTGTTGCTGCGACAACACTCAACTAGCTGATCTATCTCACTTCGCTATGCCTTTTCGTCACCATCTGGGATCCTACCAACAATAGTTGTATCATCATCAAATTTATAGATGGCATTTGATCTGTGCCTAGCCACACAGTCACGAGTGTAGAGAGAGTAGAGCAGAGGGCTAAGCACACATCCCTGAGCTGCATGAGTGTTGGTTGTCAATGAGGTGGAGACATTATTTCCAATCTGCACAGATTGTTGTCTTCTAGTTTGGAAGCCAAGGCAATTCTCATGGAACTGAATACTTACCAAGATACAAACAATGCATGTAACCTGACAGATTATGGTTCAAATGGCATGAAATAGCATTGTGTGGCATGGCCTTGATATTAATACCACAAACGCTGGAGCTTAGACACACACAAGACACACCAGTGGGAATGCATGGCTGGCAGATGAAGCATTAGCCAAAAGATTCGAGGGTTGATTTAGTTTGGTGCGTCTGATATGAGTGGTGTTCTGAATTGTTTATTGTTTGCTACGATGCTTGTTACACAGTTGATTAATTAGTACTTGATTCTTCCTTGGTATCTGGACCGGCTGAAGTATTGGAATGTGTGTTTGGACATTTACTTATTGCTTGTTTATTTGGGCATTTGACGTTTGTAATTAGACCTTGAGATTTATTTACAGATTTTACTTCTAGTTCAATATAGGAAACCTTCCTTTTTTGGATCCAGCAAAGTGGAGCATTTTTGGTTATGAACCAAAAGCTTAAATCAAAATTTATATATGTACATACTAGTGCCTACTTTGCCTTGATAAAATCTTTACTTTCTTTCAAGTATCACAAAAGCCCTTTACTTCTTCCCCAGCTCTCTGCACATTTGTGCTTTGCTGCTGTTTACAGCACAAAAGGGGTCTGCTCAGAACATTCCACAATCAGCAGGGAGGGCACGAACATTTATGAAAGCATAACCGATGTGGCTTTCTTGTTGCAAAATAATTGAAAGTCTTCAGGATAGAAATCTTTTGCCTGAACAGGGCATTCAGTACATATGAAGAAATAATTTCCCAGCAGTACTCCAAATACTATTTCAGTTTTTTCCTGTCAGAAACTGAAAAAAAATTATGGTGTGTATTTGTTTAATTATGATACCATAAGACCATGACACCAGATATTCTCTCTTCTTCTTGACAAATTCAGCTCAAAAGCTGGTAAAGAAAACTTCAAAGAGAACTTCTTTCCTTAACATTGGGATTTCAGCTGTGAATGCAAAGATCTATTATCTTAAATTTCACAGACAGACACAGACAGTCTGCAGATGCTTGAAATCCAAAGCAGTACACACACAGGGTCAGAAGGTGTTGAATCATTGTGGATAGAGCTAAGGAACTGCAAGGGTAGAAAGACCCTGATGGGAGTTGCATACACATCCTCAAATTGAATTCAATTGACTTTATTTCTTATATCCTTCACATACATCAGGAGTAAAAATCTTTATGTTACATCTCCGTCAAAATGTGCAATGTGCAATCGTATTAATTTATAATAAATAGAACAGTCAATTTAATATAGAGTACACTCAAATCAGCATGAGTTAATCAGTCTGATGACCTGGTAGAAGAAGCTGTCTTGAAGCCTGTTGGTCATGGCTTTGATGCTACGGTACTGTTTCCTGGATGGTAGCAGCTGGAGTAGATTGTGGTTGGGGTGACTTGGGTTCCCAATGATCATATCAGCCCTTTTTACACACCTGTCCTTATAAATGTCCTGAATCATGGGAAGTTCACAACTACAGATGCACTGGGCTGTCCGCACCACAGTCTGCAGAGCCCTGCAATTAAGGGAGGTACAGTTCCCATATCAGGTAGTGATACAGCCAGTCACGGTGCTCTCAATTGAGCCCCTGTAGAAAGTTCTTAGGATTTGGAGGCCCATACCAAACTTCCTCAACCGTCTGACATGAAAGAGGTGCTGTTGTGCCTTTTTCGCCACACAGCTGTTGTGTAGGGACCACATGAGGTCCTCGGTGATGTGGATGCTGAGGAACATAAATCTGTTTACCCTCTCAGCCCCAGTTCCACAACCAGCTCCTTTGTTTTTGCAACATTGAGGGACAGCTTGTTTTCTCGACAGCACTGTGTCAGAGAGATGACTTTTTCCCTGCAGGCCACCTCATTATTGTTTGAAATAAGACCAATCAATTTAGTGTTGTTGGCAAATTTAGTTAGCAGATTAGAGCTGTGAGTGGCGACATCGTCATGGGTATACAGGGAGTAAAGGAGGGGACTCAGTACACAGCCCTGAGGGGCTCCTGTATTGAGAGTCAAAGGGGTGGAGGTGAAGGAGCCCACTCTTACAACCTGCTGGGATCTGACAGGAAGTCCAAGATCCAGCTGCACAAGGCAGGGACAAGGCCGAGGTCGCTGCGCTTCTTAGCGAGCCTGGATGGAACTATGGTGTTGAATGCTCCTCTGTAGTCCAAGAACAGCATTCTCACATAAGCATCCTTCTTCTCCAGATGTGTAAGGATGGTATGTAGAGCAGTGGCTATTACGTCATCTGTCGATTGGTTGTGTCGGTAGGTGAATTGTAGGGGGTCCAGTATGGGTGGTAGCAAGCCGCAGATGTAATCCTTGACCAGCCTCTCAAACTATTTGCTTATTATTGAGGTGACTGCGACAGGATGCCAGTCGTTCAGGCATGTTACCTTGGTCTTTTTTGGTACAGGGACAATGGTGGATAATTTGAAGCAGGAGGGCACTCTATACTGGGAGAGGGAGAGATTAAAAATGTCAGTAAATACACCTGCCAGTTGTGCTGCGCACATCCTGAGTACTCTCACTGGATGCCATCCGGTCCCGCAGCCCTGCGACTGTCCACTCGTTGGAAACATCTGCATACCTCAGCCTCAGAGATGACCAGGTTGCAGGTTGTAGCGGTGGCTTTCTTCGGGGTCTCAGAGTTAGCGACATCGAACCGAGCATAAAAGTGATTGAGCTCATCCGGGAGAGAGGCCACGATGTTGGTGGCACCACAACATTTGGCTTTGAAGTCTGCGATGGGATGCAGCCCTTGCCAGAAGTCGCATGTTCTATTTGTTGTGAATCTTGTCTCAGTCCTGACCCTATATTGTTGTTTCGCAGCTTTCATAGCTTTGCATAGATCATAGCTGCTTCTCCTGAGGAGCTGATTGCCAGCGATGTAAACTCGATGTCGCGCTATAAGTGCTACTCGCACGTAACTATTGATCCAGGGTTTCTGGTTCGGGAAGACCCTGACCGACTTTTGGGGGACAACATTTTTGATACACTTCTGGATGAAGCACATGACTCCATCAGTGAACTCGGAGACATCCTCATCATGGAAGATATTCCAGTCGACATTCATGGTAAGAATGTGGTCTACAAATTACTGCAAGAGATAGAAAATTCATGTCCAAGGGGCAAAGCTACAATAGTCATGGGGGGATTCAATATGCAGGTAGATTGGGAAAAACAAGTTGGTGCTGAAATAAAGGAGGGGGAATTTCTAGAGTGCTAATGAGATGGATTTTTCCAGCAACTCGTGGTTGAGCCCTCCAGAGGATCAGCTATTCTTGATTGAGTGTTGTGCAACAAACTAGATTTGATACGAGACCTTAAGGTAAAAGAACTTTAAGGGGAAAGTGATCAAATTCACCCTGCAATTTGAGAAGGAAAATATAAAGACAGACATATCAATATTACAGTGGTGTAAGGGGAATTACAGAGGCATGAGAGAGGAGTTGGCCACAATTGATTGGAAAAGAACACCAGCAGGGTGATGGCAAAGCAGCAATGGCTGGAATTTCTGGAAGTAATTCAGAAGGCACAGGATATATTCATCCCAAAGAAGAAGAAATATTCTGAAGGAAAGGTGACACAACTGTGGCTAACAAGAGAAGCCAAAGCCAACATAACAGCGAAATAGAGGGCATATGATAGAGCAAAAATTAGTGGGAAGTTAGAAGATTGGGAAGCGTAAAGGACGGGTTACACCTGAACGCAAAGGGGTCCAGTATCCTAGCAGGCAGGTTTAATAGAGCTGTTAGAGAGGGTTTAAACTAATTTGGCAGGGAGATGTGAACCAGAGTGAGCTGAGGAAGGGGAAAACAGAAATAAATCAAAGATAGCGTGCAACAGAAATGATAGAAAGGACTGGCAGGAGATGAGGCATAATCACAGCCAGTGGAATGAGTTACAGGGCAATAGAAGCATGAAACAGAAAGCAACAAATACTGGACCGAAAGTGTTGTATTTGAATCCGTGCAGCATAAGGAATAAAATGGACAGACTTGAAATTCAGCAACAGATTGGCAAATATAACGTTGTGGCTATCTCTGAAACTTGGCAAAAGGATTGTTGAACATGCAACGATATACGGTGCATCAGAAAGATAGGTTATTAGGCAGAGGTGTGGTGTGGCTTTGTGCATAAGAAATAATATTAACTGATTGGAAAGAGATGACAGGATTGGTAAGTGTAGAGTCTCTATGGGTTGACTTAAGAAATGGCAAGGGTAAAAGGACCCTAATGTCAGTTGTATACAGGCCTCCGAACAGCAGCCGGGATGTGCTGTACTTGGATTTTCAGAAATTACAGCCGGAGATAGAAAAAGTGTGTCAGAAGGGCAATGTCATGATAATCATTGGGGATTTTAACATGAAAATGGATTGGGAAAACAAGGTCAGTACTGGACTTCAAGAGAGAGAATTTGTAGAAAGTCTAAGGGATGGCTTTTTAGAACAGCTTGTTGTTGAGCCCACTAGGCGATCAGCTGTGCTGGATTGGGTGCTGTGCAATGATCCGGAGGTGATTAGAAAGCTTAAGATTAAAGAACCCTTAGGCAACAGTGATCACAATATGATCGAGTTCACTTCAGAATTTGAGAAGGAGAAACTAAATTCCAATGTGTTGGTATTTCAGTGGAATAAAGGAAATTACAATGGCATGAGAGAGGAACAGGCCAAGGTTGACTGGAACGGGACACTAGCAGGAAGGATAGCAGAGCAGCAATGGCTGGAGTTTCACAAAAAATGCGGGAAGTGCAAGATGGATATATTCCAAATAAGAAGAAATTTTCGAATGGAAGAAGGACACTACTGTGGCTGACAAGTAAAGTCAGAGCCAAAGTAAGAGCAAGTGTGAGGGTGTACAAGGAAGCCAAAGTGGGAAGATAGAGGATTGGGAAATTTTTAAAACCTCGCAGAAGGAGCTTAAGAAGTTCATTAGGAAGGAAAAGATAATTTATGAAAGGAAGCTGGCAGCTAAACGAATATACTAAAAGTATTTCTAAGTGTATAAAGTGTAAAAGAGAGTTGAGGGTAGATATAGGACCAATAAAAAATGATGCTGAAGATATTATAATGACAGATACAGAGATGGCAGAGGAACTGAATGCATATTTTGTAACAGTCTTCACAGTGGAAGACAGCTGCAGTATATCAAACATTCATAAGTGTCAGGGAAGTGAAATATGTGAAAACTATGTGAAAATTTTGACTGAGAAGGTGCTCAGGAAACTTAATGGTCTGAGGGTGGATAAACGTCCTGGATGGTTTCCTGAAAGGAAAATCCTGCCCGACTAACCTACTGCAATTTTTTGAGGAAATTACAAGCAGGGTAGACAAAGGAGATACAGTAGATGTACTGTACTTGGATTTTCAGAAGGCCTTTAACAAGGTGCCACGCACGAGGCTGCTCAGCAAGATAAGAGCCCATGGAATTACAGAGGAGTTACTCTCATGGGTGGAGCATTGATTGATCGGCAGAAAACAGAGTGGGAATAAAGGGATCCTATTCTGGATGACTGCTAGTTACCACTGGAGTTCAACAGGGATCGGTGTTGGGACCACTGCTTTTTACTATGAATATCAATGATTTGGACCATGGGGTTAATGGATTTGTGGCTAAATTTGCCAATGATACAAAGATAATGGGCAAAGAAGTGGCAAATAAAATACAATGTTGGAAAGTGTATGGTCATAGAGTTTGGTAGAAGAAATAAACAAAAAGACCAGATGGGGAGAGAATTCAAAATGCAGAGATGCAAAGGGACTTGGGAGTCCTTGTGCAGGATACCCTAATGGTTGAGTCAGTGGTGAAGAAGGTGAATGCAATGCTGGCATTCATTTCTAGAGGTATAGAATGTAAGAGTAGGGACGTGATGGTGAGGCTCGATAAGGCACTCGTGAGACCACACTAAAAGGCCTGAACATTTTAGATATGGCAAAATTATTTCCCATGGTAAGGGAGTCCAGGACAAAAAGGCACAACTTCAGGATTGAAGTACGTCCAGTTAGAACAGAGATGCGGAGAAATTACTTTAGTCGGAGGGTGGTAAATCTGTGGAATTTGTTGCCATGAGCAGCTGTGGAGGCCAAGTCATTGGGTTCATTTAGGACAGGGGTAGATAGGTTCTTGATGAGCCAGGGCATCAAAGGGTATGGGGAGAAGGCAGGGCAGTGGGGATGACTGGAAGAATTGGATCAGCCTGTGATTGAAAGGCGGAGCAGACTCAATGGGCCAAATGGCCTACTCCTACTCCTATATCTTATGTTCTTCTGGTCTTTTAACAACCAACAGAAAATGAATAAAAATGCCTTTAAGAAGGTAAAGATGGAATATGAAAGTAAGTTAGCCAATAATATTAAAGACGATACCAAAAGTTTCTTCAGATATATAAAGTGTAAAAGAGAGGTGAGAGTGGATATTGAACCATTGGAAAACTATGCCGGAGGGGTAATATTGGAGGACAATGAAATGGCGGACAAACTGAATAAGGATTTTGCATCATTCTTCACTGTGAAAAGACACAAACTGTATGGTGGAAGTTCTTGGTGTCGGGGTTATCAAGTATGTGAAGTTACCATAACCAGAGAGAGGTTCTTGGGAAACTGAAAGTTCTAAAGATAGATATGTCACCTAGACCACAATGTCTACACAGCAGCGTTCAGAAAGAGGTGGCTGAAGAGATCATGGAGGCATTCTGTGTGGCCTTGGTCGGTCGTGGTCGACCATGGGTACTGCTCCTCTGGTAGTCACTGTGAGTGGCCTCTCCAGGGCTCAAGCCAGGGCGGAGTTGTTATGGAGATCCATCTGCTGCCCATGCAGTGGGACCCCCCTCTCCATGCTGATGACTGGTCCAAAAGAACGACGGAAGTCAATAGAGTTTGGTGCCAGCAGCATTGCAGGAGATATGAAGGAGAGGTAACAATTCAGCTGTGTTCTCACAGTACAATAGAGCAGGATATGAAGGGCCTATTGACCTACTCTTGATCTGTTTCTCAACTTTTTATGCTCTCATACAATAATTCTTTAATCTTTATGAAATTTTCCCTGTTCTTCTGTTTCTTAACATCCGTACTATCTTTGTTACCCAATTTATATTCCATAATCTTATCAATTAGTTATTCAGGTTAAATAATCTTCCTTTCTGTTCCATTCCAACCCTGCGTCATGGACCTCGGCTTCACATAGTGAAACCTGAATGAAGCAATGTGGCTGTCAACAACAACCAGGGCATCTGAGAGAAATGGATGCAGCCTTTTACCCATGAAGAAGTTTTGTCTCAGTAACAAGATCTTGCTGGAGCTGCTCATGGTGATGTTTGTCTTTCTGTCCCATATGCCCACAATACAGGTGATAATGATTTTTCAAAGCACGTAAACCCTTGAGTGGAAGAGCCATTAATAGCTTCTTACTGTGGCTCACTGAAAGCCTCCGTCCAGCCCGAGATGCCAGGCGAGGCTGCACGTTAAGTACCATCATCACAGGGATGCTTCAGAACTTCCCTGGTCGTTTGCACAGCTGGTGGTTATTCTGTTGCAATTATATATTGTCCAATTCATAAAGTCATCTCATTATAAAATAATGTTCAGATTGAAATCCTTTCAGATTAGGAAAGGGAAAAAAGATTATGAGAGAAAGCTGGCAGGGAACATAAAAACTGACTGTAAAAGCTTTTATAGATATGTGAAAAGAAAAAGATTGGTTAAGACAAATGTAGGTCCCTTACAGTCAGAAACAGGTGAGTTGATCATGGGGAACAAGGACATGGTAGACCAATTGAATAACTACTTTGGTTCTGTCTTCACTAAGGAGGACATAAATAATTTCCGGAAATAGTGGGGGACTGAGGGTCTAGTGAGATGGAGGAACTGAGGGAAATACATGTTAGTAGGGAAGTGGTGTTAGGTAAGTTGAAGGGATTAAAGGCAAATAAATCCCCAGGGCCAGGTGGTCTGCATCCCAGAGTCCTTAAGGAAGTAGCCCAATAAATAGTGGATGCATTAGTGATAATTTTTCAAAACTCTTTAGATTCTGGATTAGTTCCTGAGGATTGGAGGGTGGCTAATGTAACCCCACTTTTTAAAAAAAGGAGGGAGGGAGGAACCGGGGAATTATAGACCAGTAAGCCTGACATCAGTGGTGGGGAGAATGCTAGAGTCAGTTATCAAAGATGTGATAAAAGCACATTTGGAAAGCGGTGAAATCATCGGACAAAGTCAGCATGGATTTGTGAAAGGAAAATCATGTCTGACGAATCTCATAGAATTTTTTGAGGATGTAACTAGTAGAGTGGATAGGAGAGAACCAGTGGATGTGGTATATTTGGATTTTCAAAAGGCTTTTGACAAGGTCCCACACAGGAGATTAGTGTCCAAACTTAAAGCACATGGTATTGGGGGTATGGTACTGATGTGGATAGAGAATTGTTGGCAGACAGAAAGCAAAGAGTGGGAATAAACGGGACCTTTTCAGAATGGCAGGCAGTGACTAGTGGGGTACCGCGAGACTCAGTGCTGAGACCCCAGTTGTTTACAATATATATAAATGACTAGGCGAGGGAGTTAAATGCAGCATCTCCAAGTTTGCGGATGACATGAAGCTGGGCGGCAGTGTTAGCTGTGAGGAGGATGCAGGGTGACTTGGATAGGTTAGGTGAGTGGGCAAATTCATGGCAGATGCAATTTAATGTGGATAAATGTGAGGTTATCCACTTTGGTGGCAAAAACATGAAAACAAATTATTATCTGAATGGTGGCCAATTAGGAAAAGAGGAGGTGCAACAAGACCTGGGTGTCAATGTACACCAGTCATTGAAAGTGGGCATGCAGGTACAGCAGGCGGTGAAAGAGGCGAATGGTATGCTGGCATTCATAGCAAGAGGATTCAAGTACAGGAGCAGGGAGGTACTACTGCAGTTGTACAAGGCCTTGGTGAGACCACACTTGGAGTATTGTGTGCAGTTTTGGTCCCTTAATCTGAGGAAAGACATCCTTGCCATAGAAGGAGTACAAAGAAGGTTCACCAGATTGATTCCTGAGATGGCAGGACTTTCATATGATGAAAGACTGGATCGACTTGGCTTGTACTCTCTGGAATTTAGAAGATTGAGGGGGGATCTTATTGAAACGTATAAAATTCTAAAGGGATTGGACAGGCTAGATGCAGGAAGATTGTTCCCGATGTTGGGGAAGTCCAGAACGAGAGGTCACAGTTTGAGGATAAAGGGGAAGCCTTTTAGGACTGAGATGAGGAAAAACTTCTTCACACAGAGAGTAATAAATCTGTGGAATTCTCTGCCACAGGAAACAATTGAGGCCAGTTAATTGGCTATACTTAAAAGGGAGTTAGATATAGCCCGTGTGGCTAAAGGGATCGGAGTATGGAGAGAAGGCAGGTACAGGGTTTTGAGTTGGATGATCAGCCATGAGCATACTGAATGGCAATGCAGGCTCGAAGGGTCGAATGGCCTACTCCTGCATCTATTTTCTATGTTTCTATGACCCTTTCCTTAATCCACTTAGTTGGCAGCAAATCTCCTGGCACATTTTGACATCCACTGGATGTGTCAGCACTCTGTTAAGAAAACGGGCATGGAGATATTTCTCAGCTGGGAGAAAAGGTCACTGCAGCCCAGTATAAAGAATACATACTATTCACATGTCTATTTCATATTGATTACAGAAAATAATGAATGTTTATTCATTAGGATGTTCTAATGATCTATGAGTTCTAAGGTGCTGAGGATGTTCTACAAGACTGTGGTGGCCAGTGCTATCATGTTTGCTGTTGTGTGCTGGGGCAGCAGGCTGAGGGTAGCAGACACCAACAGAATCAACAAACTCATTCGTAAGGCCAGTGATGTTGTGGGGATGGAACTGGACTCTCTCACGGTGGTATCTGAAAAGAGGACGCTGTCTAAGTTGCATGCCATCTTGGTCAATGTCTCCCACCCACTACATAATGTACTGGGTGGGCACAGGAGTACATTCAGCCAGAGACTCATTCCTCCGAGATGCAGCACAGAGCGTCATAGGAAGTCATTCCTGCCTGTGGCCATCAAACTTTACAACTCCTCCCTTGGAGGGTCAGACACCCTGAGCCGATAGGCTGGTCCTGGACTTATTTCATAATTTACTGGCATCATTTACATATTACTATTTAACTATTTATGGTTCTATTACTATTTATTATTTATGGTGCAACTGTAATGAAAACCAATTTCTCTCGGGATCAATAAAGTATGACTATGACTATGTTTACAAATTCCTTTAGTGTGTGGGCCAAATACCACAAATACTATGTTTTAATACAGTGGAATCTTCTACTGCCTTTGCAAGAAGGGATTCATCCCATCAGGACTAACTAACTTTGCAGTTGGTTATACAGTACGTACGAGTATGTTGTTGAGCTTTTACAGTACATGATCTCCGTGTGCTGAGCTTAGTACCATTGTTGTGATGCTGGGTATATGTGATTGAAATTGTTCTGTTCAAGGTGGATTAAAAGGTTGGTGCAATGAGATTGCAGATGCAGGTAATGCAAATGTCTCACAACCCCAGGCATACATGCTCAATCTGATCTTGGTGCTGCCCTTTGGCATATTACCCTAACTTCTGGGAAGATGTTGCAGATAAGTGGTGATGCTTTATGTGCAGCCATGATGGAAATCATCACACATTCCCATTTAGAGCTATTACAGCTGAAATCCACAAAGTTACAGTAAACAACATTATTGTAAGATGTTATAAAAATCTATTGATCCTTAAATTGATGGATGCCACCTGGAACACTTGGGTTGTGAGTGCAGTTCCCCTTTAAGAAAATGAAAACAGGGATAACAAGCTGGTTTACAGATATGATTAAAACGCCTTAGTCTCTGGAAAATAAAATTGAAGACCTCAGAGCAAAATTGTAGGACCTGAGGTATATCAGGGACTCCTGGTATGGTGGTAGAGACTTTTAAGTGATGTTTCGACAGGTACACAGATGGAGGATATGGATACGGTGTAGATAGGAGCTATATACCTGTGAGAGTCAGTGGGTAGATCAACTGCCTCCAGAGTTGAAGACAAAGTCATCTAGAAAGGGGAGAAAGATTTCAGAAATGGAACAAGTAAATTTGAGAGTAGGGTGGAAGCTGCAAACAAGGTTGATGAAATCATCGAGCTCAGCATGGGTGCAAGAAGCAGTACCAATGCAGTTACCAATATAGCATAAGAGGAGTTGGGAAGTGATGCCAATGTAGGCTTGGAACATGCACTGTTCCACGTAACCAATGAAAAGACAGGCATAGCTGGGACCCATGCAAGTGCCCATGACTACATCTTTGGTTTGCAGGAAGTGGGAGGAGGTGAAGGAGAAATTGTTGAGGGTGAGGACTTTGAAGCATAAATTGGTAAGATACGTGAACTTGGAAGCATAAATTGGGAACAGATGTTCTCAGGAATATGTACGGCAGAAATGTGGCAAAACTTCAGGGGATATTTGCGTGGCATTTTGCATAGGTACATTCCAGTGAGACAGAGAAAGGATGGTAGGGTACAGGAACCGTGCTGTTACAAAGGCTGTTGAAAATCTAGTCAAGAAGAAAAGAAAAAGTTAGAGAGGTTCAAAAATCTAGGTAATGATAGAGATCTAGAAGATTATAAGGCTAGCAGGAAGGAGCTTAAGAAAGAACTTAGGAGAGCCAGAAGGGGCTATGATAAGGCCTTGGCGAGCAGGATTAAGGAAACCCCCAAATCATTCTACAAGTATGTGAAGAGCAAGAGGATAAGACATGAGAGAATAGGACCAATTAGGTATGACAGTGGAAAAGTGTGTATGGAAGTGGAGGAGATAGCAGAAGTATTTAATGAATACTTTGCTTCAGTATTCACTACAGAAAAGGATCTTGGAGATTGTAGGGATGACACAGCATATTGAAAAGCTTGAGCATATAGACATTAAGAAGAGGATGTGCTGGAGCTTTTGGAAAGCATCAAGTTGGATAAGTCACCGGGAATGGACAAGATGTACCCCAGGCTACTGTGCGAGGCAAGGGAGGAGATTGCTGAGCCTCTAGCAATGATTTTGCATCACCAGTGGGGATGGGAGAGGTTCCAGAGGATTGGAGTGTTGCAGATGTTGTTCTTTTATTCAAGAAAGGGAGTAGAGATAGCCCAGGAAATTATGGACCAGTGAGTCTTACTTCAGTGGTTGATAAGTTGATGGAAAAGATTCTGAGAGGCAGGATTTATGCAGATTTAGAGAGGCATAATATGAATAGGAATAGTCAGCATGGCTTTGTCAAAGGCAGGTTATGCTTTACGAGCCTGATTGAATTTTTTGAGGATGTGTCTAAACACTTTGATGAAGATAGATCAGTAGGTGTAGTATATATGGATTTCAGCAAGACATTTGATAAGGTACCCAATACAAGGCTTATTGAGGAAGTAAGGAGGCATGGGATCAAGGGTACCTTGCTTTGTGGATCCAGAATTGGCTTGCTCACAGAAGGCAAAGAGTGGTTGTAGATGGGTCATATTCTGCATGGAGGTCATTGAACAGTGGTGTGCTTCAGGGATCTTTTCTGGGAACCCTCCTCTTTGTGATTTTTGTAAGTGACCTGGATGAAGTAGTGGAGGGATGGGTTAGTAAATTTGCTGATGACACAAAGGTTGGGGGTGTTGTGGATAGTGTGCAGGCCTGTCAGATATTACAGCAGAACATTGATAAGATGCAAAACTGGGCTGAGAACTGGCAGATGGAGTTCAACCCAGATAAGTGTGAGGTGGTTCATTTTGGTAGGTGAAATATGATGGCAGAATATAATGTTAATGGTAAGACTCTTGGCACTGTGGAGGATCAGAGGGATCTTGGAATCCGAGTCCATAGGACACTGAAAGCTACTGAGCAGGTTGACTGTGTGGTTCAGAAGGCATATGGTGGATTGGCCTTCATCAACCGTGGGATTGAGTTTAAGAGCCGAGAAGTAATGTTACAGCCACATAGGACCTTACTCAGGCAATTAATTACAAATAGAAAATACAAATTAATTGATTGAGTAAGTATTCACCCCCCTTTAATATGACACATAAAGTCATCACTTGTGCAGCCAATTGGCTTTAGAGGTCACATAATTTATTAAATGGAGTTCATTGTTGATCAGAGATAGTGCCACGGCTGCAGAAACTGAGGAAGACATGGAGGGATTGTCTATGGAGTCTCTGTGGGTGGAACAGGAAGGGGTCAATAACTCTACTGGATGTTTTTTATAAACCACCCAATAGTAACAGGGACATCGAGGAGCAGATAGTGAGACAGATCCTAGAAATGTGGAATAATAACAGGGTTGTTGTGGTGGGAGATTTTAATTTCTCAAATATCGATTGGCATCTCCCTGGAGTGAGGGGTTTAGATTGGGGTGGAGTTTGTTAGGTGTATTCAGGAAGGTTTCTTAACACAATATGTAGATAAGCCTACAAGAGGAGAGGCTGTACTTGATCTGGTATTGGGAAATGAACCTGGTCAGGTGTCAGATCTCTCAGTGGGAGAGCCTTTTGGAGATAGTGATCACAATTCTATCTCCTTTACCACAGCATTGGAGAAGGATAGGACCAGACAAGTTCAGAAAGCACTATGCGGCTATCAGGCAGGAACTTGGAAGCATAAAATGGGAACTGATGTTCTCAGGGAAATATACAGAAGAAATATGGCATATGTTCAGGGGATATTTGCTTGGAGTTCTGCCTAAGTACATTCCAATGAGATGTGGAAAGAATGATAGGGTACAGCAACCATTGTGTACAAAGGCTGTTATAAATCTAGTCAAGAAAAGAAGACCTTACAAAACTAGGTAATGATAGAGATCTAGAAGATTATAAGGTGAGCAGGAAGGAGCTTAAGAAAGAAATTAGGAGATCCAGAAGGGGCCATGAGAAGGCCTTGGCGGACAGGATTAAGGAAAATCCCAAGGCATTCTAGAAATATCTGAAGAGCAAGAGGGTAAGACGTAAGAGAATAGGACCTATCAAGTGTGACAGTGGTAAAGTGTGTATGGAACTGGAGAAGATAGCAGAGGTACTTAATGAGTACCTTGCTTCAGTATTCACTACAGAAAAGGATCTTGGTGATTGTAGTGATGACTTACAGTGGACTGAAAAGCTTGAGCATGTTGATGTTAAGAAAGATGATGTGCTGGAGCTTTTGGAAAGCGTCAAGTTGGATAAGTCACCAGGACCGGTAGAGATGTACCCCAGGCTACTGTGGGAGGCAAGAGAGGAGATTGCTGAGCCTGTGGCGATGATCTTTGCATTATCAATGGGGACGGGAGAGGTTCCTGAGGATTAGAGGGTTGTGGATGTTGTTCCATTACTCAAGAAAAGGAGTACAGATAGCACAAGAAATTATAGACCAGTGAGTCTTACTTCAGTGGTTGGTAAGTTGATGGAAAAGATCCTGAGAGGCAGGATTTATGAACATTTGGAGAGGCATAATATGCTTAGATGAGATTAGATTAGATTATGAGGACACGCAGTCCTCATTTATTGTCATTTAGAAATGCATGCGTTAAAAAATGATACAATGTTCCTCCAGTATGATATCACAGAAACAAGACAGACCAAGACTAAAACTGACAAAAAACACATAATTATAACATATAGTTACAGCAGTGCAAAGCAATACTATAATTTGATAAGAGCAGACCATAGGCATGGTAAAAAAAAGTCTCAGTCCCAATAGCCCCAACATCTCACGCAGACGGTAGAAGGGAGAAACTCTCCCTGCCATGAGCTTCCAGTGCCGCAAACTTGCTGATGCAGCATCCTGGAAGCACCCGACCACAGTCCGACTCAGAGCCCGTCCGAAAACTTCAAGCCTCTGACCAGCCCTCTGACACCGAGCACCATCTCTGCCGAGCACTTTCACCCCGCCCCGGCCACTGAGCAACAAACAGCCGAGGATTCAGAGCCTTCCCCTCTGGAGATTTCAGATCACACAGTAGCGGCGGCAGTGAAACAGGCATTTCTGAAGTTCCACCAGATGTTCCTCCATGCTCTCACGTCTGCCTCCATCAAATCAGAATTGTGCACAGCATCCTACTTGACAGATAACAGATATCATCACCGGAGAGGCCGCGCACGCTGCATCGTGCCGCCATCTCCTCCTCCTCCACCTGATTAGGAAGAGTCAGCATAGCTTTGTGAAAAGCAAGTCGCATCTTACAAGCCGGATTGAATTTTTTGAGGTTGTATCTAAACACATTGATGAAAGTAGAGCAGTAGATGTAGTGTGTATGGATTTCTGCAAGGCATTTGACAAGGCACCCCATGCAAGGCTTATTGAGAAAATAAGGAGGCATGGGATCCAAAGGAACATTGCTTTGTGCATCCAGAACTGTCTTGCCCACAGAAGGCAAAGAGTCGTTGTAGATAGGTCATATTCTGCATGGAGGTCGGTCACCAGTGGTGTGCCTCAGGGATCTGTTCTGGGATCCTTACTGTTCGTGATTTTTATAAATGACCTGGATGAGGAAATGGAGGGATGCGTTAGTAAATTTGCTGATGACACAAAGGTTGGAGGTGTTGTAGATAGTGTGGAGGGTTGTCAGAGGTTACAGCGGGAGATCAATAGGATGCAAAACAGGGCTGAGAAGTGGCAGATAGAGTTCAACCCAGATAAATGTGAGGTGGTTCATTTTGGTAGGTCAAATATGATGGCAGAATATAGTAGTAATGGTAAGACTCTTGGCAGTGTGGAGGATCAGGGGGATCTTGGAGTCTGAGTCCATAGGACACTCAAAGCTGCTACACAGGTTAACTGTGTGGTTAAGAAAGCATACGGTGCATTGGCCTTCATCAATCATGGGATTGAGTTTACGAGTCGAGAGGTAATGTTGCAGGTATATAGGACCCTGGTCAGACCCTACTTGGAGTACTGTGCTCAGTTCTGGTCGCCTCACTATAGGAAGGATGTGAAAACCATAGAAAGGGTGCATAGGATACTCTGAAGGATGTTGCCTGGATTGGGGAGCATGCTTTATGAGAATAGGTTGAGTAAACTTGGCCTTTTCTCCTTGGAGCGATCGAGTGTCAGAGGTGACCTGATAGAGGTGTATAAGGTGATGAGAGGCATTGATCTTGTGGATAATCAGAGGCTTTCTCCCAGGGCTGAAATGGCTAGCATGAGAGGGCACAGTTTTAAGGTGCTTGGAAGTAGGTACAGAGGAGATGTTAGGGGTAAGTTTTTTTTTTACACAGAGACTGGCGAGTGCATGGAATGGACTGCCGGCGATGGTGGTGGAGGCGGATACGATAGGGCATTTTGAGAGACTCCTGGACAGGTACATGGAGCTCAGAAAAATAGAGGGCTATGGGTAACCCAAGGTAATTTCTAAGATAAGGACGTGTTTGGCACAGCTTTGTGGGACGAAGTGTTTTCCATGTTTCTGTTTCTACTATGTGCAGTCGAGGCATTTCAATTGATTTTAGTAAAAATACACCTGTATCTGGAAGGTGAGTCAGTATCCTGGCAAAAACTATACCATGAAAACAAAAGAACACTCCAAGCAACTCCACAAATCAATTATTGAAAATTACAAGTCAGGAGATGGACACAAGAAAATTTCCAAGTCACTGAATGTCCCTTGGAGACAATTATCAAGTCAACTATCAAGAAATGGAAAGAATATGGTACAGGTGTAAATCTGCCTAGAGCAGGCTGTCCTCAAAAACTGAGTGACTGTGCAAGAAGTGTACTAGTGAGGGAGGCCACCAAGAGACCTATGACAATTCTGGAGGAGTTACAAGATTCAGTGGCTGATATGGGAGAGACTGAGCATACAATAAATGTTGACTGGGTACTTCACCAGTCATAGCTTTATGGGAGAGTGGCAAAGAGAAAGCCACTGTTGAAATTTCAGCTAGTTTGCCAGGAGGCACATGGGAATCTCTGAAGTCAGCTGGAAGAATGGCCCGATGAAACCAAAATTGAGATTTTTGGCCATCAGACTAAATTCTACTTTTAGCATAAGCCAAACACCACACATCGTCAAAAACACACCATCCCTACCATGAAGTATGGTGATCACTGCATCATGCAATGGGGATGCTTCACTGCAGCAGTCCCTGGAAAGCTTGTGAAGGTAGAGGGCAAAATAAATCCAGCAAAATACAGGGAAATCCTAGAGGGAAACCTGATGCAGTCTGCAAGAGAATTGTAACTTGAGAGAAGATTTGCTTTCCAGCAAAACAATGACCCCAATCATAAAGCAAAAGCTACATAGGAATGGCTTGAAAACAACAAAGTTAATGTCTCAGAGTGGGCAAGTCAGAGTCCCGATGTCGATCCAATTGAGAATTTATCACTGAATACAAAAAGGGCTGTTCACTCACAATCACCATGCAATCTGACAGAGTTTTGTAAAGAAGAATGGGGGAAAATTGTAGTTTCTAGATGTGCAAAGCTGATAGAGACCTATCCACACAGACTCAAGGCTGTATGTCATAAGGCGGTGGCTAGGAACAGACCCAAGTGCAAGACACAGACACTGAAGTACTAGGGACAGGATTAGGATACAGGGCGATGGCAAGGACATGGACAGGAAAACCAGGGACCTGGAACAGGACTGGACAAGAGAGCTGGGAGCCTGGGCTTGGACTCTGGCTCGGACCCCAGAACTAGGCAAGGACAAGGCTTGGCAGGCAGGCAGGACGAGGCTGGAGTCTACAGGCTTGAAGCTGGAGGCCAGAGACTTGGCTTGGTCAGAGGCCTGAGGCTTGAGACTTGGCTGGGCTAGAGGCTGGAGTCTTCAGGCTCGAGGCTAGGCAAGAGATGAGGCGAGGCTTGGCAAGAGGCTGGAGACTTGAGGCGAGGCTGGAGGCAGGACACCAGATACTTGAGGCGAGGCTGGAGACAGGAGACTTGAGGCGAGGCTGGAGGCTGGAGGCAGGAAACTAGAGGTGAGGCAAGGCTGGAGGCTGGCTTCTCCTGGGCAGGGCGCAGTACTCCTGGGCAGGACACGGATCACCTGGGCAGGGCGCAGATCACCACCCGACAGAGGCAAGTGACAGGAAGGGACAGAACCAACTCCAGGTAATGGCAAGACGGCCTGACTTACCTGGGCAGAGGCAAGGGACAGGAAGGGAGCTAAGTACAGGCTGGCTGCAGGCGAGACGAGGCCAGAGTTACCGGCAAGACAAGGCAAGGCTTCAGGCGAGGAAACAGAAGGCAGAGCAAGAGATACAAGGAGTAAGAACAATCCAGCAGCCACACCCTAGTCTCTGAAGGTATTTATGCAACCAGCCCCAACGAGCATCAGCTGCCTCAATTAGCTCAACAAGAACAGAAACAGGGTAGATAGGAAAACCTGGAGCAAAGGTCGATGGACCGGACCGTGAACCGGAATACAGACATCACGGACCGGACCATGACACTGTAATTGTTGCCAAAGGTGCATCTACTAAATACTGACGAAGGCAGTGAATATTTGTGTATATCAATTATTTTGTGTTTTATATTTGTAATTAATTTAAATCACTTTGTAGAGATCTGTTTTCACTTTGATACAAAAGTGTCTTTTTCTGCTGATCAGTGTCAAAAATGCCAAATTAATTCTACTGTGATTGAATGTTGTAAAACAATAAAACGTGAAAAATTCTAGGGGGTGTGAATGTTTTCTATAGGCACTGTAATTGGGCAGGGCACAGCTATTGACAGTATATGTCCTACACTCCTTGGTTTTCCCAGGATGAAACATCTCGCACTTATCCTCTTTGCTATTCCTCAGCCTGTTTTCTGAGCTAAACCCCAAACTCAGCCAGACTTGTTTAAAATTTCCCAGTAGCACTAGCCAAACTCTGCTGAGATGTTGGATCCCGCTCCAGTTCAGGTGTAAGCTGACCCTCTTGTACATATCACATCTGTCCCAAAAGAGATCCCAATGGTCCAAACAAATGAATCCCTGCCCCTGCCCAACTGTTCAGCCCCACATTCATCTGCCTTAACCATTTTTTCTTGCCTTCACTAACATGTAGCACAGGGGGAATCCAGAGATGATTACCTCGAGCACTGCTTTCTGATCTTTTTCCTGTCACCCTATATTAACACTGCAGGACCTCATCTCTTGTCTGTCTACAGTATGTAATCAATGCCATCACACAGAATGACCTCTGGCTGCTCACCTGTACTATTGAGATGTTGTGCAACAGCTCAGACACCTCCTTGATGCTGGAGGGTGATGATAGAGGCTGATACATTAGGGAGAATTAAAAACATGTAGATAAGCACATTGATGTAAGGAAATTGAGGGGTTATGGGATGTGTAGGAATGAAGGTTTAGATTTATATAGGCCAGTACATGGGTCTAAGACACAAGGCATAGGAGAATAATTAGGCCATTTTTTCCCCACCGAGACTGCGCAGCTATTCCATCATGTCTGATCCATTTCCCTTTCAACCCCATTCTATCTTTGCCTTATAATCTTTCACACCCTGACTAATCAAGAACACATCAACCTCTTCCTTAAATAAACCTAATTACCTGGCCTCCACAGCTGCATGTGGCAATGAATTCACAGATTCACCACCCTCTGGCTAAAGAAATGTCTCCTCATCTCTATTCTAAAGCAACGTCACTCTATTTCAAGGCCATGCCCTCTGGTCCTAGACTCCTCCCACCACAGGAAACATTCTCTCCACATCCACTCTGTATAGGTTTTTCAACATTTGATAGATTTCAATGAGATTCCCCTCATTCGTCAAAATTCCAACAGGCCCAGAGCCATCAATTGCTCCTTGTATGATAAGCCTTTCATTCCAAGAATCATTCTTCTGAACATCCTCTGCACATCCTTCCTTAAATAAGGGGCCCAAAACTGCTCACAATGCTCCAAGTGAGACTTCTCCAGGGCTTTATGAAACCTCGACATTACATCCTTACTTTTATATTCCAGTCCTCCTGAAATGAATGCTAACATTTCATTTGCCTTACCACCAACTCAACAGGCAAATTAACATTTTGGGGAATCCACTACAATGATTCTTTGCACCTCACAGAGTTTAGAATTTTCTCCACGTTTAGAAAATAGTCTGTTTTTATTTCTTCTATCAAAGTTCATGACCATACACTTCCTAACACTATATGCCATTTTCCTCAAATCTACCTGCACCTCCACCTATCTTCATATCATCCACAATCATGGCCACAGAGCCATTAATACCATCATCTAAATCATTGACAGAGAACATGAAAAGAAGTGGTCCGAACAGAGACCCCTGTGGACCACCACTAGTCACAGGCGGCCAATCAGAAAAGGCCTCATTTAACCCTCCTTGCCTCCTCTTAGCCTCCTGCTAATTGGTCAATGCTGTGTCTATGGATGTATCTTTCCCGTAATACCATACACTGTTATCTTGTTAAGCAGCCTCATGTGTGGCATCTTGTCAAAGGCCTTCTGAAAATCCAAGTACACAACATCCACCAATTCTCCTTTGTCTATCCTGTCTGCTATTTCCCCAAAGAATTCTAACAGATTTGTCAGGCAAGGTATTTCCTAAAGGAAACTGTACTAGCTTTGGCCTATTTTAACATGTGCCTCCAAGTACTCCAAAACCACATCCTTAACAACCAACTCAACATATTCCCAACCGCCGAAGTTAGGCTTATTGGTGTATGCTTTTGTTTCTTCTGCTTCCCTCCCTTCTTGAAGAGTGGAGTGACATTTGCAATTTTCCAGTCCTCCTGAACTATTCCTGCATCATGTGATTCTCGAAACATCATAACATCATAACTAATGCTTCCTCAATCTCTTTAGCTACCTTTTTCAGAACCCACAGGCGGCATGACTAGGACAGAAAGTACAAAACCATTTCCCCATGGTGAAGGAGTCACACACACAGTGGCCATTTTATTAGCTACACCTGTATACCTGCCCATTAATGTGAGTATCTCATCTGCCAATCATGTGGCAGCAACTCAATGCATAAAAGCATGCAGACAGGGTCAAAAGGTTCAGACCGAATATCAGAATGGGGATGCAAAGTGATTTAAGTGACTGAAGAATGATCTTTGTTGCCAAACGGGGTGGTTTGAGTTTCTCAGAAAGAGTTGATTTCCTGGTATTTTCCCGCACAACAGTCTCCAGAGTTTACAGAGAATGGTGTGAAAAACTAAAACCATCCAGTGAGCAGCAGTTCTGTGGGTGAAAATCGCCTTGTTAATGAGAGACGCCAGAGGAGAATGGCCAGACTAGTTCGAGATGACAGGAAGGCAACAGTAATTCAAATAACTATGCATTGCAACATTGCTGTACAGAAGAGCATCTCTGAATGCAGAACACATTTTATGTGAAGTGGGTGTGCTACAGCAGCAGAAGACCAAGAACATACATTTCATGGCCACTTTATTGTGTACAGGAGGTAACTCATAAAGTGGCCACTGGGTGTAGGTGATTGGACAAAATATATAAACAAGATGGATCCAACACAACATCGCTCCTTGCTGTCCCCAGAGGCAAAATGCAGGCTGCAGATTTTCTCCACCACCTCCCCTCCATACATGGATGTTGGTGCATATGTGTAGTTTCCTGAGTGATAACAAACTTTTAGCAGCTAACAGTGTGAGAGTGGCACCTCCTGCCCTGGATGCAGTCATTTTCCAGCAAGCCCTCCCAGCAGCAGCTCTTTGAAGGGTAGGAGCAGTCAGCGGGAGATGTGGATGCTGTTAAAGTGGTTTCCACAGTACTCTAATGCTCTCACTCCCCATTCACACCATATCCTGTGTTCTCACTGCCCAGAGCTGATCTAACCAGCAGCCCAAGCCTTGAGCCCAGTTTCTGTAAATCTCTTGCTTATTTCCTCAACATCCTTCTCACCATGTGTTTAGAGTAGCAGAGACAAAATTAATCGCTTACTGCGTGTTGCTTGGATTGGGTGGTGACCACAACCTTCATTTGTTGAAGGATTTTAATTGTTTTGTCGTCATACCTCAATGTTATGGTCACTATAACTGCAGAAGTCCAAATGTCAGTGAAACAAATAAAACTCGTTCAGGACTTCCATTTTGAAGCTCCTCCCACAGTCTGAATCGTTCCAGCAGCTGGAACTCATTACTGAAACTCAGCAGGTCAGGTATCATCTATGGAGGGGAATAGACAGTCGATATTTTGAGTTGAGACCCTCTTCTGGACTGGAAAGAAAATGGGCATTACCAAGAATGTGGAGGAGGGGAGGGGATGGGAAACAAGCTGGCAGGTGATAGGTGAGACCAGGTGAAGGGGAAGATGAGTAGGAGGGATGAAGTAGGAAAATGGGTGGCGGAATAGATGGAAGAGATAAAGTGCTGAAGAAGAATAAGGAATCTGATTGGGGAGAACAGTGGACCATGGAAGAAAGGGATGGCCATAGGGGACTAGAGACAGGTAGGAGAAGAGAAGGGGTAAACAGGGGAATTGAAAAGGAATGAAAGGGGAAGAGGGGTTATCGGAAGTTACCTTTCTCTCTCTTCTTCCATCCCCTTCCTCCTTCTCTATTTTTCCATTCTGATTTCCCTCTTACCCTTTCTCCTAACCTCCTCTTCACCTTCGTCTTGTTCCTGTCCTGCTTCCCTTTCTTCCATGGTTTTACCTTTACCAGTTCTTTACCTCTTCCAATGATCACCTCCCAGCTTGTGACTTCATCCCCCTCCCCCCCACACTCACCTTCCCCTTCACCTGGTCTCACCTATCACCTGTACTCTTTCCCCTCCCCCACCTTATTATTCTGGCTTCCTCCCCCTTCACTTCCAGACCTGATGAAGGATCTTGAGCCGATTGGGAGCATTTTTCAATCTCTCATTGCTACAGTCAGAAGTTCCCACCTGCTTTAAAGGGCAACAATTATACCAGTGCCCAAGAAAAGCAAGGTGAGCTGCCTTAATGACTATTGTCCAGTGGCACTCACACATATAGTGATGAAGTACTTTGAGAGGTTAGTTATTGCTACAATGAACTCCCATCCCAGCAACGACCTAGACCCAGTGCAATTTCCCTATTGCCACAATAGTTCTACGGTGGATGTGATCTCATTGGCTCCTCATGCAGCATTGGACCTACTGGTCAATACGAATACCTATGTCGGGATGTTGTTTACTGACTACAGCTCAGTGTTTAACAAAAAAGTTCCCATTGTTCTGATCAAAAATCAACAGAACCGGGGCGCTGTACCTCCCTCCGCAATTGGATCCCCAACTTCAATCCACAATCTGTGCAAATTGGAAATAACATCTCCAACTCGCTGACAATCAACACGGGTGCACCACAAGGATGATACGTAGCCCATTTTTCTACTGTCTCTACACTCATGACTGTATGGCTAGGCATACCTCAACTGTCATCCATAAATTTACTGACGATACAACTATTGTTGGCAGAATTTCATATGGTGACAAGAAGGCAGACAGGAGTAAGATTTATCAGCAATTTGTGTGGTATCACAGCAACATCTCTGCACTAGACATCAGTAAGACCAAAGAGCTGATTGTGGACTAGAGAAAGAGTAAGGTGAAGGAACACACACAAGTCCTCATTGAGGGATCAGAAATGGAAAGAGTGAATAATTTAAAGTTCCTGGGTGTCAGTGTCTCTGAGGATCTGTCCTGGACCCAACATACCAATGCAGCTACAATGAAGGCAGGACAGCTATACTCAATAGGAGTTTGAGGTGATTAGGTATGTCACTAAAGGCATTCGCAAATTTCTACAGATGTACTGTGGAGTGTTTTAACTGGGTTCATCACCATCCAGTATGGGGGTGGAGGAGATGTTGCACAGGATCAAAATAACTGCAGAAAGTTGTAAACTCTCCAACTTGAGTAATGGCCTCCATAGTACCCATGACATCTTCCAGGAGTGATGCCTCAAAAAGGTGGTATCCATCATAATGACCCCCAGGTCATGCCTCGTTCTCATTGCTACCATCAGGAAGGAGGTACAGAAGCCTGAAGGCAAACAGTCAACAATTCAGAAATAGCTTCCTCCCCTCTGACATCGCTTTCAGAATGGCCATTGAACCATGAACATAATCTCACTACTGTTTTTATTTCTAATTTTGCTCTACTTGTTTAATGTAACTATTCAATTAATTTGTTAAGTTCCTCCAGTGTGTTTTGTGTGTTTTGCTGAAGATATTCAGCATTTGCAAAAACTCTTGTGTTTATTTGTTCTCACTTGTTCTGTTATAGTGAACCTCCACCCTTGAGTGACAGATACATTCCTGTGGCTGCTAATTAACAAGTCCACCCTGCTCGCACTGATCTATTCACTGGGACAGAGAGTGTTGTATCTACCATGCTCCCAGGTGCCAGACTGATGACTTGGTGTACTGATCCTGACCAGGTATTTTTGTCCCCTATTGAATTGATGGTTGGGCCACAACCCCACGATGCCCAACTTCACACAAGAGATTGTGCAGATGCTGAAAATTCAGTCAAGCACACTCAAAATGCAGGAGGAACTCAGCATTTATGGAAGGGAATAAGGAGTTCATGTTTTGGGCTGAGACTTTCATCAGGTCTCTTGCCTTTCGATGTTTTCAGAAAGGGAGTTTCATTTCCTACTCCATTGTGTAGTCAGTGTGATGGTGAGATTATACAGAGTATAAAACCCAGAGCTCACAGTGACATCTGACACTAGAAAGGGTGAGGTGTGCAGAGAATGGGTCTCGGCATCATGAGCAGTTGTCTGCTTCTTCTGGGTATGTGTTAATTCTGGAATATTTCTCTTTCTGTCTCTGGTCCACTCTTTTTCCTCCCCTCCCAACTACTCTCCTTCCCTTCTTGCTCCTCACTCCCTCCCTTCTAATGCCCTTTATCTTCCCCTCCCCTCTTCATCCCCTCTCCCTTAAATTTCCTTATCATATTTCTGTTGCTTGTCCACTCCTTTTCATTTTCAAGACTACAACAGTACTTTATACTTTATTGTCGCCAAACAGGTACTAGAACGTACAATCATCACAGAGATATTTGATTCTGCACTTCACACTCCCTGGATTACAAATATTAAATAATAAAAACATTAAAAATTGTTAAAATTAGTAAATATTAAAAATTTAAATTATAAATCATAAATAGAAAATAGAAAAATAGGAAGTAAGGTCGTGCAAAAAAACCGAGAGGCAGGTCTGCATACTTGGAGGGTACAGCCCGGATCTGGGTCAGGATCCGTTCAGCAGTCTTATCACAGTTGGAAAGAACCTCTTCCCAAAGCTGACCATACGAGTCTTCAAGCTCCTGAACCTTTTCCTGGAGGGAAGAGGGACGAAAAGTGTGTTGGCTGGGTGGGTCGTGTCCTTGATTATCCTGGCAGCACTGCTCCGACTGCGTGCGGTGTAAAGTGAGTCCACGGACGGAAGATTGTTTTGTGTTAAGTGCTGCGCCGTGATCACAATCTTCTGCAGCTTCTTTCTGTCTTGGACAGGACAACTTCCATACCAGGTTGTGTTGCACCCTAGAAGAATGCTTTCTACGGTGCATCTATAAAAATTAGTGAGGGTTTTAGGGGACAGGCCAAATTTCTTTAGTTTTCTCAGGAAGTAAAGGCGCCGGTGGGCCTTCTTGGCAGTGAACTCTGCTTGGTTGGACCAAGTCAGGTCATTTGTGATATTGACCCCGAGGAACTTAAAGCTCTTGACCTGTTCCACTTGCGCACCACTGATGTAAATTGGGTTGTGCGGTACACTACCCCTCCTGAAGTCAACAACCAGTTCCTTTGTCTTGCTGACGTTGAGGGATTGGTTATTGTCTTCGCACCATGCCACCAGGTTCTTAATTTCCTCTCTGTACTCAAACTCATCATTACCCAAGATACGGCCTACAATACAGTACCCCCTTCATTCAGCAGGGTTGCTGGGCAGATTGGGATTGGAACAGAGAGGGTGGAGGGCAGTACGCTCAAAGGCCATGAGGTTCGAGTAAGAGAGAGGAGTGCTGAAGTTGAGATAGTTTATGCCTCATTGCCAGTTAGAAATAAAAAGCTCCAGAACAATACAAACTAATGTTCTCAATATTATTTATTTATTTATTATGATTTATTTTGTTTTCTATATCTTTGTGTGTAACATTTCATTGATTCTATTGTGATTCTTTGCATCAACTGTGAATGCCCATAATGCCCATTAGCAACTGCTTTCTGGAAGTTTAAATAGACCACATCCACTGGTTCTCCCTTATACATCCTCATTTTTTACAGATCCCCATTGAGTTTGTCCAGTTTAGTCATTCTTCAAGTGCCCTGTCATTGATGTCAGCCTAAATGGTCTATGAATTCCTGTTTTATCTTGGCGACCTTTGTAAATGCTAGGGTTACATTTGCTCTTGTTAACTGGAACTGTTCCAAACTAAACAAAGCTGGAAAGTGATCACCAATACCTTGAACAACTTTAGTGTCACTTCCTAAAGTACTTGTAATGCAGTCTATTGGGCCCTGGGAATTTAAAAGTATTTAATCCTTTCAATATTTTTAATACCATTTTCCACAAATACTGAGTTTGTTCAGTTCCCTCCTTTCATTAGACCCTGTGGTCCAAAATGTATCTGGGAAGTTGTTGCATGAGAAGGGATAGGATCAGGCATGATCAGTGAAGGACTATGACAGTTGGCTGACTTTTACTCCTAATTCATACATTTTTGAGCTTTTATTAAACCTTGAATCATTTTCTCTTCAATTCAGATGACAATGAGTGCTCTGGAGGGAAAGACATTGTAGAAGCTTTATGTGGTGCCAATGCTGTTTGTTACAACACAGAAGGAAGCTTCTATTGTAAATGTAAAGAAGGATATATGAACTCAAACAATGGAAGTAACTTCACAGAGCAGGAAAACTGCATAGGTGAGTAATAACACTCATATTTTTGATATTCAGTGCTTTACTTTTTGACACATTCCGAAGTTTTCCCTTGACCTTAGCATGGATCAGTCAGAAGACGTCTTGTTGTCCTTTTCAGGTATAAAGTGGAAATACTGAAAAGTCAAGCCTCCTGCAACTATTTCAATGTTGCTGCAATGTCTCTGCCAATGGCCCATATACAAGCCTCATTCCTCTGCTTTCCCTGGTGATTTAAATCAAATCTCCAATTGATTCAGTTTTTCTTCATATTCCCTCCAGACCTTGAACTCTCTACTCATGGGAGGTTAATAAGATTGCCTCTATTCATCTGCTCTAATCCTGTTGTGGACTTTTCTGTCTCTAGGAACAAAAGCTAAGAGGTGATTTCTATCTGTTGAATCAAGTAATTCAATCAGATGAGAAATGATGGCAGATTTTTCAAAATCAGAATCAGAATCAGGTTTAATATCACCAGCATATGTCATGAAATTTGTTAACTTAGTGGCAGCAGTACAAAGCAATACATGATAATAGTATAGAAAAGCTGTTCAAAATATATAATATTGTTAAATTAAATAAGTAGTGCAAAAAATTGGAAATAAAAAAGTGGTGAGGTAGTGTTCATGTGCTCAATGTTCATTCAGAAATCGAATGGCAGAGAGAAAGAAGCTGTTCCTGAATCACTGAGTGTGTGTCTTCAGGCTTCTGTACTTCCTTCCTGATAGTAACAATGACAAGAGGCATGTCCTGGGTGGTGGGGGTCTACAATGATGGACACTGCCTTTCTAAGGCACCTCTACTTGAAGATGTCCTGAATATTATGGGGGCTAGTGTCTGTAATGGAGCTGACTAATTTTAGAACTTGCTGCAGCTTACTTTGATCCTGTGTAGTAGCTCCTCATGCCCATCACAGATGGTGATGCAGCCAGTTAGAATGCTCTCCATGGAACATCTGTAGAAATCTGCAAGAGTTTTTGGTGACATACCAAACCTCTTCAAAATCCTTCTGAAATGTAACCACTGTCTTGCCTTCTTTATAACTGTGTGGATATAAGACCATAAGACATAGAAGCAGAATAAGGCCATTCATCCCATCGAGTCTGCTTCACCATTACATCATGGCTGATCCCGGATCCCACTCAAACTCATCATACCTTCTCACCATATTCTATGGGACCAGGCTAGGTTCTTGGAGATATTGACAGCCAGGAACTGGAAAGAGATCAGTTTCTCCACTTCTGACCCTCTTTGAGGACTGGTGTGTGTTCCTTCGTCTTACTCTGTCTGAAGTCTACAATCAGTTCTTTGGTCTTACTGATGTGTACAAGGTTGTTGCTGCGACAACACTCAACTAGCTGATCTATCTCACTTCGCTATGCCTTTTCGTCACCATCTGGGATCCTACCAACAATAGTTGTATCATCATCAAATTTATAGATGGCATTTGATCTGTGCCTAGCCACACAGTCACGAGTGTAGAGAGAGTAGAGCAGAGGGCTAAGCACACATCCCTGAGCTGCATGAGTGTTGGTTGTCAATGAGGTGGAGACATTATTTCCAATCTGCACAGATTGTTGTCTTCTAGTTTGGAAGCCAAGGCAATTCTCATGGAACTGAATACTTACCAAGATACAAACAATGCATGTAACCTGACAGATTATGGTTCAAATGGCATGAAATAGCATTGTGTGGCATGGCCTTGATATTAATACCACAAACGCTGGAGCTTAGACACACACAAGACACACCAGTGGGAATGCATGGCTGGCAGATGAAGCATTAGCCAAAAGATTCGAGGGTTGATTTAGTTTGGTGCGTCTGATATGAGTGGTGTTCTGAATTGTTTATTGTTTGCTACGATGCTTGTTACACAGTTGATTAATTAGTACTTGATTCTTCCTTGGTATCTGGACCGGCTGAAGTATTGGAATGTGTGTTTGGACATTTACTTATTGCTTGTTTATTTGGGCATTTGACGTTTGTAATTAGACCTTGAGATTTATTTACAGATTTTACTTCTAGTTCAATATAGGAAACCTTCCTTTTTTGGATCCAGCAAAGTGGAGCATTTTTGGTTATGAACCAAAAGCTTAAATCAAAATTTATATATGTACATACTAGTGCCTACTTTGCCTTGATAAAATCTTTACTTTCTTTCAAGTATCACAAAAGCCCTTTACTTCTTCCCCAGCTCTCTGCACATTTGTGCTTTGCTGCTGTTTACAGCACAAAAGGGGTCTGCTCAGAACATTCCACAATCAGCAGGGAGGGCATGAACATTTTTGAAAGCACAACCGATGTGGCTTTCTTGTTGCAAAATAATTGAAAGTCTTCAGGATAGAAATCTTTTGCCTGAACAGGGCATTCAGTACATATGAAGAAATAATTTCCCAGCAGTACTCCAAATACTATTTCAGTTTTTTCCTGTCAGAAACTGAAAAAAAATTATGGTGTGTATTTGTTTAATTATGATACCATAAGACCATGACACCAGATATTCTCTCTTCTTCTTGACAAATTCAGCTCAAAAGCTGGTAAAGAAAACTTCAAAGAGAACTTCTTTCCTTAACATTGGGATTTCAGCTGTGAATGCAAAGATCTATTATCTTAAATTTCACAGACAGACACAGACAGTCTGCAGATGCTTGAAATCCAAAGCAGTACACACACAGGGTCAGAAGGTGTTGAATCATTGTGGATAGAGCTAAGGAACTGCAAGGGTAGAAAGACCCTGATGGGAGTTGCATACACATCCTCAAATTGAATTCAATTGACTTTATTTCTTATATCCTTCACATACATCAGGAGTAAAAATCTTTATGTTACATCTCCGTCAAAATGTGCAATGTGCAATCGTATTAATTTATAATAAATAGAACAGTCAATTTAATATAGAGTACACTCAAATCAGCATGAGTTAATCAGTCTGATGACCTGGTGGAAGAAGCTGTCTTGAAGCCTGTTGGTCATGGCTTTGATGCTACAGTACTGTTTCCTGGATGGTAGCAGCTGGAGTAGATTGTGGTTGGGGTGACTTGGGTTCCCAATGATCATATCAGCCCTTTTTACACACCTGTCCTTATAAATGTCCTGAATCATGGGAAGTTCACAATTACAGATGCACTGGGCTGTCCGCACCACAGTCTGCAGAGCCCTGCAATTAAGGGAGGTACAGTTCCCATATCAGGCAGTGATACAGCCAGTCACGGTGCTCTCAATTGAGCCCCTGTAGAAAGTTCTTAGGATTTGGAGGCCCATACCAAACTTCCTCAACCGTCTGACATGAAAGAGGTGCTGTTGTGCCTTTTTCGCCACACAGCTGTTGTGTAGAGACCACATGAGGTTCTCGGTGATGTGGATGCTGAGGAACATATATCTGTTGACCCTCTCAGCCCCAGTTCCACAACCAGCTCCTTTGTTTTTGCAACATTGAGGGACAGCTTGTTTTCTCGACACCACTGTGTCAGAGAGATGACTTTTTTCCTGCAGACCACCTCATTATTGTTTGAAATAAGACCAATCAATTTAGTGTTGTTGGCAAATTTAGTTAGCAGATTAGAGCTGTGAGTGGCGACATCGTCATGGGTATACAGGGAGTAAAGGAGGGGACTCAGTACACAGCCCTGAGGGGCTCCTGTATTGAGAGTCAAAGGGGTGGAGGTGAAGGAACCCTCTCTTACAACCTGCTGGCGATCTGACAGGAAGTCCAGGATCCAGCTGCACAAGGCAGGGTCAAGGCCGAGGTCGCTGCGCTTCCTAGCGAGTCTGGATGGAACTATGGTGTTGGATGCTGAACTGTAGTCCAAGAACAGCATTCTCACATAAGCATCCTTCTTCCCCAGATGTGTAAGGATGGTATGTAGAGCAGTGGCTATTACGTCATCTGTCGATCGGTTGTGTCGGTAGGTGAATTGTAGGGGGTCCAGTATGGGTGGTAGCAAGCTGCAGATGTAATCCTTGACCAGTCTCTCAAACTATTTGCTTATTATTGAGGTGAGTGCATTCAGGTATGTTACCTTGGTCTTTTTTTGGTACAGGGACAATGGTGGATAATTTGAAGCAGGAGGGTACTCTATACTGGGAGTGGGAGAGATTAAAAATGTCAGTAAATGCACCTGCCAGCTGTGCTGTGCACATCCTGAGTACTCTCCCTGGATGCCATCCGGTCCCGCAGCCCTGCGACTGTCCACTCATTGGAAACATCTGCGTACCTCAGCCTCAGAGATGACCAGGTTGCAGGTTGTAGCGGTGGCTTTCCTCGGAGGCTCAGAGTTAGCGACATCGAACCGAGCATAAAAGTGATTGAGTTCATCCGGGAGAGAGGCCACGATGTTGGTGGCACCACAACATTTGGCTTTGAAGTCTGCGATGGGATGCAGCCCTCGCCAGAAGTCGCATGTTCTATTCGTTGTGAATCTTGACTCAATCTTGACCCTATATTGTTGTTTCGCAGCTTTCATAGCTTTGCGCAGATCGTAGCTGCTTCTCCTGAGCTCTAGCTGATTGCCAGCAATGTAAACTCGATGTCGCGCTATAAGTGCTACTCACACGGAACTGTTGATCCAGGGTTTCTGGTTCGGGAAGACCCTGACCGACTTTTGGGGGACAACATTTTTGATACACTTCTGGATGAAGCACGTGACTCCATCAGTGAACTCGGAGACATCCTCATCATGGAAGGTATTCCAGTCGACGTCATGGTAAGAATGTGGTCTACAAATTACAGCAAGAGATAGAAAATTCACGCCCAAGGGGCAAAGCTACAATAGGCAGGGGTGGTTCAATATGCAGGTATATTGGGAAAAACAAGTTAGTGCTGAAATAAAGGAGGGGGTATTTGTAGAGTGTCAATGAGATGGATTTTTACAGCAACTCATGGTTGAGCCCTCTGGAGGATCAGCTATTCTTGATTGAGTGTTGTGCAACAAACCAGAATTGATTAGAGACCTTAAGGTAAAAGAACCTTAAGGGGAAAGTGATCATAATGTGATTGAATTCACCCTGCGATTTGAGAAGGAAAATCTAAAGACAGACATATCAATATTACAGTGGTGTAAAGGGAATTACAGAGGCATGAGAGATGAGTTGGCCACAATTGATTGGAAAAGAACACCAGCAGGATGATGGCAAAGCAGCAATGGCTGGAATTTCTGGAAGTAATTCAGAAGGCACAGGATATATACATCCCAAAGAAGAAGGAATATTCTGAAGGAAAGGTGACACAACTTTGGCTAACAAGAGAAGTCAAAGCCAACATAAAAGCAAAAGATAATAGAGTAAAAATTATTGGGAAGTTAGAAGATTGGGAAGCGTAAAGGACGGGTTACACCTGAACGCAAAAGGGTTCAATATCCTAGCAGGCAGGTTTAGTAGAGCTGTTAGGGAGGGTTTAAACTAATTTGGCAGGGGGACGTGAACCAGAGTGAGCTGAGGAAGGGGAAAACAGAAATAAATCAAAGATAGTGTGCAACAGATATGATAGAAAGGACTGACAGGAGATGTGGCATAATCACAGCCAGTGGAATGAGTTACAGGGCAATAGAAGCATGAAACAGAAAGCAACAAATACTGGACCGAAAGTGTTGTATTTGAATGCACGCAGCATGAGGAATAAAATGGACAGACTTGAAATTAGGCAACAGATTGGCAAATATGATGTTGTGGCTATTTCTGAAACTTGGCTAAAGGATGGCTGAACATACGGTGCATCAGAAGTATAGGTTAGCAGGCAGAGGGTCTGGTGTGGCTCTGTGCATAAGAAATAATATTAATTCATTGGAAAGAGATGACAGGATTCGAAAGTGTAGAGTCTCTATGGGTCAATTGAACAAATGGCAAGGGTAAAAGGACCCTAATGGCAGTTGTGTACAGGCCTCCAAACAGCAGCCGGGATGTGGATTACTAATCACAGCAGAAGATAGAAAAAGAGTGTCAGAAGGGCAATGTCATGATAATTGTTAGGGATTTTAACATGAAAATGGATTGGGAAAACGAGGTTAGTACTGGACCTCAAGAGAGACAATTTGTAGAATGTCTAAGGGATGGCTTTTTAGAACAGCTTGTTGTTGAGCCCACTAGGCAATCAGCTGTGCTGGATTGGGTGCTGTGCAATGATCCGGAGGTGATTAGAGAGTTTAAGGTTAAGAGACCCTAAGACAACAGTGATCACAATATGATCGAGTTCACTTTAGAATTTGAGAAGGAGAAACTAAATTCCATGTGTCGGTATTTCAGTGGAATAAAGGAAATTACAATGGCATGAGAGTGGAACTGGCCAAGGTTGACTGGAACGGGACACTAGCAGGAAGGATAGCAGAGCAGCAATGGCTGGAGTTTCGCAAAAAATGCGGGAAGTGCAAGATGGATATATTCCAAATAAGAAGAAATTTTCGAATGGAAGAAGGACACTACTGTGGCTGACAAGTGAAGTCAGAGCTAAAGTCAGGGCAAATGTGAGGGCGTACAAGGAAGCCAAAGTGGGAAGATGGAGGATTGGGAAGTTTTTTTAAAACCTTGCAGAAGGAACTTAAGAAGGTCATTAGGAAGGAAAAGATGAATTATGAAAGGAAGCTGGCAACTAAAAGAATATACTAAAAGCATTTCTGAGTGTATAAAGTGTAAAAGAGAGTTGACAGTAGATATAGGACCAATAAAAAATGATGCTGAAGATATTATAATGACAGATACAGAGATGGCCGAGGAACTGAATGCGTATTTTGTAGTGGAAAGATCCGCAGTATATCGAACATTCAAGAGTGTCAGGGAAGTGAAGTATGTGGAAACTATGTGAAAATTATGACTGAGAAGGTGCTCAGGAAACGTTATGGTCTGAGGGAGAACAACCTTACTGGACCTGATGGAATGCACCCTCAGGTTCTGAAGGAAGTAGCTGGAATGATTGCGGAGGCAATATAAATGATCTCCCAAGAATTGATATATTCTGACATTGTACCGGTTGACTGGAAAATTGCAAATGTTACCCCGCTACTTAAGAAGGGTGGGAGGCAGCAGAAAGGAAACTATAGACCTGTTAGCCTGATATCAGTGGTTGGGAAGTTTTTGGAATCGATTGTTAGGGATGAGATTATGGAGTACCTGGAGGCACAGCACAAGATTGGCCAAAGCCAGCATGGTTTCCTGAAAGGAAAATCCTGCCCGACTAACCTACTGCAATTTTTTTGAGGAAATTACAAGCAGGGTAGACAAAGGAGATGAAGTAGATGTACTGTACTTGGATTTTCAGAAGGCCTTTAACAAGATGCCACACGTGAGGCTGCTTAGCAAGATAAGAGCCCATGGAATTACAGGGCAGTTACTCTCATGGGTGGAGCATTGATTGATCAGCAGAAAACAGAGTGGGAATAAAGGGACCCTATTCGGGATGACTGCCAGTTACCACTGGAGTTCAATAGAGGTCGGTGTTGGGACCACTGCTTTTTACTATGAATATCAATGATTTGGACCATGGGGTTAATGGATTTGTGGCTAAATTTCCCAGTGATACAAAGTTAATGGGCACAGAAGTGGCAAATGAAGTACAGTGTTGGAGAGTGTATGGTCATGGACTTTGGTGGAAGAAATAAACAAAAAGACCAGATGGGGAGAGAATTCAAAATGCAGAGATGCAAAGGGACTTGGGAGTCCTTGTGCAGGATACCCTAATGGTTGAGTCAGTGGTGAAGAAGGTGAATGCAATGCTGGCATTCCTTTCTAGAGGTATAGAATGTAAGAGTAGGGACGTGATGGTGAGGCTCGATAAGGCACTCGTGAGACCACACTAAAAGGCCTGAACATTTTAGATATGGCAAAATTATTTCCCATGGTAAGGGAGTCCAGGACAAAAGGGCACAACTTCAGGATTGAAGTACGTCCAGTTAGAACAGAGATGCGGAGAAATTACTTTAGTCGGAGGGTGGTAAGTCTGTGGAATTTGTTGCCATAAGCAGCTGTGGAGGCCAAGTCATTGGGTTCGTTTAGGACAGGGGTAGATAGGTTCTTGATGAGCCAGGGCATCAAAGGGTATGGGGAGAAGGCAGGGCAGTGGGGATGACTGGAAGAATTGGATCAGCCTGTGATTGAAAGGCGGAGCAGACTCAATGGGCCAAATGGCCTACTCCTACTCCTATATCTTATGTTCTTCTGGTCTTTTAACAACCAACAGAAAACGAATAAAAATGCCTTTAAGAAGGTAAAGATGGAATATGAAAGTAAGTTAGCCAATAATATTAAAGACGATACCAAAAGTTTCTTCAGATATATAAAGTGTAAAAGAGAGGTGAGAGTGGATATTGAACCATTGGAAAACTATGCCGGAGGGGTAATATTGGAGGACAATGAAATGGCGGACAAACTGAATAAGGATTTTGCATCATTCTTCACTGTGAAAAGACACAAACTGTATGGTGGAAGTTCTTGGTGTCGGGGTTATCAAGTATGTGAAGTTACCATAACCAGAGAGAGGTTCTTGGGAAACTGAAAGTTCTAAAGATAGATATGTCACCTAGACCACAATGTCTACACAGCAGGGTTCAAAAAGAGGTGGCTGAAGAGATCATGGAGGCATTCTGTGTGGCCTTGGTCGGTCGTGGTCGACCATGGGTACTGCTCCTCTGGTAGTCACTGTGAGTGGCCTCTCCAGGGCTCAAGCCAGGGCGGAGTTGTTATGGAGATCCATCTGCTGCCCATGCAGTGGGACCCCCCTCTCCATGCTGATGACTGGTCCAAAAGAACGACGGAAGTCAATAGAGTTTGGTGCCAGCAGCATTGCAGGAGATATGAAGGAGAGGTAACAATTCAGCTGTGTTCTCACAGTACAATAGAGCAGGATATGAAGGGCCTATTGACCTACTCTTGATCTGTTTCTCAACTTTTTATGCTCTCATACAATAATTCTTCAATCTTTATGAAATTTTCCCTGTTCTTCTGTTTCTTAACATCCGTACTATCTTTGTTACCCAATTTATATTCCATAATCTTATCAATTAGTTATTCAGGTTAAATAATCTTCCTTTCTGTTCCATTCCAACCCTGCATCATGGACCTCAGCTTCACATAGTGAAACCTGAATGAAGCAATGTGGCTCTCAACAACAACCAGGGCATCTGAGAGAAATGGATGCAGCCTTTTACCCATGAAGAAGCTTTGTCTCAGTGACGAGATCTTGCTGGAGCTGCTCATGGTGATGTTTGTCTTTCTGTCCCATACGCCCACAGTACAGGTGATAATGATCTCTCAAAGCACGTAAACCCTTGAGTGGAAGAGCCATTAATAGCTTCTTACTGTGGCTCACTGAAAGCCCCCGTCCAGCCCGAGATGCCAGGCGAGGCTGCACGTTAAGTACCATCATCACAGGGATGCTTCAGAACTTCCCTGGTCGTTTGCACAGCTGGTGGTTATTCTGTTGCAATTATATATTGTCCAATTCATAAAGTCATCTCATTATAAAATAATGTTCAGATTGGACCCTTTCCTTAATCCACTTAGTTGGCAGCAAATCTCCTGGCACATTTTGCGTCAGCACTCTGTTAAGAAAACTGGCATGGAGATATTGCTCAGCTGGGAGAAAAGGTCACTGCAGCCCAGTATAAAGAATACATACTATTCACATGTCTATTTCATATTGATTACAGAAAATAATGAATGTTTCCAAATTCCATCAGTGTGTGGGCCAAATACAACTTTATATATGTTTTAATACAGTAGAATCTTCTACTGCCTTTACAAGAGAGGATTCATCCCATCAGGACTAACTAACTTCACAGCTGGTTATACAGTGCATACAAGTATGTTACTGAGCTTTTACAGTGCATGATCTCCGTGTGCTGAGCTTGGTACCATTGTTGTGACGCTCGTATATGTGATTGAAATTGTTCTGTTCAAGGTGGATAAGCAAAAGATATTTAAAGTAAAGAAAAATAAAACAAAAGGTTGGTACAATGAGATTGCAGATGCAGGTAATGCAAATGTCTCACAACCCCAGGCATACATGCTCAATCTGATCTTGGTGCTGCCCTTTGGCATATTACCCTAACTTCTGGGAAGATGTTGCAGATAAGTGGTGATGCTTTATGTGCAGCCATGATGGAAATCATCACACATTCCCATTTAGAGCTATTACAGCTGAAATCCACAAAGTTACAGTAAACAACATTATTGTAAGATGTTATAAAAATCTATTGAACCTTAAGTTGATGGACCCCACCTGGAACACCTGGGTTGTGAGTGCAGGTCCCCTTTAAGAAAATGAAAACAGGGATAGAAAGCTGGTTTACAGGTATGATTAAAATGCCTTAGACTCTGTACAGTCTCTGGAAAATAAAATTGAAGACCTCATAGCAAAATTGTAGGACCTGAGGTGTATCAGGGACTCCTGGTATGGTGGTAGAGACTTTTAAGTGATGTTTCAATAGGTACATGGATGTAAGGATGATGGAGGATATGGACAGGGTGTAGCTAGGAGGGATTAGTAGATAGGAGCTATATACCTGTGAGAGTCAGTGAGTAGATAGACTGCCTCCAGAGATGAAGACAAAGACACTTAGAGAGGGGAGAAAGATGTCAGAAATGGACCGAGTACATTTGAGAGCAGGGTGGAAGCTGCAAACAAGGTTGATGAAATCACCGAGCTCAGCATGGGTGCAAGAAGCAGTACCAATGCAGTTACCAATGTAGCATAAGAAGAGTTGGGAAGTGATGCCAGTGTAGGCTTGGAATATGGACTGTTCCACATAATCAATGTAAAGACAGGCATAGCTGGGACCCATGCAAGTGCCCATGACTACACCTTTGGTTTGAAGGAAGTGGGAGGAGGCAAAGGAGAAATTGTTGAGGGTGAGGACTTGGAAGCATAAATTGGGAATATATGTGAACTTGGAAGCATAAATTGGGAATATGTGTGAACTTGGAAGCATAGATTGGAAACAGATGTGAACTTGGAAGCATAAATTGGGAACAGATGTTCTCATGAAAATGTACAGCAGGAATGTGGCAAAACTTCAGGAGATATTTGCGTGGCATTTTGCATAGGTACATTCCAATGAGACAGGGAAAGGATGGTAGGGTACAGGAACTGTGGTGTACAAAGGCTGTTGGTAGTCTAGTCAAGAAGAAAAGGAAAGGTTCGAAGGTGTCACAAGTGCGGAGCAAGGGTGGACTGAAATGCAAGACACGTTTTGTAGGGTTAACTAAATTGAGTTTATTACTCATTACAAGGAGAGCAAAGCAGAAGCGGAAATAAGCATAAAGGACAAGGACTCAGGCCCTGGACTAGGCTGGGACTCGGGGTCTGGGCTAAGACTCGGAGCATGGATCTCGGAGCCAGGACTTAATACTTGAAACCTCCAGAGCCAGGACTCGATACTTGAAACCTCCAGAGCCAGGACTTGATACTTGAAATCCCCAGAGCCAGGACTTGATACTTGAAAACCCCAAGCCAGGACTTGATACTTGAAATCCCTGAGCCAGGACTTGATACTTGACAACCTCAGAGCTTGGACTTGATACTCGAAAACCTCAAGCCAGGACTTGATACTTGAAAACCCCAGAGCAAGGACTTGATACTTGAAACCTCAGAGCCAGGACTTGATACTTGAAACCTCAGAGCTTGGACTTGATACTTGAAACCTTGGAGCCAGGACCTGATACTTGAACTGTAGAGCTTGGACTTAGAACTCAAACACAGGACAGAGAACACTGAGCCGGGAATCCTCCTTTGACACAGGATATGGAGCTGGGACTCTTCTTATTCATTGGACAGACTCAGACACAGGACATAAAACACTGAGCCAGGAATCCTCCTCAGACACAGGATGGAGTCGGGACCCTTCTTGACACAGGGTTAGGACCCTTCCAGGGTACAGGGCCGGGACCCCTTTTAGACACAGGACATGGATACAGAGACCACACAACGATGGACAGTACTATAACTGGGCACAAGTACGCTCCGAGCAGCAGCAAGATCAGGACTCACCCCAGCGGGTTAACTTTGACGGACCTGCTTGGCAAGGGAAGGCAGATTGTTGGCACTTGCTTCGGGTGGAGACTTGGCTTGCTCCGGCAAGAAACTTAGTTGGCTCCGGCCAGATGACATTGGCTCGCACTAGCTTCGGTGGCTTTGTTAACGCTCCATAACGTTCTCACACCAAATGGCTGAAAGCCAGAGCCTTATAAACTGCCGGTTCAGTTGAGAGTAAATTGCCTTTAATCACCAATCCCGAGGGACACGGGAAAACAGGGAATTAAAGGGAAACAGGGAGTCAACGGTCCGGATTGTAACACAAAGTAAATTTAAAGGGAACCTGATCCGGACCATGACAGAAAGGTTCAAAAAACTGGGTAATGATAGAGATCTATAAGATTATAAGGCTAGCAGGAAAGAACTTAAGAAAGAAGTTTGGAGAGCCAGAAGGGACCATGATAAGGCCTTGGCGAGCAGGATTAAGGAAAACCCCAAAGCATTCTACAAGTATGTGAAGAGCAAGAGGATGAGACATGAGAGAATAGGACCAATCAAGCGTGACAGTGGAAAAATGTGTATGGAACCGAAGGAAATAGCAAAGGTATTTAATGAATACTTTGCTTCAGTATTCATTGCAGAGAAGGATCTTGGCGATTGTAGGGATGACTTACAGCACATTGAAAAGCTTGAGCATGTAGACATTAAGAAAGAGAATGTGCTGGAACTTTTGGAAAGCATCAAGTTGGATAAGTTGTGGTGACTGGACAAGATGAACCCCAGGCTACTGTGGGAAGCAAGGGAGGAGATTGCTGAACCACTGGCATTGATTTTGCATCATCAATGGGGACGGGAGAGGTTCCAGAGGATTGGAGGGTTACAGCTGTTGTTCTTTTATTCAAGAAAGGGAGTAGAGATAGCCTAGGAAATTTTAGACTAGTGGGTCTTACTTCAGTGGTTGGTAAGTTGATTGGTTGGTAAGCAGGATTTATGAACATTTGGAGAGGCATAATAGATTAGGAATAGTTAACATGGCTTTGTCAAAGGCAGGTCATGCCTTACGAGCCTGGTTGAATTTTCTGAGGATGTGACTAAACACATTGATGAAGCTACAGCAGTAGATAATAGACAATAGACAATAGGTGCAGTAGTAGGCCATTCGGCCCTTTGAGCCAGCACCACCATTCACTGTGATCATGGCTGATCATCCACTATCAGTATCCAGTTCCTGCCTTATTCCCATAACCTTTGATTCTGCTAGCTTTAAGAGCTCTATCCATCTCTTTTTTGAAAGCATCCAGAGACTTGGCCTCCACAGCCTTCTGGGGTAGAGCATTCCATATATCCAACACTCTCTGGGTGAAAAAGTTTTTCCTCAATTCCGTTCTAAATGGCCTGCCCCTAATTCTTAAACTGTGGCCTCTGGTTCTGGACTCACCCATCAGCGGGAACGTGCTTCCTGCCTCCAGCGTGTCCAATCCTTTAATAATCTTATATGTTTCAATAAGATCCCCTCCCAGCCTTCTAAATTCCAGAGTATACAAGCACAGTCGCTCCAATCTTTCGACATATGACAGTCCCACCATCCCGGGAATTAACCTTGTGAACCTATGCTGCACTCCCTCAATAGCAAGAATATCCTTCCTCAAATTTGGAGACCAAAACTGCACACAGTACTCCAGGTGTGGTCTCACCAGGGCCCTGTATAGCTGCAGAAGGACCCCTTTGCTCTTATACTCAATTCCCCTTGTTATGAAGGCCAGAAGGCCAGCATGCCATTAGCTTTCTTCACTGCCTGCTGTACTTGCATGCTTGCTTTCAGTGACTGATGTACAAGAACACCTAGATCTCGTTGTGCTTCCCCTTTTCCGAACTTGACTCCATTTAGATAATAATCTGCCTTCCTGTTCTTACCACCAAAGTGGATAACCTCACATTTATCCACATTAAACTGCATCTGCCATGCATCTGCCCACTCACCCAGCCTGTCCAGGTCACCCTGCATTCTCATAACATCCTCCTCACATTTCACACTGCCACCCAGCTTTGTGTCATCGGCAAATTTGCTAATGTTACTTTTAATTCTCTCATCTAAATTATTAATATATATTGTAAACAGCTGCGGTCCCAGCGCTGAACCCTGCGGTACCCCACTGGTCACCGCCTGCCATTCCGAAAGGGACCCGTTAATCGTTACTGTTTGTTTTCTGTCAGCCAGCCAATTTTCAGTCTATGTCAGTACTCGCCCCCAATACCATGTGCCCTAATTTTGCCCACTAATCTCCTATGTGGGATTTTATCAAAGGCTTTCTGAAAGTCGAGGTGCACTACATCCACTGGCTCTCCCTTGTCCATTTTCATAGTTACATCCTCAAAAAATTCCAGAAGATTAATCAAGCACGATTTCCCCTTTGTAAATCCATGCTGACTCGGACCAATCCTGTTACTACTATCCAGATGTGTCGTAGTGTATATGGATTTCAGCAAGGCATTTGACAAGGCACCACACAGAAGGCTTATTGAGAAAGTAAGGAGGCATGAGATCCAAGAGAACATTGCTTTGTGGATCCAGAATTGGCTTGCCCACAGAAGGCGAAGAGTGGTTGTAGATGGGTCATAGTCTGCATGGAGGTCGGTCACCAGTGGTGTGCCTCAGGGACCTGTTCTGGGATCCTTACTCTTCGTGATTTTTATAAATGACCTGGATGAAGCAGTGGAGGGATGGGTTAGTAAACTTGCTGATGACACAAGAGTTGGAGGTGTTGTAGATCGTGTGGAGGGCTGTCGGAGGTTACAGCGGGATATTGATAGGATGCATAACTGGGCTGAGAAATGGCAGATGGAGTTCAACCCAGATAAGTGTGAGGTGGTTCATTTTGGTAGGTCAAGTATGGCAGAATATAGTATTAATGGTAAGACTCTTGGCAGAGTGGAGGATCAGAGGGACCTTGGGGTCCAATTCCATAGGACACTCAAAGCTGCTACGCAGGTTGACTGTGTGGTTAAGAAAGCATACGGTGCATTGGCCTTCATCAATCGTGGGATTGAGTTTAGGAGCCGAGAGGTAATGTTGCAGGTATATACTTTTTTATACTTTATACTTTATTGTCGCCAAACAATTGATACTAGAACGTACAATCATCACAGCGATATTTGATTCTGCGCTTCCCGCTCCCTGGATTACAAATCGATAGTAAATATTAAAAATTTAAATTATAAATCATAAATAGAAAATAGAAAAATGGAAAGTAAAGTAGTGCAAAAAAAACCGAGAGGCAGGTCCGGATATTTGGAGGGTACGGCCCAGATCCAGGTCAGGATCCGTTCAGCAGTCTTATCACAGTTGGAAAGAAGCTGTTCCCAAATCTGGCCGTACGAGTCTTCAAGCTCCTGAGCCTTCTCCCGGAGGGAAGAGGGACAAAAGTGTGTTGGCTGGGTGGGTCACGTCCTTGATTATCCTGGCAGCACTGCTCCGACAGTGTGCGGTGTAAAGTGAGTCCATGGACGGAAGATTGGTTTGTGTGATATGCTTCACCGTGTTTATGATCTTCTGCAGCTTCTTCCAGTCTTGGACAGGACAACTTCCATACCAGGTTGTGATGCACCCTAGAAGAATGCTTTCTACGGTGCATATAGGACACTGGTCAGACCCTGCTTGGAGTACTGTGCTCAGTTCTGGTTGCCTCACTATAGGAAGGATGTGGAAACCATAGAAAGGGTGCAGAGGAAATTTAGAAGAATGTTCCCTGGATTGGGGAGCATGCCTTATGAGAATAGGTTGAATAAACACGGCCTTTTCTCCTTGGAGTGATGGAGGATGCGAGGTGACCTGATAGAGGTGTATAAGATGATGACAGACATTGGTCTTGTGGATAATCAGAGGTTTTTCCCCAGGGCTGAAATGGCTCGCATGAGAGGGCAGGGTTTTAAGGTGCTTGGAAGTAGGTACAGAGGAGATGTTAGGGGTAAGTTTTTTTTACACAGAGACTGGTGAGTGCGTGAAATGGGCTGCCGGCGACGGTGCTGGAGGCAGATACGATAGGGTCTTTTGAGAGAGTCTTGAACAGATACATGGAGCTCAGAAAAACAGAGGGCTATGGGTGACCCAAGGTAATTTCTAAGGTAAGGGCATGTTCGGCACAGCTTTGTGGGCCAAAGGGCTTGTATTGTGGGCCGAAGGGTTTTCTGTGTTTCTACTATGTGCAGTCGAGGTGTTTCAATTGATTGTCATAAAAATACACCTGTATCTGGAAGGTGAGTCAGTATACTGGCAAAAAACTATACCATGAAGACAAAAGAACACTCCAAACAACTCCGCAAATCAGTTATCGAAAAGTACAAGTCAGGAGATGGACACAAGAAAATTTCCAAGTCACTGAATATCCCTTGGAGTACAGTTAAGTCAATTATCAAGAAATGGAACAAATGTGGCACAAGTGTAAATCTGCCTGGAGCAGTCTGTCCTCAAAAACTGAGTGACTGTGCAAGAAGTGGACTAGTGAGGGAGGCCACCAAGAGATCTATGACAATTCTGGAGGAGTTACAAGATTCAGTGGCTGATATGGGAGAGATTGAGCATACAACAACTGTTGACTGGGTACTTCACCAGTCGCAGCTTTATGGGAGAGTGGCAAAGAGAAAGTCACTGTTGAAATCTAGGCTAGAGTTTGCCAAAAGGCACATGGAAGTCACTCTGAAGTCAGCTGGAAGAATGGTCTGATGAAACCAAAATTGAGCTTTTTGGCCATCAGATTAAATATTATTTTTGGCATAAGCCAAACACCACACATCATCTGTCATGGTTTGGTCCAAGAAGTCCGGATTCTGGTTCATGGTCCGGTCCACTGTTCCTTATTCCAGGTTTTCTGGTTTTCCCTTTTTCTTTTGGGTGCTCTAATTGAGGCAGCTGATTCACATTTTGGGCTGGCTACATAAATAGCTCCTTGGTTCAGCTGCAGTTGATTTGCAGGAGTGCTGGGAAAATGGGAGGTTTCAGAGGGATACCTTTAGTCGGGTAGGAAATGATATCGCGAAAGAATGTGGAGTGTTTGATCTGAGGATAAGGCCTTCAGTAGTTTATCCGGTTGTAGATCCATGGAAGCTTGTATGGCCTGACATAGACTGGCATTTGTTAGAGGTAAAAAGGAAAGAAAGATATAAAACAGATTTGGTAAATGCATTTAACTGTCACGTGATGGAAAAGTATAGTGATTATACTCACATTTATACGGCTGGTGCGAAGGAACCTGAAACAGGAATGACAGGGTTTGGGGTGGTCATACCAGCAAAAGAAATTGGAATCAGCAGAAGAACATCTAATAAGTTGGGGGTGTTTACAGTGGAGATGCTGGCAGTGTTGGTTGCGTTGCAATGGGTGCAGAAAGCCAGACAAGCCAAAGCATTGATATGTTCAAATTCATCCTCAGTTCTAGCAAGTTTAAGGTCTTTTCACACAAACAGTTGGCAAGATATACTTTATGAAGTCCTTCAGTTAGTTACAAGAATTGCAAAATCAGGGAGGTCAGGTAAAATTTCTATGGGTTCCAACACACGTAGGGGTGAAGGGGAATGAGAGGGTGGATGAGTTGGCAAAGAGGGCGTTAAAGAAAGAAAATGTGGAAATGCACATTAGTGTTAGTAAAGCAGAGGTTAAGTGTGTAATCTGGGAAAAAGTCAACCGAATGTGGCAAGAAAGATGGGACAGGGAGGGGAAAGGGAGGCATTTATATCAAATACAAAAGAGTGTTGCAGTTACTAGGGTAGGTAATGGAAACAGAAGAGAGGAAACTGTGTGGACTAGGTTAAGGCTGGGGCACTGTGCATTAAACAAAACATTGAAAATGATCGGGAAACACCAGACAGGATTGTGTGAGGAATGTCAGGAAGAGGAGTCAGTAGATCATGTAGTTCTGAGTTGCAGGAAGTATGGGATACAGAGAGAGATGATGAGAAATAAATTAAGGGAGTTGGAGATGCAGGAATTCACATTAAAAGGGTTGCTGGGCATGGGTGAGAGAGCACGTCCAGGTACTTTTAGCATTTTTAAGGGGTACAGGGGTTTTTTATAGAATATGACGAATAAACAGGAATAGGATACTAGGATGGTCAAAGATGGGAGGGTGAAGTGTAGGTGTGTGTGTGTGTGTGTGTGTGTGCGCGCGCATGCACGCGCGCACGTGATTGGGTGAAGGGATTTAGAATGTATGTCTAGTGCACATTCTGGAGCAGAGGGTGGCGGTAATGCACCATTAAGCTGGATGCCAACCGCCGTAAAACAAGATACAGACAGACAGCTGCAGTTGAGGTTAGGTGGTTGGTGGAGCTGGAACTGTGGTTGAGTTGAGAAAATGGTGGAGAGAGAGAACATCAAGGAAAGAGCCAAGCTGTTGAAGGAAGTTTTTGGTGAGAGTGGAAGTGAACTAGAGATGGAGGTTGGTGGGAAAGTGGAATGGAATGGAAAGAGGAAGAAAAGAAAGCACAGGTATGAGGAATCAGTGGATGATCAAAGCAGGACAGCAAAACAATGGAAAGAAGATGAAATTAAAGCAATTATAAAACTAAGTGAAGATGGGGTGTCATTTGGTGATTGGAACCTGATTCATTTGATGAAGATGCTCAACAAAATTCTAGGTGAGATTGAAGGAGCAAAGATTTTATGAAATGGATCGCTATTAGTGATTTGTTGGGTTAGTTCTCAGCAAGGGAAAGTGATAAGATTATGTAAAATAGATGGCAAAGAAGTACAATGCTCAATACCCAACAATAGAAAGTGGACTAGAGGAGTTATTTTGGGGATATCAACAAAAGTTACTATGGATGAGATTAAACAAAACATAAGAGGAGCAAAAATTTTTGAGACCAAATGTTTGAAAGTTACAAGAAATGGGAAAAAGTGTGATAGTTTATCGGTAATGATTAACTTTGATGAAGAGAGATTGCCTACTAATGTTTACTTAGGGTATATGTGTTACGTGGTTAGAATATATATACCACTGCCTTTAAGATGCTATAAATGTCAGAAATTTAGGCACATTGCGGCGGTCTGCAGAGGAAAACAAAGGTGTGGGAGATGTGCTGGAATACATAAATATGGGAAATGTGAAGCGGGCGCTAGGCTGAAATGCTGCAATTGTGGCGAGGAACACAGGGCAGCTTATCGAGGGTGCATTTATAGGAAGAAGGTGGCTGAGATACAATATGTAAAAGTAACTCAAGGAATCAGTTATGCAGAGGCGGTGAAAGAAGTTGATGAAAAAAAGGCTGTCAAGCAAACAAATACAAGGAATAATAAACTGGTGAATTGTGAGAGCTGTAATATGAAAAATAAGGATGCACTATTAATGAGTAAAAAGGAGTTTGTGCTTTTTATGGTGGATGCAATTAATTGTTCAGTGCAAACAAGCAAAAGAACTGAGAAAATTAAAATTATCGTCAAGTGTGCAGAAAAGTATCTTGGTATTAAAGGAATTAGGTGGGAAGAAGTCAAAGAAACGCTGAATGGAGGATCCAACAGTTCACAGGCAGAGGAGATGGAATCTTAATGGCAGTATACTTATCACAAATGGTCAAGAATTTAAGAAATGTTTCAGAACTTAAGGAAAATCCTCAGATTTTATGGTTGAAGCCCAGGGTAAATGTGCAGAACTACAACCACAAATAGAAGTACCTGACAAGAACAATGGTGAGTTGGAAAGAGATTGGAAAATGGAGGAAATTATTACAAGGATACAAAAGGAAAAGGAATTTGTTGCAAAGTGAATTATCTACATTCAGGTTATAAAATGAAAACATGGAAGCAAATGAAGAAGAACTCCGAGGTCTCAGTAAACAACTGCAGGCTACGATCCAAGAAAAGGAAAATCTGAAAAAGCAGATAGACTTGGAAAAACAGCAATTTTAAAAGTATAATGTGCGATAATTACTATTCTTTAACAAGATAATTTTAGTCTTACAAGTGATGTAGATGAAATCAATGTAATTGAGGTAATGCAACTACATGAAAACGTGACAAAATTAGGGAAGAATAGCAGTTTGCGGCATTATCTAACGTGGGCATTAAGCATTCACGAGGAATTGCAACTGCAGAGTGAAGCTAATAAAGAACTGCAGGCTGAACTAGATTGTCTAAGGTAGAGAACTCCAGGACATATTTGGTTGGAACACCACGTCTAGCAGGTGGCGGTAATGCACTGAAAACCGGTTGCCAACCACCATTAAACAAAAAAGAAGAAGAAGCTGCAGTTGCTGTGCTGTCCTTGTGAGTGCCTGTGGTGGAGGTGCTCAGGTTTGGGGCTGCAGGAGGCTGAAAGACGGCTGAAGGCTGGTTGGCTGAACTGCTGGGCCTTGTTGCGTGAATGTGGTTTGGAACTTGTTGAGGTAAAGAGAGTGGGGAAGGAATGGGAATTGCTGGGAGGGGTTTGTGTGGGTCCGGTAATGGCGGACAAGATGGGGGGGGGGGTGGGGTTGAGGGAAAGAAAGTGGAGAAGGAGTGGGATAGGGATTTGGGATCGAGGTAGGCAACTGGGGAGAGATGGATTATTGTGAAGGGAGAAATAAAGGGAATGAGGAGATAGTGAGGGGATGGATGAATGAAAACCGAGACAAAGGGAATAAAAGAATAAGAAATGACAGTGGAGAAAGCTCTGAAAGTGAGGAAGATGAACAAATTCAGAGAGAAGGTGTTGTCATAATTAGGTTTAATGAGAAGGCTCAGGGACATATGAAGAAAATTAACCTGTTTGGGCTAACAACAACTCTGGCAAATAAGATAGGGGAAATAGTATTTGCAAAAGTCCTTAATGATGGCAAATTATTGGTAAGATGTGCAAATGAAGAACAACTTGAGAAAGCACTCAAGCTAAAAGAGATAGGAAAATGCAAGGTGGAATACACAGGGAGGGTGGGAGCACAAAATACTGGTTGTAAAGGAGTGATCACGGGGGTACTAATGAGTATAAATATGGAGGAGTTAAGGAGGAATATCAAAGGAGAGAAAGTAATGAATGTTCAAAGACTGAGAACAACAAAGGAGGGAGCGAAAAAGGAAAGTGAATCAGTATTGATTGAATTTGAAGAAGAAAGAGTACCAAGGAAGGTGTTCCTGGGTTTCATGAGTTACCCAGTAAGGGTGGACGTGCCAAAGCCATTGAGGTGCTATAATTGTCCAAGGTTTGGACACATAGCTAAAAACTGTAAAAGGCAGAGGAGATGCGCTAGATGTGGGGGTGATCATGAATATGGAAAGTGTGGAACAGGAGTGCAACCAAAATGCTGCAATTGTGGAGGAGCTCATAATGTGGCATATAGTGGGTGTGAGGTTATGAGATGGTACATTGCAGAGGGAGATTTACCATGTATTTAACCCATGATATCCCTGCTCAGGATATGTTTGATGGGATGACACAGAGGGAGAATTACTCCGTATTTAAACCATGTTGTCACTGCTCTGGAGGTACTTTATAGGATACTGTAGAGTAGGAGTTCCAGACCTGTTTTTATGCCATGGAGGCATTACTGCCCATCCTTTCACACTCTTCCACTCACTCAGAGACAGGTATGCCACCTCGCCTTGCCTCAGTTCTGATTGTTGATTGCCAGAAAAAATGTAGTTAACAAAATATTTTATTGTTATCCTTGTTTCGTTGGGCACATGGCCAAGTGGTGAAGGCATTCATCTGGATATCTCAAGGTCGCTAGTTCGAGCCTCAGCTGCAGCATGTTTGTGCCCTTGAGCAAGGCACTTAATCACACATTGCTCTAGTCTGTGCTAGGAGTGGCGCCCCACACAGACTTCCAATCTGCACCTTGTAAGGCATGAAAATGCCCGACGCAGGCCTCTCATGGTCTGAGTCGACGTACCCCCCGCCCCACCTTGTTTCATTAACCATCAGACAGACATCACTGAGGTTCACCAGCGTCATTTTAAACCAGCAGGTGCAGTAGATGTATTTAAGAGACACTGAGATAAGCACATGGATGAAAGGAAAATGGATGCTCATGTGGGAAGAAAGGGTTAGATTGTTCTTATAATAAGTTAAAATCTTGGCACAACATTTATCTTAGCATAAAATAATTCTAAACTTTAAAGAGGAACTCAGAAACTCAGACAGCGTCTGTGGAGGAAGATAAACAGTCAATGTTTCGAGCCAAGACTCTTTATCAGGACTGACTTGGCCCAAAATGTTGACTGTTTACTTCCTTCCATAGATGCTGCCTGACTTGCTAACTTCCTCCAGCATCTTGTGTGTGTTGTTCAATATTTCCAGCATCTCTTTTGTTTCAATTTTGAAGAGTTGAGCCAAGAATGTAAGAATTGGAGTTTGCAGTTTTCCTGATGATGAGTTTGTTTCCTCCGGATGCTCTTGTTTCCTTTCACATCCCAAAGTTGTGCAACTTGGAGAATAATTGGCCGTTGTAATTTTTCTTGACTGCAGAGTATGTGTGATTGGGCAATAGTTGGGATTGCTTTGCAAGCCAGAGGAGACTCGATGGGCTGAATTGCCTCCTTCAACTCTGTGCAAAACAAGGAGATCTAGAGCTGCTGAATCTAGATATCATCTTCACACTTGCAAAACGGTGTCAGTAAATATTATTCATCGGCACATAGATAACAGACCAATTTTCAAGCAAGGTTACTTGTAAAGGAAAACTACAGGTCTTTCAACTAAATATGAACATCTTATTTCATTCCTGAGTACAACAAGCATTCGAGTAAATTGTGTTCATGTACCCTCACTGATCTCCACCTCTTGTTGGACAGTGAAGTGTGAGATAGTTTGGATCAGACAACGTTAAGCTGGTTAACAGCTTTACAAAAGTTACTGGCAAATCATTTTACATTTACATTTCATATTGATCAATGCTTTATCACCTCACTGTGCCAACTCACTGCCTGTAATTGACCACTAAATGTCTCCAGCTGGAAGGAGAGAGCAGGCATTGCCACAAGAAGTGGTTCTCTGTATCCTATGGAAACCAAATAAGGCGCTGCTGGGAGTAAATTGGGCTCCGACAGAATTTGGAAGTGAAGTCTGGGAAGTGAAGTCAGAGTTTTGGAATAATATCTGAGACATGCACCATAGTGGGTGGATAAGAATGACATCATCAAATTCAAAAGACAAACTCAGGCGCATGATCAGATATAGCAATAGCGTCATATTCACAATTCTTAACACTAGGCAAGAATCGAAGATCGATTATAATATAATCAACCCTCGAATATTTTTTAGAAACATGTGAAAAGAGAGAATATTCTCTGTTATCGGGGTGCAGATACCTCCATAATTCGATCAATCCAAAATCAATCAAGAAGGAGGTAATAAGTGATGCGGAGCAATTTGGAAGTCGCTGATTGGTTGAGCTCTTGTCAATCATAGGATTTAAACAACAGTTAAAATCCCCGCCCATTATCAACATATATTCATTTAAATCAGGCAGTGAAGCAAATACCTTTTTTAAAAAAAGGATTATCTAAGTTAGGACCCTACAGATTGACCAAAACAACTTTTCTGTTACAGATCACTCCTTTAACAATTAAAAATCTACCATTAGAATCTGACTCAATATCCTGTTGAATAAATATACTGGATTTAATAAAGATGGACACACCTTTAGTTTTACTCTGAGAAGTAGAGTGGAACTGCAAACCTCTCCACCATTCAAAAAATCTATTTTGATCTCCCGCCCTGATATGTCTGTTGAGCAAAATTTATATCAGGTTGGAACCGGTTAATAATTTTAAAAGTCTTTTTTCGTTTGAAAGGATGATTCCAACCATGTACATTCCAATTTATTACATTAATCTATTTAAGTACCATACTATAATTTTATTCTTCTTTATACATGCACAGAGCACGTACCAATACGGGATGATCAAAAATGGCGGGGTGAAGAATACAACCACATAGAAAACACGCATGCTCCAGAACCACCCAATAGGAAAAAACTCCTAACTCTAACCCCACCCGCCTCCCCGAAAGCCCGAAAAGAAAAGGCAAGCAAGCTATGATAGAATACGCAGCCAGGGACTGCTCTGTCTGTACAGAAAAAAGGATTTTCTTTCCCTCCCCCAAGTTAGTAAAAAAAAACTGAGTGACCTTGTAAGAAAAACAATAGTCTCAACAAAGGAAAGTATTTACATTCCAGCATCTATTAAACAAGAAAGAACCAAAATAATGTTATCTCTTAAAAAGAAAAATCAGCGCCATTTTTAAGTTTAACATTAAATCCCTAAATATTAAATTGGTTATAAGATGCTATAATAAAGCAGAAAAAAAAGTTAATAGCATATTTAACCCAACTAGATTTTCAAAAATACTCCATGGTGGCATTTCATCAGATCTTTCCTTTTGCATCTTTCCTTTCCCATTACCTTTGTCACTAGGTTCAGACAAGTTCTTCCCACTCCTCGTAGACATAGACATATTGTTCCGCCTCAAGAATCAGCAAATAAAAATTTTAAATTTGAAGTTTAAACTAGGGGGAGAGAAACAAACTAAGAGCAGCACAAGATTGCTGCTACTCCATTTGCAGACAGGTGTGGTCTTTGTCAGTTTCATTGAAACCCAGATAAAAGAATTTTTTTAATGATATGGGGCTACGTCCAAATTAATTATATGGGATACATTTAAAGCATTTTTATGTGGTCAGATTATTTCTTATTCAGCTAAGCTTAAAAAACAGACTAAAGCAGAAATAGATAAGATTTCAAAACAAATTAAAAACTTGGATAATATTTATGCAATTTCCCCTAATATTGATCTATTCAAGCAAAGGGTGGAACTTCAATCACAATATAACCTATTACTAACTCATCACATTGAAGGCTATTTGCTTAAGTTAAAGAGCCATTTTTATATGTTTGGAGATAAAACATAACAAACAGATCGCATCTCAATTAAAAATGGCTAGAGGCAAAAGGCAAATTTTGAAAATTTGTAGGAAAGATGGTACCCTGGCTTGGGAAGATGAAGAAATTAATACGATTTTTCAAGATTTTCATACTGAACTTTATAAATCTCAATGTCCAGTGGATTCTTCTGAAATGAATGCTTTCTTATGAAAGATTGCTTTTCCTAAAATTTCTGTTGAGGATCAAAAAATTCTTGATGCCCAAATTACTGAAGCCGAAATTCATAAAGCTATTTTTTCAATGCAATCTGGTAAGGCCCCTGGACCTGATGGTTATCCTGTAGAATTTTATAAAAAATTTGGAAATTTGCTTTCTCCGTATAAGTTGGAAATGTTTAAGGATTCTTTTGTGAAAGGCGATTTGCCCTCTACTTTCTATGAGGCTTCTATTTCTTTAATTCTTAAAATGGATAAAGATCCTACTGACTGTGCCTCATATAGACCTATTTCATTATTGAATGTCGATGCTAAGATTCTGTCAAAGATAATGGCCAATCGGTTGGAGAATATTTTGGGTAAAATTATTTTTAAAGATCATACAGGCTTTATAAAAGGTCATTATTATTTTTCAAATGTTTGGAGACTATTTAACATTATATATTTGTCCTCTTTTAAAACTCCATAATGTGTCGTCTCTTTGGATGCTGAAAAAGCGTTCGATCGAGTCGAATGGAAATATTTATTTAATGTTTTAGAGAAATTTGGCTTTGGTGTTAATTTTAATAATTGGATTAGAATAATATATAAAACTCCTATTGCTACGGTTGTAACTAACAACTGTAGGTCTCCTTTTTTTCAGCTTTCACGGGGGACAAGACAAGGTTGTCCATTAAGTCCTTTCTTAATTAATTTAATATTAGAACCCCTTGCTATTGCTCTTCGTGAAGCTAAAAATATTCATGGGATCTTTGTGAATGAGACTATTCATAAGATTTCTCTTTACGCTGACAATTTATTGGTTTATATATCAAATCCCGAAGAATCTATTTCTGCCTTGCTAAAATTATTCAATGAATTTGGAGATTTTTCGGGTTATAAAATAAATTTTAGTAAAAGTGAATTGTTTCTTTTAAATGAATTTTTTCTATTTATGATAATACTCCTTTCAAAGTCACGGATTCTTTTAGATATTTAGGTGTTATAATTACTAAAAAATGAGGATCTTTATAAAGCCAATTTTGTTCCCTTGGTAGACTCTATGAAGTATTTATTTAGTAGATGGAGTCCACTTACATTTTCACTTGTCAGTCGTATCCATATAGTTAAAATGATGATTTTACCAAAATTTTTATATTTATTTCAGAATATCCCTGTTTTTTTCACTAAGAAGCTTTTTGATCAGATTGATTCTATTATTTTATCTTTTATTTGGAACAATAAACAGACCAAGAATTAGTAAATGTCGCTTACAAAAGTTGAAAAAGGATGGAGGTCTTGCTTTGCCTAATATAAGAATGTATTACTGGGCTGTTAATGTGTGATACAAGTCCTTTTGGTTATATTGGGTTGATAAGAACGATCGGCCAATTTGGGTAGACCCGGAATTGAAAGCTATGAAACAGTTTTATTTAACCTCATTATTGGGAGTTGCTTTACCTGGACAATTAGCTAAAGTTACTAACTTAAACCTATATGCTGTGATTAAGCATTCTTTACAAATTTGGCTCCAGTTCTGTAATTTTTTTAATCTTAAAAAATTTAAACTTTGTAGTTTAATTTATCGAAATTACTTTTTTAAACCTTCTTTGAGTGATCCAATTTTTTTTTAACTTTGGAAAAATAAAGGTATTAATTCTTTTTTGGATTTATTCAAAGAAGATAGATTGATGTCTTTTGAACAATTAGTTGATAAATATTCTCTTTCATACTCATGCTTTTTACAATACCTTCAAGTTAGATATTTCTTACAAAAATATTTAAGTAATTTTCCTTATATATTGGAGGCTGACCTGTTAGATAATATTATGAGTATGAACCCTTCAACGAAGGGTTCTATTGGAAGAATTTATAATTTATTATTACAATGGGATAAGCGTCCTTTATTTAAGATTAAGCAAGATTGGGAAAAGGAACTCAATTTGACTTTTATAACGGAGGATTGGACACAGATTCTGAAGCTGGTTAACACTTCTTCAATCTGTGCTAATCATTCACTGATTCAATTTAAAATTGTATATCATTACCATTTGATGAAGGAGAGACTGCCTAAAATATTTCTTAATGTCGATAGTTATTGTGATAGATGTAAGACTGAGACAGCTACACTGACACACATGTTTTGGTCTTGTTCTATCCTGGAACAGTTCTGGAAGTCAGTTTTTTCAACAACTTCTGAAGCACTTAAAATTTATTTACAACTTAACAAATTAACTGTGCTTTTTGGAATAACTCCTCAAAATATCCATGGTATCTCTGTGTCTGACCAACATGTTATTGCATTTGTTACATTGATCAGAGGGCCATTTTGTTGAAGTAGAAGGATACATCAGCTCCCACTTTCTCACAATGGTTCTCTCAAGTGATGCTATGTCTTAGTTTGGAGAAAATTAGTCAAACCTTTGAACCTTTATTTGATTTTGAGAAAAGGTGGGGTTCATTTGCTCGTTATTATCATTTGAGTTAATTGATAGATTTCCTCCATGATCTAATTGTAAATTTTTGGTATTTTTGTTTTGCTGGCGGTTTGATGTTTATCTTTAGAAGCTTTTTGTATGACGCATGGCTTTGGGTTGTACACCTAATGGGGTTTCCCCCCACTTTTTCTGCTTAGTAGGTTTTTTTTATTATCACCAAAATTTTTCAATCCTTAAAATGTTTTTTTTCCTTGAGACATTGTAAGTGTTGTTTACTTTGATGTATTCATGTTATTTTTGAATAATAATATAATAATAATAATAAAAAGATTTAAAAAGAAAGACTCTGAAGATCTCTGACCCATTGTCACCAATCCAGAGTTCCCTTACCCCGCACTCCCCCCTCTCCATTTCCACCCAAAGTCCATAAACCTGACTGTCCAGGTAGACCCATTTTTTTCTGTCTGTTCCTGTCCCACTGAGCTTGGGGCTGCATACCTCAACTTTGTTTTTTTGTCCCCCGGTTCAGTCCCTTCCAACCTATGTCCGTGACACTCATGCGCTCTTGATCTTTTCAATGACTTTAAGTTCCTTGGCCCCAATCATCTCATTTTCACTACAGGTGTCCAATCCTAATACATCTCCATCCCTCATCAGAAGAGCCTTAAAGCTCCCTGCTTCTTTGTGGACAACAGACCCAACCAATTCCCCTCCACAGCCACTCTCCTCCATCTTACAGAACTGGTCATCTCCCTCAGTAAATTTTCCTTCAGCTAATCCCACTTCCTTCAAAGGGATAGCCATGGCCAGTCACATGTGTCCCCACTATGCCTGCCTTTTCGTTGGCTATGTGGAACAGTCCATGTTTCAAGCCTACACCGGCATCACTCCCCAATTCTTCCTACTCTATATTGACGACTACATTGGTGCTACCTCCTGCACCCATTCTGAGCTTGTTGACTTGCCTCCAACTTCCACCCTGCCCTGAAATTCATTTGGTCTATTTCCAACACCCCTTTCTGGATCTGTCTCCATCTCTGGAGACAGTCTATCTACAGATATTTTTTATAAACCAACTGACTCTCACAGCTATCTGTACAGTACCTCTTCCCAGCCTTTCACTATTAAAAATACCATCTCCATCTGTCAGTTCTTCCGTCTCCACCACATCTGCTCTCAGGATGAGGCTTTTCATTCTAGTCCAACAGCGATGTCGTCATTCTTCAAAGAAAGGGGCTTCCTTTCCTCCACCATCTACGCTGCTCTTACCCTCATCTCTGCCATTTTGCGCACATCTGCCCTCACTCCATCTTCCCACCGGCACACCAGGGATAGAGTTCCTCGTCTTCACATACCGCCCCACCAGCCTCCGCATCCAGCATATAATTCTCCATAACTTCGCCATCTCCAATGAGATCACACCACCAAGCACATCTTTCCCTTCCCTTCACTTTCGGCTTTCCACAGGAATCACTCCCTACTTGTTAGAACAGAGTTAAGGATGAGTTTTTTTTAGACAGAGTAGTGAATCTGTAGCACACATCAAAGTTGCTGGTGAACGCAGAAGGCCAGGCAGCATCTCTAGGAAGAGGTACAGTCGAAGTTTCGAGCCGAGACCCTTCGTCAGGGCTAACTGAAAGAAGAGCTAGTAAGAGATTTGAAAGTGGGAGGGGGAGGGGGAGATCCAAAATGATAGGAGAAGACAGGAGGGGGAGGGATGGAGCCAAAAGCTGGACAGTTGATTGGCAAAAGGGATATGAGAAGATCATGGGACAGGAGGCCCAGGGAGAAAGAAAAGGGGGAGGGGGGGGAAAAACCCAGAGGATGGGAAAGGGGTATAGTGAGAGGGACAGAGGGAGAAAAAGGAGAGAGAGAGAGAAAGAATGTGTGAAAATAAATAAATAACGGATGGGGTACGAGGGGGAGGTGGGGCATTAGCAGAAGTTTGAGAAGCCAATGTTCATGTCATCAGGTTGGAAGCTACCCAGATGGAATATAAGGTGGTGTCCTCCAACCTGAGTGTGGCTTCATCTTTACAGTAGAGGAGGCCGTGGAGAGACATACCAGAATGTTTTCTACAACAGCACCCCCCTTAGTGAATGCCATGTAGAACCCCCCCACCCCCGTAGAATGCCATGCCACAGGCTGTGTGGAGGGCAGGTCCATGGGTAAATTTAAGGTGGAAGTTTATCATTTTCTGATCAGTCAGAGCATCAAATGATATGGGGAGAAAGTATATGTATGGGATCAGCCATTATGGAATGGAGAAGGAGACTCGATAGGCTGCAGAGTCGATCATGCTGGAAATCTGAAACCAGGGATGGTCCTGGAATCTCCCAGCATTCTGATTCTCATCCACGGATGCTGCCTGACCTGCTGAGTATTTCCAGTGCTGTACTTCCAATGCAGATTCAGGGAGGGAGTGGGCAATTAACTGAAGTTTAAAAGTGACTAAACCTGGTCTTGCCACAGTCATATTAAAGATGAATGGAGCACTGAGAGTCCTCTTTCCTCCCTGCTCCTGTCCAATGAAAAGCAGCTCCAGTACAGAAGGCAGGGTTGCTGCCAACCTTCCACACCGTTATCGATAAGCTCATGGAATGGAGAGCAGGGTAGTAACCATCTCCATTTCTAACAGGTGACCGGCCATTTGGTTCCTTGAGTCAATTCCATCTGCTCCTTAACTCCATTCACCTGATTTTCTTTCTCAAACCATAAGTCCCCTTCCCAAGAATACTCACTCAATCCTCTGTTCCAGCAGAGGTCTTCTCTGGATTAAACAACACAGAGCTGAGTTACTCCATCCCGACCCACAGAGCCCAGGTATAAAAGGGAGCAATCTATTTTTACTATTGAGAGAGATTTTTGTCTCAACATGAAAATGGTGAATAAATCCCAACTGACTGAGGATATCAGTCGTCCACAATTCTCCTACAGAGTCCTACAACTAAAGACGAATTTAATGGGCTCTGTCCTGTATAAGTTGCATAGGAGAGTCATTGTGGGGAGGTGGAGAAGTTATCATTGGTTTTTCTGTTGTCTTCTTTGATAAATCTCATCATTAGTTCAAATGGGAAGGGAAAAAGGACTGACAAGCAAATGGGAATAGTTGATTGTGGTTGGCATGGATGAGATAGGCCAAGGGGTCTTTTTCTGTGCTTTATTACTCCATGATTTTATATTTCAGAGTTTGTGAAATGAATTCATTGACCAGTCATGTTCTTTTAGAGTACTGCATTGTCCAGGGACAGGTGTGACTGGAGGAGGCAAGTTGTGCTGAACATGTCCCTACCTTAGAAATTACTAGGCTTATCCATAACCCTCTATTTTTCTAAGCTGCATGTACCTCTCCAAAAGTCTGTTAAAAGACCCTATCGTATCCGCCTCCACCACCTTTGCCAGCAGCCCATTCCGTGCACTCACCACTCTCTGCATAAAAAAACTTACCCCTGACATCTCCTCTGTACTTACTTCCAAGCACTTTAAAGCTGTGCCCTCTCATGCTAGCCATTTCAGCCCTGGTAAAAAGCCTCTGATTATCCACACGATCAATGCCTCTCATAATCTGATACACCTCTATCAGGTCACCTCTCATCCTCCGCTCCAAGGAGAAAAGGCCGAGTTCACTCAACCTGTTTTCAGAAGGCATGCTCCCTAACCAGGCAACATCCTTGTAAATCTCCTGTGCACCCTTTCTATGGCTTCCACATCCTTCCTGTAGTGAGGCGACCAGAACTGAGCACAGTACTCCAAATGTGGTCTGACCAGGGTCCTATGTAGCTGCAACATTACCTCTCGGCTCCTAAGTTCAATTCCACGATTAATGGAGGCCAATACACCGCATGCCTTCTTAACCACAGAGTCAACCTATGCAGCTGCTTTGAGCGTCCTATGGACTCAGACCTCAAGATCCCTCTGCTCCTTCACACTGCCAAGATTCTTACCATAAATACTTTATTCTGCCATCATATTTGACCTACCAAAATGAACCACTTCACACTTATCTGGGTTGAACTCCATCTGCCACTTCTCAGCCCAGTTTTGCATCCTGTCAATGTCCCACTGTAACCTCCATCCAGGTCATTTATAAAGATCACGAAGAGTAAGGGTCCCAGAACAGATCTCTGAGGCACACCACTGGTCACAGACCTCCATGCAGAGTATGACCCAGCTACAACCACTTTTTGCCTTCTGTGGGCAAACCAGTTCTGGATCCACAAAGCAATGTCCCCTAGAATCCCATGCCTCCTTACTTTCTCAGTAAGCCTTTTATGAGGTACCTTAACAAATGGCTTGCTGAAATCCCTATACACTACATCTACTGCTTTTCCTTCATCAATGTGTTTAGTCACATCCTCAAAAAATTCAATCAGGCTCGTAAGGCATGGCCTGCCCTTGACAAAGCCATGCTGACTAGTCTTAATCATATTATACCTCTCCAAATGTTCATAAATCCTGCCTCCCAGGATCTTCTCCATCAACTTACCAACCACTGAAGTAAGACTCACTGGTCTATAATTTCCTGGGCTATCTTTACTCCCTTTCTTGAATAAAGGAACAACATCTGCAACCCTCCAATCCTTTGGAACCTCTCTCGTCCCCATTGATGATTCAAAGATCATTGCCAGAGGCTCAGCAATCTCCTCCCTCACCTCCCACAGTAGCCTGGGGTACATCTCATCCGGTCCCGGCGGCTTATCCACATTTATGCTTTCGAAAAGCTCCAGCACATCCTCTTTCTTAATATCTACTTGCTCAAGCTTTTCAGTCCACTGCAAGTTATCACTACAATCACCAAGATCCTTTTCCATAGTGAATACTGAAGTAAAATATTCATTAAGTACATCTGCTATTTCCTCCAGTTCCATACACACTTTCCCACTGTCACACTTGATAGGTCCTATTCTTTCACGTATTATCCTCTTGCTCTTCACATACTTGTAGCATGCCTTGGGGTTTTCCTTAATACTGCCCACCAAGGCCTTCTCATGGCCCCTTCTGGCTCTCCTAATTTCCTTTTTAAGCTCCTTCCAGTAAGCTTTATAATCTTCTAGATCTCTAACATTACCAAGCTCTCTGAACCTTTTGTAAGCTTTTCTTTTCTTCTTGACTAGATTTATTACAGCCTTTGTACACCACGGTTCCTGTCCCCTACCATAACTTAATACATGACTCCATCAGAATCAGATTCCTGTTTATTGTCACTGACATCTGTCGTGAAATGTCTTGATTTGCAGTAGCAGTACAGTGCAATACAGAAAATATACAATAATTATGATAAGAAATATATATTTAAAAATTCAAAGGTCCAATTTAATGTCAGAGAAATGTATATAATATACATACTGAAATGCTTTTTCTTCGCAAACATCCACGAAAACAGAGAAGTGCCCCAAAGAATGAACGACAGATAAACGTAAGAACCCCATAGTCCCCCAGCTTCTCTCCCTCATGTGCGTAAGCACAGGGAGCAACAATACCCCCTCCCCCACCAGAAAAAAAAGCAAGCATCGATACCACCAACAAGCACTCATTGTGAGCAAAGCAATAGCAAAGATACAGACTTGCAGTTACCCCACAGATTTCACATTTCATCTGGCATTCAACATACCACAGGTTCTCTCTCTCCCTAATAAGGGAGAAGGAGGCATCTCCATTTTTTCCCCAGCGGGCGGGGAGATATAACAACAGCCCGCTGGTTTACGATGTTAAAGGTCCATTACATTGCTTTTTTTGAGCTCTATGCCTGAAGATTGCACAGATCCTGGGTCTTCAGGCCCACAGCAGATATCCCGACTCCCCCGACGACACACGGGTCTCCTGCTGTGAAACCGACCCTCGATCCACCCGTCTCCAGAGCCCCGAGATCTTAAGCTTCCAAATTCGAGCCAGACTCTCAGGCCGAACCCTTGGCATGCTGAAACCCTGAGAACAGGTCCCATTCCCGCAAAGAACCGAAGTCAGTGTGTAACTGCAGGGCAGGGTCTCCAAAAGAACACTGAAAGGAGGAAATAAAGATACTAAAGACGGAAATAGAGCTGTTTCCGAAGATAAAAGCAAGGGAGTTGACATTTAGCGCCATCTTAACTTCACTCCACCTCCTTTTTTAAATAAGTAGGGAGAAAAGAGAGTGAAAATAGTGAGGTGGTATTCATGGGTTCACTGTCCATTCAGAAATCTGATGTCACAGAAGAAGAAGCTGTAACCAAAACACTCAGCGTTTCTCTTCAAGCTCTTGAATGTCCTACCTGATGGTATTATTGTGAAAAGGGCAGGTCTTTGGTGGTGGGGGTCCTTAATAAAGGGTGCACCCTTTTGTGGCGTTGCATTTTGAAGAATTCCTTGATAGTGGGAAGGCGACTACCCATAGTGGTGTAGGCAATATTTACAACTCTGCAGGTTTTTCTTATCATGTGTGGTGGCCTCTCAAAACCAGATGGAGATGCAACAAGTCAGAATGTTCTCCGTGGCACATCTTTAGCATTCTAACTAGTCACATCACCAGAGAAGGTGGGGCTACTCTTGATTCCTCCACTAGGATCTGCAGGTGTTGATAGGCAGCTTCCAGATCCAATGAGCAGGAGAGCAGGCTAGTAACCATCTCGGCCTCCAGCAGCTGGGAGCTATTGATTCCCTGATTCAATTCAATCTAGGGTGGTCAGTGCCTTAACTCCACATATCTGTCTTTCTGCCTCGACTCTGAAGGCCTTTCCCAAGAAAATCACTGAATTGTTTGTTCCAAGGAAGGTCTGGTCTGTGTTTAAACAACATGCCTATGTTTTGCTCCATCCAGACCCACAGAGTGCACCTGTAATCCGGAGCAAACAGTGTTTATCATTGTGAAAGATTTTGTCCTTTCTCACAGATGTCAACAATTGTGAATAGTCGCCCTGTGACTAATATGTAACTTGTAACAACACAGTGGGTTCCCACCAGTGTAACTGCATCACAGGGACTCTGGCATTTTCTGCAACTGCCAACCTCACTGCAGGGAAGATCTGTGAATGTATGGATTTAATATAACCACAATATTGAAAATCAATTCAAAGTAGTGGTTGTCATTGACATCCCTTCAACGTTGTCCTTCAGATAACTCGAAGTAAAGAAAGGTATTCTGTGCAAGTCCCACAGAAGGGTTATTGTAATGGACATGGATTTCATGACCTGTTGAGTTTCTCCAGGAACAAGTTTGTCCAGAGTTGCCATCTGTAGCTGGCATGGTGGTTACTATTCTGACCCAAGATCGCAAACTCCACACGATCCAATGTGGAGACCATGTGGGAGCAGGTTCAGTGAGGGCCTGGGAAATCCATGGGAATACCACTGTGATCCAGAGAGGGAAGGGGAAGAGGTAGAGATAGACCTTGTAACTGAAACTGCCTCACTGTAGGCTCGTAATGAGTTAGCTATCACTGTGAATTCAATCTCCGCTGGTGATGAATGGAAAGGTGTGTCTTCTGTCACTATGATAGTGTGTTGAGTACTCGTGGAACAACCAACAGCAAAATTGTCAGTAGAAAAGATGTCTTTGTGTTCCAATATCTTATAAGTTATTCTCTTTTTCCATTCCTCTGGTATTGGTGAGTCATCAAAGTTGACTGACTTCAATGTCAACTTTCCTAATAGAGGAGACTATTCCTCTTCCTTTTTCTTTACTGGGAAACTAGAAACTCCTGACACCTCCTCCTGAGGTGTTTCTGACAATCCCTGTTCTTCTGTTAGAATAGACACCCAAAGATTTCTACAGTTAGGTCTCACCAGCACTCCTGCAGGCAGAAGTGGATTTTCTTCCTGATTGTCAGGCGCATCCACAAAAATGGCTGGGGCACTGGGAACTCCTGAGAATCTGGGTGTTCCAGTCACTCTAACTCCTCCGGCAGAAGGTAAAGTGACTGGTTTAGACTGAGTATACATTTCCTCTTTTATTCTCATCATCCTTCACAGGAGAAACTTGCACATTCTCAAAGGCAGCTCTGAATGCAGAGAGAATAGACAAAGTTCTCAGAAAGTTCTCTCCCTTTCTCTCTTTACATGCTCCCATATGCCTTCACGGTAGAAATGTTTGTTCCCACAAGAATGGCAACTTTACCTTTGACAACTGGATCTGGGCAAACCAACACAAGTGTATCAATAGTCTCAGCTACTGCAATATCTGCTCCTGAATACACCAGTGTCAACGACAAATAACCATCATGAGGGCAATCATCAGCATTAAGCCCCCAAACCTCAAGGGCACTGACAGGAGCCAACAGTAAATGTGTCAAATCCCTGTTGAAAAGGATCTGTAGAGTAAAGTAACTTGAGAACCTGTGTCAAGTATGACCCTAGCATAAATACTTTCAGAATGTCTGGAGACATCAGAACTTGGCCCCACTAAACCTTCAGGAATAATGTTTTGCACCTTAGTATTGCTGTTGATACACTGATTGGAACGTTTTTGCTCCAGGACGTCAGACTGTTCCTTTATTGGGTCCCTCTGTTGTTTCCCATCATTTTCTGTTTGATTATCCACTGGTTTACTTTTCGAAGATTTCCCTGTCTCTTACAATCTCGTTTGAAATCTCCATCTTCTCGACATTTGTAACAGAGAATACCAGTCCTATCCTTCACCCTATGCAGCAGCATTGCTCTGCTTTGTGATTTTCACAGGTGGGTTGGGCTTTCCAGTGAACACGTCATGTTTATCTGCAACATTAACAGATATCTATTGAGACATATCAGCTTGAATGTTTCTCACCTCATTTCTCAAAAATTATACTTCTGTGGTATCAATGGTTACTCTAGCAAGAGGGCCTCCAACTGAAGACATTACTTGGCTTTTGGAAACATTTCACTCCTCAATCTTATTTTCTTAGTGACTCAGCAAAAGATGGTGGATCACACATCTTGTGGGTCATTGGAATACGTCGAGCAACCATAACTTATGACAGTGTACCCTTCACAACTTGCTCCACCCTCAAGCAGTTTATCTCAGAAAGTTGAATGCGTTCTTTGCGGCACAAGCAATGCAACAGTTTATCCAGCTGCAGGTGGGAAGCAGAGAGCTTCTCTCCTTCCTCTCGGAATGTGTATCTGAATCTCACCAGGGGTTCCGCTGAACTTTCAGTGGTGCCAAAAGCGTTTCTCAGAGCTTGCATAGAGCTAATTGATGTGGTGAAAGGATTTTCTGCCTTTCAAAACCTCACTATAATCAGCAGCAGGGCCCTTTAAACTCTCTACCAGTCTCTGTTTCTTTATATTGTCTGAGCACTGCCACTCATCCAGCTCAGCTCAAGCCTGATCCTTCTTTCACCCCAAAGTCCAGCGCTGATGCCACTACACCACCAGCCAGCTTTATACTGGTGTCAAGACTAGTGCTTGATTTGGATTTAAGTGACGGAGAGTTGTGCAGCATCAGCCTCACTCTCTCTTCCCAATTCCCATCTAGATCCAGCGGCAAGACGAGTTGAGACAGATGGAGATGGGACTAGGCGCAGTGGATGACCAGGAGATCTTCTGTGTTTTGTCATGCTCTACACATTACACGGCGCTTGCAGAGACTGCTGCCTTAACCGTTGGACCTTCCATTGGTCTCGTCCACTCAATCTGCCAGAGTCGGTCTTCACATGCTGGGATAGACAACTCCCCATCTCACCGAGGGTTTGAGACCCGTTGGCGACCCTCACCTGGTTTAGCTGGCTTGTCGAAGCCATTGCCCGGGGTGTGGCCATGTCGCATGCAAACAGCTACGGGGAGACACAAGTGAGAGCCGAGTGCCAAGTGGGGACCAAAGGTGAACTAACCACCTTGAAAAGGACGCAAAATGTTCCTCCACCAAAGATGCTACCCCTCCCTGACACCCCATACACCCCATAGTGTTTTGAGAAACCACGGCTCACTGAATTCCAAAGGTCTGTAGAGCTTTGATGAGGAATTCCTCATGACCCCAGAGCCCCAATCCAGAGATTGATCTCAGACACGGGCAGCTCACCCCAGATGTTCATACCACTGGCTCCAGTCCTCAGGTCAGTCGCAGGAGGACCTGGTCTCTGTGAGTGGTGGGAAGGTGATGAGTGAGCAGGGAATGGGATTGTAGAGATGGGGGAGTGTGGAAAAGATTATTTAATGTATAAAGAAGATAATTAAATTCAGCACCTTGTCACTTGGTGCTGAATGGTCTCACCCCAGCCCATTGAAACAACTTTACATCAAACATGGGTCCTGATGTCACACACAGAAAATGTTGGAGGAGCTCGTCGGTCAGGTAGCATCTAATAAGAGAAATAAACAGTCGTCATTTTGGGCTGAGACCCTTCATCAGGACTGGAGAGGAAGTGTGAAGAAGCCAGAATAAGAAGATGGGAAAGGGAAGGGGACAAGCTGACAGGTGATTGGTAAAGTCAGGTGAGGGAGAATGTAGGTGGGACGGGGAGGGGTATGAAGTAAGAAGCTGGGAGGTGAGAGCTGGAGAAAGTAAAACGGGACAAAGAAGAGGAAAACTTATAGGAGGAGAGTGAACTGAGGGAGAAAGGGGAAGAGGAGGGACGCCAGAGGGAGATGATAGGTTGCTGAGGAGAAGAGAAGGGATAAGAGGAGAGCCAGAGTGGGGAACGGAAAAAAGAGAGAAGGGTGAGGGTGAGAAATTACTGGAAGTTTGAGAATTCAATCTTTATGCTGTCAGGTTGGAGGCTAACCAGACAGAATATGAAGTGTTCCTCCTCCAACCTGAGAGGGCTGATCACTTACACATTTAACTGGTTTCATGGCTGTGGAGATGTTTACAAATTATCCCTCCCAAACCAGCAATGAGGCCCATACCAACGTTTCACATTAGTGTGGCTTGTGCTAACATTACAAGTGCAATGCCAACCATGGTATCAGTTCCTTTGGGTGCCAGTGGGCATAGGCTTGGGCGAGGCATTCACAGTTTTTCTTGGGGTCAAGAAGATGTGGCATCAAGTCACAGTACGGTGTGTCTGGGTCTGATGCTGCTCATTGTGGGAGTACATCAGCCTGGTGTTACAGAGATCAGCGCTTCCCTGCCTGATCCGTGAACACCAGGAAGGCAAACGGTAGAGTTGCCAGGTGGACGCACAGATCTCTAAAATGCCATTTTCATTCCAGTGGATCCACTTTCCCGTCCTGCCTCTGAGAAGCAGAACTCTACACTGTCGCAGTGCAACTTGAATTATCCAGCAAACGCCCAGCAGGTATGAGAAGTTCTTCTGATGTTCACTCACTCTGTTTCTCCAAGGAGCAAACTTAACTTCCATTATCCCCAGATGTGGATCTATTCGAATGTTTTCCTGCATATGCAGTCCTCACCAGAGTCAGCAGTGTTTCTTGGGCTGTCAGTGATCATGTGGGTATCGAAGAGAATTAGTTTGGTATCATGTTCAGCACGGATATTGTGGGCTGAATGGCCTGTTCCTGTGCTGTACTGTGCTATGATCTGTGTATTATGGAAAACAGAGCTAGAAAGGAGCAGATGTGAAGGGAGGGAGTGTGGACTGAGTAGAGAGGGCATAGGAAGGTCCAGAACAAGAAGGCAGAGTTTGAAAGTTAGGGCCATGCCTTTCAGAAGTGAAATTTGAAAAGACTTGTACACAAAATGGTGGTGGAAACTAGTAATTAAACACCAAAATAAATTAATCCATTCTGCCTACAACGTCCATATCCATGATCCTCTGCACGTTCCTGTCCTTACCTAAGAGTTCTTAAATGTCTCTATCATGATGTAAAGAGAATATAAAGGAATGAGTTTAACATTAGCATCAATGGGAGTTTGAGGGTCAGCATAGTCTCAATGGGCTGAAGGGCCTGTTTCCAAGCTGTCTGAACTCATGACTGAATTTCAACTCGATCAGCTGATCATTGGTCCATGGCTCTGGAGAGTTTGGCCAAGATCTGTACCACAGTTCTGCCAGACCCTATAAAGCATGTTGGAATGCTCTGAGACTGCCATTGCTTGCTGCTTTTCAATGCTCAGAGGTGTCCTTTCATTGACACCATGACCTCCAATAAGAGTTGCCATTCGACACTATGTCAGAGTCGCCTGTGAAAGGCTTCATTTTCAGACTTTATTTTAGAGGCTACATCTTCAGACATTATTTTTTTCAGATTGCTTGTTACTCTTGATTATTTCTGTTTGTTTGGTTGTCCTAGTACATTTAACTGTTGTCTTCTTCCTCTGCCCAGTTAAACTCTGCAGAAGATGTACTGAAGTTAGCTGATTGCTACCATGATAAAATCTGTCAGAATTTCAGTGGGACGAACGATACCAGGGTAAGGAATTAGAAGCCCAACAATTTTATCCTGTGGTAAAAATGGTGTGTTCCTGAGGTGGAGAGAGTAAAGAGGGTATTTACAAGGATATAGTCAGGAAAATTTTGACTGAGGAATGACTGATAAAGTTGGCTTTCTTGGAGCAGAGAGCACTGAGGATATATAAAGGTCTTTTCACCTCTCCAGAAATATCAGTAACAATGGACAAGAAGTATTTGGAAGAAAGTTGGGAAGGAAGTTGATCAGATACTTTCCTCAACCAGAGGATCTTGAATACATTGTCAGAAAGAGAGGCAAAGATACTGTATCTAAAAAGTACAGTACTGGGGGGGGGGGGGGGGGATTTTTTTCTGCCAGAACTGGCAAGGTGATTTGTTGTTTTCACATTACAATCTAAAAGAAGACGGGCAAACTTGGGTCATTTTCTCTGGAGCATCAGAGGCAGAGGGTGACAGAGGCATAGATAGAGTAAACAGTCAGAAACTTCCTCCCAGGGTAGAAATGCCAAATACTGTAGGACATGCATTTAAGGTGAGAGTGGGGAAGTTTAAAACAGATGTGTGGGACAGGTTTTTACACAGAGTGTTGGATGTCAGGAACAGGCTGCCAGACATAATGGTGGTAATAGTGGTGTTTAAGACACTATTTAATAAACACTTGAAGTTTCAGGGAATGGAGGGATATAGATCATGTGGATACCAAAGAGACTTCGTTTTAATTTGGCATTATGTTCAGCACAGATATTGTGGGCTGAATGGCCTGTTCCTGTGCTGTACTGTGCTATGATCTGTGTATTATGGAAAACAGAGCTAGAGAGGAGCAGATGTGAAGGGAGGGAGTGTGGGGTGTGGATGGGGTAGGGAGAGCAGAGGAAGATCCAGAACTAGTGGGCAGAGTCTGAAAGTTAGAGCCATGTCTTTCAGTGTGAAATTTGAAAAAACTTGTACACTCAGATGGTGGTGGAAACTCAGAACACTCCTCAGTGACCCATCAATGCTGGGTCAAAGATTGATTCTAAACCTGAGATGGATGGATTTTGTTTACTGAAGGTTGTAACGGGATGGGGGAATTGTCACCAAATGGAGTTAGGTCACATGGGTGTTACAGAATGGCGGTATGTCCTTACAGCACCTTTCTCTCGGAATCATAGGATATTCACAACACAACTGGAAGCCATTCTGCCCATTGTATCTGTGCGATTCAACCCAATCCCATCTCAGTGTTGGCATCGTATTTTCTAGATGCGCTGGGGGTTTCTTCATCCGCCAGCCTGATGTGCCTTGTATTTCTGCCACTCTGTAATATGGGCAGTTGAGCAGATGTACTGGAGATACAGGTGTCCTAAGTAGACATTGAATCTGGGTAGAATGAGGTGACACCAGAAAATGCATTTGCATCCCAGAATCGCAGAAGCCCAGCTCCGATGAAAGGGCTTGACCCGTTATGTTGACTCTCCATTTCCCTCCGTAGATGCTGCCTGACAGCCACTGAGTTCCTCCAGCTTGTAGTGTGTGTTGCTGCAGAAGATGCACCAACATCCAGAGCAGCACAGGATTGGAAATGACAGCTTTATGGGACAATGTTCATTGCTCTTGCCCACACAGTGTCTGCACTGGGATGGTTACCCGAGGATAACGGAAAAGGCAAAGGGAGTCATGAAGAGCTAGAGAAAGAGTAAGGGTTGAGAAAGTGGGAGCAGAGGAACAGAAGGCAATGGAGAAAGAAAGGAAGTCAAAGATGGAAAGCAAAGGGAGAGAAAAAGGGAGTGGAGTAGAAGGGGAGAAAAAAGGTAGAGAAAGATTCAACAATTAGTGCAGTAGGAATAAAAACAGGAAGGGATACAAATCCTTCCATAAAGAAGAGAACTTCTGAAAGGTAGGCTTTCAGTAGTCCCAGGAAAATCAGCAGTCATGGAAAACTAAAAGAGCTGCCAATGTTCAAAGTAAATTTATTATCAAAGTATATATATGTTGCCATATACAACACTGTGATTCATTTCCTTGCAGGCATTCACTGGGAAATAAAGAAATACAATAGAATTTATCAAAAACTATAAATAACGAAGGGTGACATATGACCAATGTGCAAAAGAAAACAAATCTTGCAAATGATGAAAAATGTAAATAAATAATACTGAGTCGTAGAGTCCTTGAAAGAGAGTCTGTTGGTTGTGGAGTCAGTTCAGTGTTGAGAATCACAGAATCAAGTCTATCATCACTGACATGCTGTGAAATCTGTTGTTTTGAGTACAGTACAAGACATAACAAATTATTATAATAATTTGACTGTCTTCATTTTTAATGGGCTCTACTGGGTTTCTTTGTTTTGTGGCTGCCTGTAAGGAAATTAATCTTAAGGTTGTATATAGTATTTATACTTCGATATTAAATGTACTTTGAACTTTGAACTTAAAGTTACAACATAAATAGTGCAAAAGTGGAATAGTGAGGGTCGCAGACCATTCAGAAATGTGATGGTAGAGGGAAGAAGCTGTTCCTGAAATATTGATGGTGCAACTTTAGGCTTCTCTGCCTCCTTGATGGTAGTTATGCTAACAGAGCATGCCCTGGTGGTGATAGTCCTGAATGATGGATGCTGCATTCTTGAAGCACTACCTTTTGAAGATGTCCTCAATGATCGGGAGGGTTGTACCATGATAGGTCTGGTGGAGTGTACAACCCTTTTCAGTCTCTTTCAGTCCTGTTCTTCGAGCCTCGATTGCTGGACTCTGCAGGTCAGGCAGCATCTGTGGAGAGGGAAACAAAACTAATGTTTTTGCTCAATGACCCTTCATTGGAAAACCATCATTTTCCATTTTTTCCCAGACAACCAACATCTGTAGTATTTTCCTTCTCAATTCATGAGGTGTTCCTTTTCATCTGTAGGATATAACAACATTTGTAAACAGTGTTCTTAATAGTTCCCGGCTGAAGAGCATGGACACCACTCAAAGGCTGAAGGTGGCAACAGCCACAGTGGACCTCTTGGAGAACATGGCAATGGCGATTGCTCTGAAACTATCCAGTTCAAAGGCAGAGACCATAGAAACAAACTCTTTTGGTAAAGTATTGGATTCTAGAAACAATGACCACTGGAGCAAAGGTCCTCATTGCTAGTTATCGAGTCTGTGAAACTGGTTTCAAGTTAAGGGGAGGAAATGTGGAGATTACTTTCTCAGTAATCATCTGGTTTTGAAAATGATTAATATGTGGGCTCTTGATAGAAATCTTCATTTAATATTTCTAAAGCTTAAAAATCAATCAAGCTACAATGTGGAAGAAAGTAAAATGCTGGAAGTAGTCAGTAGTTCAGGCTACATTTCTGGAAAGATAAATAGTTAATGTTTCACACCGAAGCGATTAACCATTTTTCATTCTAATGTTTATGCCTGACCTGCTGAATTTACCAACATTTTCTGCTTTTATTTCTGATTTCATGAGGTTGCTTTGGAAGGCTGTGCTGAAACGTTCCCTGGGCAGGGCAAAAAGCATTATCAAGGATGCATCTCACCCTAACCATGGACTTTTTACTCTCCTCCCATCCAGTAGGCGCTACAGGAGCCTCCGTTCCTGCACCAGCAGGCACAGGAAGAGCTTCTTCCCTGAGGCTGTGACCTTACTGAACCTCACATCACAGCGCTAAGCAGTATTGTACCCATATTGTACTGTCTCAGTACTTTTATATTTGTGTGCTGTAGCACTTACTTTTCGTTCGCAGTTATTTTGTAAGTAACACTATTCTTTGCATATCTGGTTAGATGCTTTGTATCTATACTCAGCACAATGTCAATAAAGTTGAATCTAATCTAATCTGATCTAGACATGCCACATCACTGATTGTGAGTGTCCGCTCTCATGTTTTGCACAATTTACCCTCACCCTCACTGTTGTCTGTTGAGCACAATGTCTAGGCTGAGGGGGTACCACACAGTCAGAGTTGCCTGATTTTGCATGGGACATTCTGTCATTTGTTCTGTTGGTGGGAATACAGGACATTATATCATAGAAGACCAGGAGAATTATACCAGAAGTCCCAGACAAGATTATCCACAAACCCTCATTCACATTATATAATCAGTTATTTAATTTCTTTGTGACCTCACTGTCTGCAAACAAACTACTCCAAAGTATTCACCAACAGTGTAGTATCATAGAAACGTTGTGCAGAAGGCCATTTTACCCAGTGAACCCATGCTAGGTCTCAACAGGAACATTGCAGTCTGATCATCCCATTTCTCGATAGCCCTGTAATTATTTTCTCTCCAACATTCCATGCGTTTACCCATTTGAAAGCTCATGATGAAATAGCTCCACTTCCCATCTGTACAGTGAGTTCTGCGACCACTCACTGTGTGGAAAGGGCTTCTCTCCTGGCAGCCTTGGTTCAACAATAGTCACCTTTAAACCTCTGGTTATTGGTTCTCCACCCTTCTTCAATGGAAACCGTTCTCTTCATTAACTCTGCCCAAACTATTGACAATCTTGAAGATTTTTATCAAATTATCTCTTAACCTTCACTGCTAAAGAAGAACAAGGCCACATTCTCTGGTCTGGCAATGGATCTGATGTTCCTCATCGACTGCATCTTCCTGCTCTATCTTCTCTACACTCCCTCTAAGCATGGTAACCAAACACAAAGTAGCTCAATCATCTTTTATGTTAATTCCACCACACCTCAAAAATAACATCTAGGAAGATGTTCTGAAGTTGAGAAAAAGACTAAAGTCATGAAACTTCAGTGTTCCTGATATAGGAGCGGGAATCCTCACTAGGGGAGCACTTTGGTTCCAGTGATCATAACACCATTAGTTTCAACTTGATCATGGACAAGGATAGATCTGGTCCTCAGGATGAGGTTCTGAACTGGAAGAGGGCCAAATTTGAAGAAATGAGAAAGGATCTAAAAAGCGTGGATTGGGACAGGTTGTTCTCTGGCAAGGTTGTGATCGGTAACTGGGAAGCCTTCAAAGGAGAAATTTCGAGAGTGCAGAGCTTGTATGTTCCTGTTAGGATTAAAGGCAAAGTGAATAGGAATAAGGAACCTTGGTTCTCAAGGGATATTGCAACTCTGATAAAGAAGAAGAGAGAGTTGTATGATATGTATAGGAAACAGGGAGTAAATAAGGTGCTTGAGGAGTATAAAAAGTGCAAGAAAATACTTAAGAAAGAAATCAGGAGGGGTAAAAGAAGACATGAGGTTGCCTTGGCAGTCAAAGTGAAGGATAATCCAAAGAGGTTTTACAGGTATATTAAGAGTAAAAGGATTGTAAGGGATAAAATTGGTCCTCATGAAGATCAGTGTGGTCGACTGTGTGCGGAACAAAAGAAATGGGGGAGATCTTAAATGGGTTTTTTGCGTCTGTATTTACTAAGGAAACTGGCATGAAGTCTATGGAATTAAGGGAAACAGGTAGTGAGATCATGGAAACTGTACAGATTGAAAAGGAGGAGGTGCTTGCTATGTTGAGGCAAGTTAAAGTGGATAAATCCCCAGGACCTGACAGGGAATTCCCTCGGACCTTGAAGGAGACTAGTGTTGAAATTGCAGGGGCCCTGGCAGAAATATTTAAAATGTCGCTGTCTACGGGTGAAGTGCCGGAGGATTGGAGAGTAGCTCATGTTGTTCCATTGTTTAAAAAAGGATCAAAAAGTAATCCGGGAAATTATAGGCCGGTAGGTTTGACGTCGGTAGTGGGTAAGTTATTGGAGGGAGTACTAAGAGACAGAATCTACAAACATTTGGATAGACAGGGACTTATTAGGGAGAGTCAACATGGCTTTGTGCGTGGTAGGTCATGTTTGACCAATCTATTGGAGTTTTTCGAGGAGGTTACCAGGAAAGTAGATGAAGGGAAGGCAGTGGATGTTGTCTACATGGACTTCAGTAAGGCCTTTGGCAAGGTCCCGCGTGGGAGGTTAGTTCAGTCACTAGGTATACATGGAGAGATGGTAAATTGGATTAGACATTGGCTCAATGGAAGAAGCCAAAGAGTGGTAGTAGAGAGATTGCTTCTCAGAGTGGAGGCCTGTAACTAGTGGTGTGCCACAGGGATCCGTGTTGGGTCCATTGCTATTTGTCATCTACATCAATGATCTGGATGATAATGTGGTAAATTGGATCAGCAAATTTGCTGATGATACAAAGATTGGAGGTGTAGTGGACAGTGAGGAAGGTTTTTAGAGCCTGCAGAGGGACTTGGACCAGCTGGAAAAATCGGCTGAAAAATGGCAGGTGGAGTTTAATACAGACAAGTGTGAGGTATTGCACGTTGGAAGGACAAACCAACGTAGAACATACAGGGTAAATGGTAAGGCACTGAGAGTGCAGTAGAACAGAGGGATCTGGGAATACAGATACAAAATTCCCTAAAAGTGGCGTCACAGGTAGATAGGGTCGTAAAGAGAGCTTTTGGTAAATTGGCCTTTATTAATCAAAGTATTGAGTATAAGAACTGGAATGTTATGATGAGGTTGTATAAGGCATTGGTGAGGCCGAATCTGCAGTATTGTGTTCAGTTTTGGTCACCAAATTACAGGAAGGATATTAATAAGGTTGAAAGAGTGCAGAGAAGGTTTACAAGGATGTTGCCGGGACTTGAGAAACTCAGTTACAGAGAAAGGTTGAATATGTTAGGACCTTATTTCCTGGAGCGTAGAAGAATGAGGGGAGATTTGATAGAGGTATATAAAATTATGATGGGTATAGATAGAGTGAATGCAAGCAGGCTTTTTCCACTGAGGCAAGGGGAGAAAAAAAACCAGAGGACATGAGTTAAGGGTGAGGGGGGAAAAGTTTAAAGGGAACATTGGGGGTGGGCTTCTTCACACAGAAAGTGGTGGGAGTATGGAATGAGCTGCCAGATGAAGTGGTAAATGTGGGTTCTTTTTTAACATTTAAGAATAAATTGGACAGATACATGGATGGAAGGTGTATGGAGGGATATGGTCCATGTGTAGGTCAGTGGGACTAGGCAGAAAATAATTCGGCACAGCCAAGAAGGGCCAAAAGGCCTGTTTCTGTGCTGTAGTTTTTCTATGGTTTCTATGGCTTACCTCTGGCAAGGAGTCAAGATCACTGTCTGTGCCATAGATAAGAAGTGCTGGTAAGATATTAGACCTGATGAACTAACATATTTGAGCCAGAATTTATCATTTTACCTGCTTTTGATCAGTGCCACCAGACAGTGAAGAGTATTTTCTCTCAGTTCTCTAGGAAATGAGACTAATTGTTTTCTTACTACAATAAGCTAACTCAGCCCAAGAAAGCCCAGTTGCAACTTGTATCCATCAGATGAGATTCTCAGAATGCCTGAACAAGACCTTTCAGAGAGGCATTAATTAAAGAGTTATCAGCAGAGGTAGAGAGAGAGAGAGTGAGAGAGAACATCCTTTTTGCCACTGAATGCTTCACTTTACTTTGCATTTCCTCATAGTTCTTAAGGTCATGGTGCCTGAAAGGAACAATGTGAGTGCAGACCAACTGGTGATATTGGAAACTCAGAATAATTCCTTCGAAATTTACTGGAGAACCATTGCTGGAGAAAATAACACTGGTAAATTTTCTGTCTCTTTCCCATGCTTGTGTACATGGTATAAGAATGAGTTTGACCAGTGATTTACAGACTCATTCACAGGGGATGTTCTACCTTGCCCAAGCTGTTGACTGAACTATTACTCTGTGGGATCAGTCTGTGTTCCCCTACATATGCTGCTGTGTTTGGTCTTATTGTGTAATCCTCAGTGAAGATAATTCTGCCTTGAGTAGAAACCAAACATAGTTCAGAATGAGCAGTGCTTGGCCACTGTTTTTAATCCATGTGTAATCAACATTAAGATCAAATTTATGATATCAAACTCTGTATTAATCTGAGAGACCTCAGTATGTAGTTTGCAGACTGACAGATATTTGCTAGGTTCCGGATATCTGCTCATCTAATCGTGAAGAGGGTCAGCAGGAAGTTCAATAGAATGATTGTGGGAATGAAAGGGTTAACGTATGAGGGAGATGATAAGAATGAGGGCGGATCTCACTGAAATATGTCGAATGTTGAAAGGCCAGGGAGAGTCTTGCACCAGAGAGCCCAGCCTCAGCATACAAGGACATCTCTTTGGAATAGAGGAGTGCAGGTATTTCTTCAGTCAGAGGCTCTGGAGGCCAAGTGATTGGGTATATTTAAAATGGGGCTTGACAGGTTCATGATGGTGCTGATAAGTGGCAACGCTTTGCATGCGACTCAGATGGGAATCATGAGGGTGTGCCTTCAGGAACATACTGGACATTACCAAACCAAAACCCATGGATAAACCAGGAGATTTGTAGACTGCTGAGAGCTAGATATGTGGTATTCTAGACCAGTGATCCAGAACTACACAAGAAGTCCACGTATGACCTACAGAAGGCTATTTTAAAAGAGAAAAGACATGCTAATTGAAGTTAGAGATGGAATCAAATGCACGTCAGTTCTGACAAGATTTACAAGCTATTACTTTCTCCGAAGAAAAACCTAACGTCATGAATGGCTTTGAAAGAGAGAATAAATCTATGCTTGTGTGGATCCCTGCAGCATCTGGTGACCCTGTGTTCTCTGTCTCAGAGGACCACATCAAAACAGCTTTCAAGAGGCTTCAGGGCCTGATGGTGTGCCTGGTAGGGAAATGAAAACCTGTGCCAACCAACTGGTGGGGGAGTTCAAGAACATCTTCAATCTCTCACTGCTGTAGTCAGAATTTCCTACCCGCTTCAAACGGGTGAGAATCATACCAGTGCCCAGGAAGGGCAGGGTGAGCTGCCTCAATGACTACCACCCAGTTGTACTCACATCTACCATGATGAAGTGCGTTGGGAGGTTGGTCGTGGCCAGAATCAACTCCTGCCTAAACAAGGACCTGGACCTGTTGTGAGGGTGCCATGGTTGCATAGCAGTTGGCATAGACAGCTTGGGCATCAGAGTTCAGAGTTCAATTCCAGTGTCCTTTGGAAGCAAGGTTGTACATTCCTTCCTGTGTGTGCATGCCTTTCCGCTGGGTGTTCCGACTTCCTCCCATCATTCAAAGTCAGTCCGGTTAGTAGTTTATTGTCCTGAGATTAGGCTACAGTTAAATCAGTAGGTTGCTGGGTGGCAAGGCACAAAGGGCCAGAAGGGCCTGTTAAATGCTGTTTCTCTAAATAAAATAGAATAAACTTTGCCTATCGCCACAATAGGATGCAATCTCACTGGCTCTCCACTCGGCCTTGGATCACCTGGATAATAGCAACACTTACATCAGGCTGCTGCTTATTGATTCCAGCTCAGCGTTCAACACAACCATACCCTCAATTCTAATCAACAAACTCCAAAATCTGGGCTTCTGTACCTCTCTCTGCAAATGGATCCTTGACTTCCTCATCAGGAGACCACAGTCATTGCAGATCGGAAATAACCTCCTCCTTGCTGATAATCAAGACTGGTGCACCTCAAGGATGCATGCTTACCTACTGCTCTACTCTCTCTACACCCATGACTGTTTGGCTAGGCACAGCTCAAATTCCATCTATAAATTTGCTGACATCACAACTATTGTTGACAGAACTTTAGACGAAGATGAGGAGGTGCACAGGAGTGAGATAGATCAGTTAGTTGAGTGGTGTCACAACAAAAACCCTACACTGAACTTCAGTAAGACCAAGGAACTGATTGTGAATTTCAGGAAGGGGAAGTTGAGGAAACACTCACCCTCATCAAGGAGTCATCAGTGGAAAGGGTAAACAGTTTCAAGTTCCTGGGTATCAACATCTTTGAAGGTCTGTCCTGGACCCATTTTGATGCAATTACAAAGAAGCCACGACAATGGCTATGTGTAATTCAGAGTTTGAGGAGAATTGGTACGTCACCAAGGACACATGCAAGTTTCTACAGATGTTCTGTGGAGAGCGTTCTAACTGGTTGCATCACCCTCTGGTATGGAGCGGCCACTGTGCAGGATTAGAAAAAGCTGCAGAATATTGAAAACTCAGCCAGCTCCATCAGGGACACATTCAAAAGGTGATGCTCCAACAGGTAGCATCTGTCTTTAAGGACCCCCAGCACCCAGGACATGCTGTCTTCCCATTGCTACCATCAACGACGCAGAATCACGTACCTGAAGACACAGTCTCAGCCTCTCAGGACCCTCTCCGCCATCAGATTTCTCAATGGACAATAAAACCACGAACACTACCGTTTTACTTCATACTATCTTTTTGCACTACTTAATTAATTTAATTTTCTGTATGTATACTATTTATCGTAATTTAAAGGTTTATTATTATTACTGTTATTATTATGCATTGCAATGTACTAATGTCCTAAGAAACAAATTTCACAACGTAAGCCAATGATGATAAATCTGATTCTGATTCTGGTTAGCAAGGTATCAACATTTAAGGGGAGAAGGAAGGAGAATGGGGTTCAGAGGGATAATAAATCAGCCATAATGGAATGGTGGAGCAAACCCGATGGGCTGAATGGCCTAATTCTGCACCTTTGTCTTATGGTCTTATCTTCTTTCCCAGAAAGGCACCATTTTCTCTGGATCTCCAGATTTTGAACCATCCACAAGACACAGGTCAGGAATGTGATGGACTCCCACTTACCTGGAAAAGTATAGCTTAACCAACACAAGTTAACTTAACACCATCCACGATAAGGCAGCCCACATGATGATCTCCTTGTCCATCCCCATTGAGAGCTGATTTTAATACTCAAAGACTTACGAAGCGCTACAGCAATGGGTGTGTTTTGTGTTGACCTGCCTTTATATCCAGTTGCTGGTGTGTTTCAGTGATGTTTCTCCACATTCACCAAAGGCTGATCTATTATCTCCACAGAGTTTCAGGCCGTTTCCTTAATTGTATTCAAAGACTTGGAATCCCTGCTGAACCAAGAGATTCAAGGCGGACGTCCATCTCAGAACAATGTCTCATTAAACTCCAAGGTGATAGCTGCCACCATCAGCAACAAAGCTGTCAGATCTAATCTGAAGGAAAAGTTCAATTTGACTCTGAAACTCAACCAGGTTTGTAGGTACAATCTGTGATGTTCCCCAATTGAAAATGAGCTTCCTGCTAAAATGCAAACTGGGAGATTGAACAGGCACTGAGCCTGGGTTTAGGTATAACATTTCCATGGAAACTGGGTTTGGGCCATTTCAGGTCAGTTTATGGTGGCCTTTCCAGTCCCCATTACTCAGTGGGGCCTGACAGAGGAGGTGGAGATCCCTCATCTGAGAGAGACGGGGGATTGTTTAGAGATTGGTAGTGAGACACAGAGGAGGAGAAGCCCCTTGCTGTCATTTCTCAGGTCATTGAGTAACTGGTTACAAAGTACAACCACCATTTCACTGAAAGGAAAATACCCATTGCTGCATTACTGTAATTACGCATTCAGCCATCGAGTTTGCACAGTAGCAGAGAGGTTGACATAACGCTTTACCGTGCCAGCAATAAGACCCGCCAGTGTCTGTGAGGAGTTTGTACTTTCTCTTCGTGACCACATGGGTCTTATCAAACACTGTGTTGGTCTTTCATACAAATGATACATTTCACTGTATGTTTCAAAGGTTTTCTCTTCATGAGGCAAATAAAGGTAATCTTTTCTAACGTTGTTGCCCTGCACTTCACAACCTTGATGAGACAATGTAGATGGAGCTTCGCTCTGTTTCCAACTAGTGTCTCCTGTCCTGTGGCTGTGAATATTTAACTTGTTATTAGAATATTTTCAATAATGGTTAAAATAATTTGTCCTTATCTGGAAACAGGAAAAGGAAGTCGGTGAAGAGCCAGAATGTGTCTATTGGAGTAATACCAAAAAGAACAGTGTCTGGAAATCTGATGGTTGTGAACTGATCAATTCCAATCAGACACATGTAATCTGCCAGTGTAACCACCTGACAAGCTTTGCTATTTTAATGGCTCCAATTAAGATTGAGGTAAGAAATCATTCAATAGAAAAATCTGCAGTCAGATAAAAAGGGGTGAATGAAGAGAGTCAGATTGAAAGAGACACAAACACAGAAACAGACCCTTCTCCATGCTGACCATTAAGGGTCATCTACATTAAAATTTGTTCTGTAGCTTTCTATATATTGGTGATACAAATCCTCCTCTAGATGTCGCTGAAATGTGGTGATGCACCTGCCTCTGCCACCCCCTCAAGGCAGTGTGTCCCAATGGGTGAAAACAATCCTTCCACAAATCCCTTCAAATTCCATACCCCTTCCTCTCAACCTCTGCTGTCTGCATTTCGACACTTCTGCTATGGTGTAAATTTGCCCAGTATCTATTCATTCCATGCTCTGTCAGCATCCTCTGCTCCAAGAAAATCAAAACAATGATACCATGCAAGTCAAAAGGTGGTTCAGAAAGCATATGGTGTTGGCCTTCCTTAGTCGGATGGGCCCGGGGGAGGTTGAGTTCAAGAACCACAAAGGAATATTCCAACTCGATATAACTGTGGGTTAGATCGCTCTCGGAGTATTGTGTTCAGTTCTGTTTGCCTCACTATAAGAATGATGTGGAAGATTTAGAGAGGCTTCAGAGGGGATTTACGATTGGAAAGCATGTCTTATGAGGATGGGTTGGGTGTGCTAGGGCTTTGTGAATCACCTCTTCACCCTCTCCACTGATATTTTTCATGACAACTTCCCATAGTGCAGAGGGAGACAGGAAACCGCCAAATGTTGGCAGGAGGCTTGTAAGAGGGGGAGTCCCTCTGTCAGCATTTCTCAGGAAATGACGTAGCCACAGTTACAGAGAACAGGTCCAGCAAATCACTCAGCAGTACTCTAGCTGTGGTCTAGACAAGGTTGCTTAAGGTTTTACCATTTCATGCCTGTACTGTACTTATATATTTTATTCCCTGACTAATGCAGGAAGTAACCGATGCCTTCTTTACTGCCTCAGCAACCTTTATTTACACCTTCAGGAATACATTGACTTTACACACTGTTCCCCCACACACCAGGTCCTCACCATTCATTCTGTAATTCCTACCCTTATTACAGATACTCGAGGAACCACAGACACTGGACTGAGGAGCAACAAACAATCTGCAGGAGGAACTTAATGGGTCGAGCAGCATCTGCAGGGGGGGAAGGAATTGTCAAAATTTCAGGTCCGAACCCTGTATCAGGACTGAGATCCTCCAGCAGATCAATTATTGCTCCGACCTTTATTAGTCGTGCCAAGGTTATGGTACGGTATTAGTTATGGGTGGCACTGTATCAATCCTACCTGAATTAGTTGTGCCAAGGATACAGTACGGTATTAGATGTGAATGACATGGTACTGTAGCGGTGAGCACAATTGCTTTGTACCACCAGTGATCACCATGTCTAATGCTGTCCCTGGAGACTCTATCACAGTAACTCTGTCTAATGACACACATCAAAGTTGCTGGTGAACGCAGCAGGCCAGGCAGCATCTCTAGGAAGAGGTACAGTCGAAGTTTCAGGCCGAGACCCTTCGTCAGGACTAACTGAAGAAAGAGCTAGTAAGAGATTTAAGAGGGGAAGGGGGAGATCCAAAATGATAGGAGAAGACAGGAGGGGGAGGGATGGAGCCAAGAACTGGACAGATGATTGGCAAAAGGAGTATGAGAGGATCATGGGACAGGAGACCCAGGGAGAAGGAAAAGGTGGGGGGGGGGGAATGCAAAAATTCCATCCCCTTCTCGCAATTCCTCCGTCTCTGCCGCATCTGTTCTCAGGATGAGGCTTTTCATTCCAGGACAAGGGAGATGTCCTCCTTTTTTAAAGAAAGGGGCTTCCCTTCCTCCACCATCAACTTGCTCTCAAACGCATCTCCCCCATTTCATGCACATCTGCCCTCACTCCATCCTCCCACCACCCCACTAGGAATAGGGTTCCCCTGGTCCTCACCTACCACCCCACCAGCCTCCAACATATTATTCTCCATAACTTCCGCCACCTCCAACGGGATCCCACCACTAAGCACATCTTTCCCTCCCATTCTCTCTGCTTTCCGCAAGGATCACTCCCTACGAGACTCCCTTGTCCATTCGTCCCCCCCATCCCTCCCCACTGATCTCCCTGCTGGCACTTATCCTTGTAAGCGGAACAAGTGCTACACATGCCCTTACACTTCCTCCCTTACCACCATTCAGGGCCCCAAACAGTCCTTCCAGGTGAGGCAACACTTCACCTGTGAGTCGACTGGGGTGATATACTGCGTCCGGTGCTCCCGATGTGGCCTTTTATATATTGGCGAGACCCGATGCAGACTGGGAGATCGTTTTGCTGAACACCTACGCTGTCTGCCAGAGAAAGCAGGATCTCCCAGTGGCCACACATTTTAATTCCACATCCCATTCCCATTCTGACATGTCTATCCAGGGCCTCCTCTATTGTAAAGATGAAGCCACGCTCAAGTTGGAGGAACAACACCTTATATTCCGTCTGGGTAGCCTCCAACCTGATGGCATGAACATTCACTTCTCTAACTTCCGTAAATGCCCCATCCGTTATTTATATACACACATTCTTTCTCTCTCTGACTATACCCCTTGCCCATCCTCTGGGCTTTTTCCCCCCTCCCCCTTTTCGTTCTCCCTGGGCCTCCTGTCCCATGATCCTCTCGTACTTCTTTTGCCAATCACCTGTCCAGCTCTTGGCTCCATCCCTATCCCTCCTGTCTTCTCCTATCATTTTGGATCTCCCCCTCTCCCTCCCACTTTTAAATCTCTTACTAGCTCTTTCTTCGGTTAGTCCTGACGAAGGGTCTCGGCCTGAAACGTCGACTGTACCTCTTCCTAGAAATGTCACCTGGCCTGCTGCGTTCACCAGCAACTTTGATATGTGTTGCTTGAATTTCCAGCATCTGCAGAATTCCTCGTGTTTGCATTTTTAAACTCTGTCTAATGCTGTCCCTGGAGACTCTATCACAGTAACTCTGAAGGCTGTGGAAGTGAGCGAGGTCCTCAATGAATACTTCTCTTCAGTATTCACCAATGAGAGGGAACTTAATGATGGTGAGGACAATATGACTGAGGTTGATGTTCTGGAGCATGTTGATGTCAAGGCAGAGTAGGTGTTGGAGTTATTAAAATACATTAGGACGGACAAGACCCCGGGGCTTGACGGTATATTCCCCAGGCTGCACCATGAGGCGAGGGAAGAGATTGCTGAGCCTCTGGCTAGGATCTTTATGTCCTCGTTGTCTACGGGAATGGTATCAGAGGATTGGAGGGAGGCAAATGTTTTCCCCTTGTTGAAAAAAGGTAGTAGGGATAGTCCGGGTAATTATAGACCAGTGAGCCTTATGTCTGTGGTGGGAAAGCTGTTGGAAAAGATTCTTAGAGATAGGATCTATGGGCATTTAGAGAGTCATGGTCTGATCAGGGACAGTCAGCATGGCTTTGTGAAGGGCAGATCATGTCTAACAAGCCTGATAGAGTTCTTTGAGGAGGTGACCAGGCATATAGATGAGGGTAGTGCAGTGGATGTGATCTACATGGATTTTAGTAAGGCATTTGACAAGGTTCCACACGGTAGGCTTATTCAGAAAGTCAGAAGACATGGGATCCAGGGAAGTTTGGCCAGGTGGATTCAGAATTGGCTTGCCTACATAAGGCAGAGGGTCATGGTGGAGGGAGTACATTCAGATTGGAGGGTTGTGACTAGTGGTGTCCCACAAGGATCGGTTCTGGGACCTCTACTTTTCATGATCTGTATTAACGACTTAGATGTGGGGGTAGAAGGGTGGGTTGGGAAGTTTGCAGATGACACAAAGGTTGGTGGTGTTGTAGATAGTGTAGAGGATTGTCGAAGATTGCAGAGAGACATTGATAGGTTGCAGAAGTGGGCTGAGAAGTGGCAGATGGAGTTCAACCCGGAGAAGTGTGAGGTGATACACTTTGGAAGGACAAAGTCCAAGGCAGAGTACAAAGTAAATGGCAGGATACTTGGTAGTGTGGAGGAGCAGAGAGATCTGGGGGTATATGTCCACAGATCCCTGTAAGTTGCCTCACAGGTAGATAGGGTAGTTGAGAAAGCTTACGGGGTGTTAGCGAGGTAATAATGCAGCTCTATAAAACTCTGGTTAGGCCACACTTGTGTCCAGTTCTGGTCACCTCACTATAGGAAAGATGTGGAAGCATTGGAAAGGGTACAGAGAAGATTTACCAGGATGCTCATGGATTATGATCAGAGATTAAGGGAACTAGGGGTTTACTCTTTGGAGAGAAGGAGGATGAGAGGAGACATGATAGAGGTACTGTATACAAGATATTAAGAGGAATAGATAGAGTGGATAGCCAGCACCTCTTCCCCAGGGCACCACTGCACAATACAAGGGGACATGGCTTTAAGGTAAGGGGTGGGAAGTTCAAGGGGGATATTAGAGGAAGATTTTTTACTCAGAGAGTGGTTGGTGCGTGGAATACACTACCTGAGTCAGTGGTGGAGGCAGATACACTAGTGAAATTTAAGAGACTACTAGACAGCTATTCGGAGGAATTTAAGGTGGGGGGTTATATGGGCGGCAGGGTTTGAAGGTCGGCACGACAATGTGGGCCGAAGGGCCTGTACTGTGCTGTACTATTCTATGTTCTATGTTCTGTCCCTGGAGACTCTATCACAGCTGATTCCTGAACGTGGTTCCCCACTTTGTGCTTGCAGACTGACGACGGGCACTTGAAGGTGATCACCTGCATCGGCCTCATCATCTCCCTTTTCTGCCTCGCCACCTCTATCGCCGTATTTGTCAACTGCAAATCCATCCAGAATGCTAACACCAATCTTCACAAGCACCTGAGTATCACCCTCTTCCTGGCACAGTTCATCTTTCTGATCGGGATGTGGATTAAACAGCCGGTAAGAAAACCAAATTACCACCTCTAATTCTCACAGAGCTTCTGAATGTGCAGTTGGTCAAATTCTGCAGCAAAGCCAGACTTAACGTGGGTGTAGTGGGATCTCAGCCCTTGCTCTCCCACCACTCTCCTCTGGTGTCCTCTCCTCCCATTGGCTCATCATGACCAGCGTGCCATTCCTTTAATCAGATGCTCATTGCAATGGTAGCCAAAGTCTCCGAGCATTGGAGACTCACCCCTACCCCACGGTCTTGTCACCACAGAATGTTGCCCTTTCCCTCCCTCTGCCCTCCTGCCCAATGACCTCACAGGACACTCCAAACCTCCTCATTCACATTCATCCTGGGGTGCAGTGGGTTAACCCCGTCACTGAGTTTCCCAGTCACTGGAGAATGAGTGACATCAGCACACTTTGCAGATCTGGAGCTGCAACAAAATATTTTGTAAAAAGTACCAAAGTTGTTCCAAGTTTATGGACTCACAAGAGTTTGCAAACACTGGAAATCTGGAGCAAATCACAAAGGAGCTGGAGGAACAGAGGAGGTCAGGCAATGTGAAACGTCTAATGTCCGTGTCCCTTCACAGATACCTACTGACCCTTGGAGTTCCTCCATCTCCTTTCTGTATTATTCTAATTTTATCACGAAATTACTACTCATTAATAAATCTTTGGTGTATATCACTACCGTGTTCTTTCTGTTTGCAGATTATCTCTTCCATTGTGTACAGGTGTTTGTGTACTGATTTATGTCAGAGTCTCTGTGTTTGTATCGCTGAGTTACACACACAAAACGCTGGAGAAACTCAGTGGGTCAGGCAGCATCCATGGAGGGGAATAAACAGTTGAGATTTCAGGCTGAGACCCTTCATCAGGATTGGACAGGAAGGTGGCAGAAGTCAGAATCAGAGGGAGAGGAGAGTGGAAGGATTACAAGCTGACAGGTGAGAGGTGAAATGAGGTGAGGGGGAAGGAGTGTGGGTGGGGGGGTGTTTAAATACAGCAGCTGGGAGGTGAGAGGTAAAGAAGTTAAAGGGCTGAAGAGAAAGGAATCTGATCGGACGTGAATGTGGATCAGGGGAGAAAGGGAAGGGGGAACCAGAGGGAAGTGATGGGCAGGTGAGGAGAAAAGAAGAGGTAAGAGGGAGCTGGAAAAGGTTGTCAGTCCATTTCTGATGCCATGTGTTTTTCTCTGTGCCTGTGTGAATGTTTTTAGCTGTGGTTATCTCTCTCTGTTCCTTTCCACTTGTGTGTAACCGTCTGTGTGTCTCTGACCCGTCTCTGCATGTTCCTGCCTGCGTCCCTGTCTCTGACTGCCCTCTGCTTTTGCCCCGAGCTGCCCACTATCCACTGTGTTACCTCTTTCTTTAGGTTGTGTGCGCCCTGATTGCCGGGTGTCGGCATTACCTCTTCCTTGCCGTCTTCGTCTGGATGTTCCTGGACAGTTTGCAGCTTTTCATTATGTCCAGAAACCTGACAGTCACCAATTACACTCGCACATATATCATCAAACGAAGATACCTGTACGTTTCTGCTTATGCTGTTCCTGCTGTGATAGTCATTATCTCAGCGGCAATATACCCCGGAGGCTATGGAACAGAAACTGCGTGAGTATTAAATGATAAGGAAATGTGATAGAGTGATACAACTGACTGTAACGCAGAAAGAGGCCATTTGGTCCATCAGGTCCATGCTAGCTTCCTGTGGACTTAGCCCATCAGTCCCATTGGCCTCTCCTTATCTCCCTCTACCCTGAATCTTATCCTCCCACACATGGCCATCAACTTCCCTTTGATGCTTCCCCACCCACCCACAACAAGGGGTAATTTACTGTCAATACCACACCGTTGGGATGTGGGATCAAACCGGAGCTCTAAGGGAAATCCTGACAAGGTGATGGAGACGAAACACAAACTCCACTTGGACGACAACCAAGGTCAGGATTGACCCGAGTCCCTGGAGGCAGCGGCGCAATTGGCTGCACCACTGCCCTAACGCAGGACGTGATCTGAGTCCTGTACCAGCTCTGAGAGCAAAGCATAAAATTCACCCGATATCCTTCATCTGAAACCTTGATAATACTGTATTAAATATTCTCCAGGTGAGGGTAGCCGACGGGTCTCAAACCCTCGGTGAGATAGGGAGTTGTCTATCCCAGCATGTGAAGACAGACTCCGGTGGATTGAGCGGACGAGACCAATGGCAGGTCCAACGGTCAAGAAGGCGGTCTCTGCAAGCGTCGTGGAACGTGTAGAGCAGGACAAGACACAGAAGATGTCCTGGTCATCCACTGCACCTAGTCCCATCTCCAGCCGTCTAGACTCTGTCTTGCCACTGGACCCAGATGGGAATTGGGAAGAGAGAGTGAGGCTGACGCTGCACAACTTTCCCTCACTTAAATCCAAATCACGCGCTAGTCTCAACACCATCATTATGGTGTCGAGGTCCTCATCGACGTCAACGATGGATGAACAACTTAATTCTCCAGGTGGAGACGCATGGAGAGGTGTAGGAAGCTGTGTTGAAACTTGTAAAAAGGTTTTTGTAGATCTTGTCTGAGATATTCCCCGAGACTGGAAAGAATTTGACTTCACACCCTGACAGATCTTGTTCCAACTGATCTCAGCTGCTGTACCATTGAGAGGTCTAAGACTGGCTAGAGGCAGGAGGAGAATCTTAGGAATAATAGAGGCAACAGGAGGAGACCATTTGGCATTTCAAAGCATCTACCAATCAAGGCTGACTGGAACCCATTTCCCTAATCTAGGTCCACAGTCTTTACACCCTGATCCAACAAGTGTCCACCCACTTCGGCAGCCTGTTGACCTGTGATCAAAGGGGAGAGTTTACAGTGACCTGAGATCCCACTGATCTCTAAATTTTTTCTAAATTTAAACACAACATAGTTTGAGAGAACCAGTGAAATGTGGTGGGGGGATTGACCTCTTTCCAATTCAGCAAAATGGATCTTCTGGCCATTAGTGTAAGAAATGCAATCATCCAACAAGCTGAAGATATTAAAAGATTTGGTTCTATCATTGGTAAACCAAAAATTGCAGTAATAGGGTGGAGTTGTATATCAATGCTCAAAACAGTTGAAATAATATCAAAGGTATCTTTCCAGTATTTTTTAAAAGAGGACATGACCAAAACATATGAGTTAAAGAAGATATCTCGGAGTGACATCTATCACATATAGGATTTATATGAGATTAATAACGAGCTAATTTATCCTTCGACATATGAACCCTATGCACTACTTTAAACTGTATCAACACATGTTTAGCACATAGAGAGGATGAATTAACTAATTGAAGAATGGTTTCCCATTTTTCAACAGGTAAAGTAATCTTAAGTTCTCTTTCCCAATTAATCTTAACCTTATTAGATACGTCTGGACGTATTTTCATAATTACACTATAAATGTTTGCTATTACACTTTTCTGAAAAAGAATTAAACCTAAAACTTTTTCCAAAATATCCGATGAATATAAATTTGGGAAGGTAGAAAGAACAGTATTTAAAAAATATCTGATCTGTAAATATCTAAAGAAATGGGATCTAGGCAAATTGTATTTGTTAGATAATTGTTCAAAAGACATGAAACAATTATCCAAAAATAGATCACAAAATTTTAATACACCTTTAGTTTTCCAAGCCAAATAGGCTTGATCCATGATAGAGGGTTAAAAAAACAAATTAGATATAATAGGACTCGCTAGAATAAATTGATTCAACCCAAAAAATTTTCAAAATTGAAACCATATTTGTAAAGTATATTTTACTATTGGGTGAACCATTTGTTTATGCAATTTAGCAAGAGAAAAGGGAAGCGAGGTCCCTAAAATAGAACCCAATGAAAACCCTTGTAAAGATTTACATTAAAATTTACCCAGTGTGGACTTGAAGTTATGTCCAAGTCCCATGACCAAAATTTTAAATATCAAATATTAATTGCCCAATAATAAAATCTAAAATTCAGCAATGCCAGACAACCCCCTTTTTAAATTTCTGTAAGTATCTTTTACCTATCCTAGGATTTTTATTCTGCCATATATATGAAGAGATTTTAGAATCAACCTTATCAAAAAAGGATTTTGGAATAAAAACTGGCACCGCTTGAAATAAATATTAAAATTTAGGTAAAATAATCATCTTGATAGCATTAATCTGACCTATCAATGATAGAGACATTGGTGACCGTTTAGTAAACAAAAGTTTAATCTGATCAATTAAAGGTATGAAATTAGCCTTAAATAAATCCTTATGCTTTTTTGTAATTTTAACCCCTAAGTATGTAAAGAAATCAGTAACCAATTTAAATGGTAAACATCCATGAATTGGAACCTGCATATTTAGGGGGAATAGTTCACTCTTATTAAAGTTTAATTTATAACCAGAAAAATTACTAAACTGAGCCAACAAGAATAAAACAGCAGGAATGGATTTCTCAGGGTTAGAGATATATAATAGCAAATTGTCTGCATATAATGATACCTTATGTATCATTATACGGGTAATAGCAAGAATGTCAGGTGAATCTCGAATAGCAATTGCTAAAGGTTCAAGGGCAATATCAAATAATAATGGACTAGGAGGACATTCCTGCCTAGTACCCCGAAATAAACGAAAAAAGGGAGATCATTGATTATTGGTAAAAACTGAAGCTACAGGGGTATAATATATCAATTTAATCCAAGATATAAATATTGGGCTAAAATTAAATTTCTCAAGCACAGTAAATAAATATGACCATTCAACTCTGTCAAAAGCTTTCTCAGCATCTACTGAAATAACACATTCTGGAGTAGTAAGTGATGGAGTATAAATAATATTCATTAATCTCCTAATATTAAAAGATGAATGATGTTTTTTAATAAATCCAGTCTGGTCCACAGAGATAATTTGAGGTAATACCTTCTCTAACCAGTTGCTAATATTTCAGAAAAAATCTTTGAATCGACATTCAACAGAGATATCGGTCTATATGATGCACAATCAGTAGGGTCTTAATTCTTTTTAAGAATTAAAGAAATAGAAGCTCCATAAAATGATTGTGGTAATTTACCTAATCTGATTGCTTCTTTAAAAACTCTAGACAACCAAGGCAAAAGAATAGAAGAAAAAAACTTAAAGAATTCCACTGTAAAACCATCTGGACCAGGTGCTTTGCCAGAATTCATAGAGGAAATAATACCTTTTATTTCTTCATCCGTGATCGGAGTTTCTAATGTTAAACATTCTTCTGGTGATAATTTCAGAAAATTCAATTTCCTTAAAAAGACATGCATAATGTTAGGACATGAGGAAATTCAGAATGGTATAAAGAGGTGTAAAACTCTTGAATGGATTTATTTATCTCGTCATGATTGACTGCTAAACTGTCATCATGCTTACAAATCTTAATAATTTGATGTTTAACCGAATCAGTTTTCAATTGATTAGCTAGTAGTTTACCCGACTTATCACTATGTATATAAAACTCACGTCTGGTTTTCATTAATTGATTTTCAATTGAGGAGGTTAATAATAGAAAAAAATTGAAGAGTTATTTATGATCCCTCTATTAAATTTGAAAAGACTTGGAGGCCCTTTATTCAATACTTCCATATAATGTAATTTGACCTTTTCCAAGCCTACTCTATTCATTTTTAGTATATGTTGAGGGGAGCAGAGTCAATGACACTAATGGTTCTTTTTTATGGTTCATAACAGCCCATGTCTTTTTTTTTCTGTGGTTTAGTTGGTCTACCTTGTTAGATTAGTTTTTTTGGGGGGTATATATATTTTTTTCTTTTTTCCTTTTTCATGTTAATTTGTCTATATATAATATTTGTATCCTGTAAGATTGGGAGGTTTAATATCCATGTATTAACTGGGTTTATATTTATATATGATAATTACAATAATGTAATCCAATAACTTTGTATGATTACTATGTTATGTTAATCTTTATCATTACGATACTAATAAAAAGATTGAAAAAGAAAGAAAAGATCCCACTGATCTCCATTTAGGGACCTGCAGAAGTGAGTCTGGCTGAGATCCCAGCATCACAGAACATTGCAGAACTGGTCAGCTAATGGCTAATCATTCCCTCAACTTCTTCCGGGATTGACCACAATGAGAGAGGCAAACAAGGCTTCTGTTGAAATACCAGTTGCCTGATGCTGTTGGACTTGGTCACTATCAACCCTGGTCTCTGCATGTGGAGCAGGGAGGGAAATGGGGTGGTGCCCCTCCCTGTCCTTCTCAATCCTCTCCTGTGCTAGGTGGCTCTGCCCTCCCAGTTTACTGACAGATGCCCAACTCTGTGGACAGAGATTGAGTTCCACTGCAGAGCTGAGAAGGAGTCACATTGTCACTGCTGCTGTCATTGGAGGAGAATGCGGAGTCAAGTCCTGTCTGTAGTTTTGGACGGACAGAACTTATCCCAACAAACTATATCAAAGGAGAGTGCAGGCCATTTCCCCCAAATTCAGGCCAACATCCCTTAACCAATGGCATTGATCGGTCATCAGCGCACTGTTATTGTTTGGTATCTTGCCATGCAGAGATTGGCTGCCGCTTTCCTGCACTGTAGATCCACTGACGTTCTCAATGTATTTCATAAACTGACTGCCACTCAGTCACGAATCTCTTCCATCCTCACAGCTGTTGGCTGAAGCACGAGTTGGGGTTTAACTGGAGTTTCCAGGGCCCAGTCTGTTTCGTGATTCTGGTAAGCTTCCTGTTTCTCTCTGCACTGCAACCGTTCCAGACCGGGATTCTCTCTTGTTGTGTGCTTCACTTTCAGTCCCCTGTGTGTGTCCACATGGTGCTGTCTCTATGCCCAGGGTTCACAGACACCAGATATCACTGTGCACTGGAGTGTCAGTGCCCAGTGTTGAGAAGGACGAGTTTGGGGGATGCACTAAAACTTGGTGCAGACACTCCAAAAGCTCAGTGGGGAAGGATCACAGTCAGGGGTGGTGCCTCTGCTGAGGGGCTGTGTCCAGTGTCACAACCCCTCACGAATCACTCATGGACTGTGAGAAGCATTGGTGTCCTCTCAATATTAATGTGTCTGACACTCAGTGTGGTCAGCACATTTGATAACTGAAGAAATATCAGTGAACCTGGCCCTCAGGTGTGTGTGTCAATCGCACCTCTGACCTAGGGGCTGGCCTTTGACCTCTGATCTGTTGCTTTCAGAATCAGAATCAGGTTTATTATCACCAGCAGCAGCAGTTTAATGCAATACATAATAGAAGAAGTAGAAGAAAAAAGTATAACATAATAATAAATAATTAAATCAATTATATACATATATTGAATAAATTAAAAATCATGCAAAAACAGAAATAATATATATTTAAAAAGTGAGGTAGTTTTCAAGGGTTCAATGTCCATTTAGGAATCGGATGCCAGAGGGGAAGAAGCTGTTCCTGAATCGCTGAGTGTGTGCCTTCAGGCTTCTGTACCTCCTACCTGATGGTAACAGTGAGAGAAGGGCACACCCTGGGTGCTAGAGGTCCTTAATAATAGACACTGCCTTTTTGAGACATCTCTCCTTGAAAATGTGCTGGGTACTTTGTAGGTTAGCGCCCAAGATGGAGCCCACTAAATTCACAACCCTTTCTCCTAACCCTGAGCCATTGTACCCTATCAACCCCAACCCTGTGTTATCCTGAACACCAGCCACTGACCAACACAAAGGATGCACCCAGCCTACACATCCTGGGTAGTTTTCTCCATCATTTCAACCCCCCCCCCCCCGGTCCCCTCTGAGTCGTGTGTGCACTGGGCCCAGTGATAATGGAACCTTCATGGTTGCTTTCATCCCTTTGAGACATTGGCACATTTGCGGATTAGATAGAACTTTACCCTAAGTGTTGGGACAGTTTGTAAAATGCTTCAATCACTTTGGAGATGGTGAAAGATTTTGATCTAAAAGCAAGTTCCTGTTGTTAAAGTCTGGTATCTCGTTCCACCATCTTCAATGTCCTATTATTTATCACTAAGTAGGGTGGGCCTAGGTTTTGGTTGTGTTTGTCTGCATAATTAAAAGGAGCAGCAAGGAGGAATAAGCAGGTTGAGGGGCACCGGGCCTTTGATTTAGGGCAGGATGGAGGAAAGAAGCAGAGAAACTGGGGGCCTGCTTCCCAATCTTCTGGCCTGGAATTCTCAGCTCATAGATCCCAATGACTCATCATAGTGGTTGAGGGTGAACAATTCCCATTTAATTCTTCTCCTGGGCTTCCTAGTCATCCCAATGCATCAGGATTCTGTGGAAAATCCCACCCCCTGGAAGAATGTTGGTTTTCCAAAATGTTTGACTGGAGAGTCTGAGGGGAAGACATGGGGGATAAGCAGAAACAAGAGAAAATCTGCAGTTGCTAGAAGTCCAAGCAACACACACAAAATGCTGGAGGAGCTCAGCAGTCAGGCAGCATCTATGGAAAAGAGTACAGTCGACATTTCGGGCCAAGACCCTTTGGCACCATTCTCTGTGTGTTGCTTCGATTTCCAGAATTTGATTACTACACTGCTGAGTCCCTTCCAGGTATGGCTACCCTGAAGGAGTTTAAATCTCTCCAGAACTGCTGAAGGGTCTCAGCCCAAAACACTTTTCCATAGATACTGCTGGCCTGCTGAGTTCCTCCAGAATTCTGTGGGGACAAGCAGAATTTTAGATAAAGAAAGAGAGAGTGTCACGGGTAAAGCCAATAATCATTGAGAAGTAAGTGAGAGTGTCAGTGAGTGAGAATGGAAAGTAGGAGGGGTGAATTGAGTGCGGGATTTGGGAGATCCTTTCTGCCTTGCTCATGAAAGTCAGTCTTTCTCTCACTCTTTCTGGCTTTTTCCCTCCATCATTCTCTCGCACTCTCTCTCTCACACACACTTTCTTGCAATCACTCCCTCTCTCACACTCTCTCTTTCTCTCTCTCCAGGTCAATACAGTCCTTTTATTTGCGACTCTCTACTTACTGAGACGCCATTTGAACTCGCGCAACAAGGAGGTGTCGAAGCTGAAGGAAACCAAGTAAGTGACTTGATGGATGTATGTAAGATGATATGAGGCATGAAGTGGACAGCCAGCATCTTTCTCCCAGAGCAACAATGGCGAATACGAGATGGCATAATTTAATGTGATTGGAGGAAAAGTACGGGGGGTGGGCGGTGGGAGCTCAGAGGTAAATTGTCCACACAGAGAGTGGTGGGAGGGTGGAACATATTACCAGGGGTGATGGTAGAGGGGGTACATTAGGGGCATTTGAAAGACACTTAGATGGGCACATGGATAAAAGTAGAATGAAGCCCTGTGTGGGAGGTTAGCTTAATCTTGGAGTGGGTTAAAAGTTTAGCACAACATCATGGGCTGTAGGGTCTGTACTGTGCCGTGTTCTCTGTTCTATGTTTCACGATGTGTGTCATGGTCTGGTTCGGGGTCTCTTTAAATTTACTTACTTTGTGTTACGATCCAGACCGTTGACTCCCTTTTTCCCTTCGGTTCCCTCTTTTCCCTTGTCCCTCCGGCTTGGTAATTAGAGGCAATTTACTCTCGGCTGAACCGGCAGTTTATAGTCTCCGGCTTTCAGCTGTTCGGTGCGAGAGCGTTTGCAAAGTCGCCAAAGGTACAGCGAGCCAATGTCATCTGGCCGGAGCAACCCTAGTCTCCGTCCGAAGCGAGCGCCAGTAATTCGCCTCTCCTCACCGGAGCAACCCTGTCAAGTTACCTCGCCAAAGCAAGCCTGCAAAGTGTCCTCGCTGAGGCGGGTCCGTCGGTTAACCCGCCGGGGGGAATCAAGAGCCGCTGTCTACCGTTCCCGGGCCGAGTCTAGAGCTCGCCACTCCCGGGGGCATCCAGGTGCCACGTCCTGTCCCGTCCCCGGGTGCATCCAGGTACCACGTCCTGTCCCGGTCCCGGGTGCATCCAGGTACCACGTCCAGTCCCAGCCTAGTCCAAGGCCTGAGTCCTTGTCCAGTACGCTATTCCTGCTTCTGCTTTGGTCTCCTGGTATAGAGCAATAAACTCAATAGAGTTAACCTCAGAAGATGTGTCTTGCATTTGGATCCACACTTGCTCCCAATGCCCCCCTTTGTGACAATCTGTCCATCACTAGCCCAGCCTCTTGGGACCCTGACAAGGGACAGAGTCCTGGCATGGAAGCTGCTGTTGTTCATGATCTGGCAAAACACAGAGACACTCCTACTAAGAGCCAACAGCACTTCTCCCTCTGTCCCCCTGACTATACCCCTTGCCCATCCTCTGGTTTTCCCCCCTCCCCCTTTTCCTTCTCCCTAGGCCTCCTGGCCTGTGGTCCTCTCATACTACTTTTGCCAATCACCTGTCCAGCTCTTGGCTCCATCCCTCCCCCCCTGTCTTCTCCTATCATTTTGGATCTCCCCCTCCCCCTCACACTTTCAAATCTCTTACTAGCTCTTTCTTCAGTTAGTCCTGACGAAGGGTCTCAGCCTGAAACGTCGACTGTACCTCTTCCTAGAGATGCTGCCTAGCCTGCTGTGTTCACCAGCAGCTTTGATGCGTGTTGCTTGAATTTCCAGCATCTGCAGAATTGTGTGTGTGTGTATGTCTGTGTCCGTCCGTCCGTCCCATGTGGCGAGGTCCCAAATGTCTCAGATATCTTTGACGTTACAAAGTAAATATATGCCCTTGCATCCTCTTTGGATTATTATAGGGAGGGGACACCATGATCTCCTTGCTCATACCTCACCTTTCAGAATCAGAAACAGGTTTGTTTTCACTGAAAAACTTTATTATCCCTGACATATTGATGGTCACTTTATTAGGCATATCTGTTAGATACACCAACATCTGCTGCTGTAGCCCATCTGCTTCAAGGTTTGATGTGTTGTGTGTTTGACGAATCTTTTCTGAACACCACTGTTGTAATGCATGGTTATTTGAGTTACAGTTACGTTCCTTTCAGCTTCAACCAGGCTGGTCATTCTCCTCGGACCTCTATCATTAACAAGGTGTTTTTGCCCACAGAACTACCACTCACTGGATTTTTTTTAAAACAAAATTTGCACTATTCTCTGTAAACTCAAGATACTGTTGTGCATGGAAATCCCAGGATATGAGCAGTTACTGAGATGCGCAAGCCACCCCACCTGGCACCAACTGTTATTCCACAGTCAAAGTAACTTGCATCACGTTTCTTCCCCATTCTGATTAACAACTGAAACTCTAGACCATGCCTGCATGATTTTATGTATTAAATTGCTGCCACATGATCGGCTGATGATATATTTGCATTAACGAGCAGGGTTACAGATGTGTGTAATGAAGTGACCACTGAGTGTATGTCATGATATTTGTTGTTTTGTAGCAGCAAATCAACTCTATCTTTTATATTAGTATATTGTTTTACAATTGATCCCTGGTGAGTGAGTGGGATGAGAATTAGCAGGTTCCCAGGAAGGGTCTCTGTCCATGGTGCTGATCTCTGCCGATGATGGCACTGGCAGTGGGGTGCTAATCGGGTCATTGGCCGGAGATTGTTGGTGGAAATGTACTTGTGTACATGCCATGTGAGCACAGTGGTGGGACTAACACAGTTGTTGCCACTTACCCTCAAACCCAATGACCAGGAACGGGAACACAGACAATGTAAGGTTGATGGTATCACCAAAAGATGGCACACAGCATTAAGGTCTCATTCAGGAGGTACTTCAATAATCTGAGCATGACCAAGCAGAGCCAATATTGTATCATGAAGGGAAACTCATGTTTCCTATCGTCAATCTAATCATAAATAAGGTAGAGACAGAGGAGGCATTGGGTTTTCAGAAGGCATTTGGACTTTATGACAGAAGTACTCCTTCTGGGGATAGATCGCATAAACAGATGAGGTGATTCTCAGCAGCCCTGAAGGCTTCTACCCACTCACCCTCAGGATCGATTCTTGGTTATGTGCACAAATTGACTGGTGTGCTCTGTGGTGAAGGTTTACCAGGCTGATCCCCAGGCTGGATAGGTTGATGTTCCAGAGACATTTAAGCAGAATGGAACTTCACTCAATATAGTTTAGGAGGGTGAGAAGAGCCTACTTTAAAAAACTGATTATGAAGGGGATAGAGAAAATTTTGAGCAGATGACGTGGGCACTTAGAGCAAAGAACAGTTTCCGGATGGGGGTGAAACATTTCATGAGGGGCTTCTTACCTTGAAAGATTGTGAATCTCTACCCCAGAGTCATGCAGATATGGAGTTATTGAGTATTTTAAAGAAAGAAATTGACAAATGTTTGAGCTATGGGAGAGTCAATGGGTTTGCAGAGAACAGGTGAGTATTGTGAAAACCAAGATTAGACCAACCACGATCTTAGCAAGTGACAGGCAAAGGTTCAAAGCTGCAACTCCTGCACCTGCTTCGTGTCTTATGTAACACAGCATCCTGAATTGGCAATATTTCACTGCTCCTCTGCCATGACTGGGTCTAAATCCTGGGACTCATTTTCCCACCATTTCATGGGAGCACCTGCACCAGAAGGAAAGCAGCACTTCTAGGCAGTGGCACACCATTGCCTTCTCAAGGGCAGTTTTGATGCAATAAGCAATATCCTTTCCAGTGACGCCTGGATCCCAGCAATGTATCCAGTAAACACAAGAATATGCTGTTGGCTGCTGAGAAAATCTTGAGGGTAACAAAAGGTCCCACATGAAAAGAATTTCACCATTCCTGTGTTTTTCGTTCAGCTGGTCTCTTTTATCTTAATTTCTACAGATCCCTAACCATTAAGGCTGCAGCACGGATGTTTGTTTTGGGATGCACATGGATCTTTGGAATATTTCAACTTGATAAGAACACTGCAGTGTTATCCTACTTATTCACGGTCATCAACAGTCTCCAGGGACTGTTCGTTTTCCTTATTTACTGCGTTTTCAATCGCCGGGTAAGAATCTCTTCCCTACAGATACGTACTGTGAATGATTGGACTCTCGGGGTGTAAAGGAACAGAGGAACCCAGGAGTATGAGTTTGAAAGCAGGGTCAGAGGTGGACAGGGTGGTGTGAAAGGCATTTGGCACACTGGCCTTCATTAGTCAGGGCAATGAGCATTGGCGATCGGACATTATTTTGCAGTTTCATAGGTTGTTGGTGAGGATGCAATTGGAATACTGTGTATAGTTTTGATCACCCTATTGTAGGAAAGTTGTTTTTAAACTGGAAAGAGCACAGAAAATATTTGAGGGTGTTTCCAGGACTAGATGGCCTGAGTTACAGTGGGAAGTTGACCAGCTTAGGTTTCTATTCCTTGGAACGTGGGAGAATGAGAGTCAACCTTGCAGAAATGTTTACAAGTATGAGAAACATATATAAGATGGATGGTAAGTCTTTTCCAGAGGGTTGGGAGACCAGAACTAGGAGGCATAGATTTAGGATGGGAGGGGAAATATTTAAAGGGACCTGAAAAGTAGAGGGTGGTGAATATATGGAATAAACTGCCAGAAAAAGTAGTTGAGGCAGGTACAGTGGTATTGTAGCCCCCTGGTAGGCCTCAGGCTTGCTCAGCTCATTTTCGTCTAGGGGGAGCCCTTCGGCCCCGCCAAACTGGGTAATCAGTTTGTGTAGATGCTGTGTGATGTACCCCACCACGCCAAATAACAGACAGTACACAATGCGATTAAATGATTATACTTTATAAATCTTACCGGAATTATGTGATTAATAGAGATACAATATAAAAGGAAAAAGTAAAAGGTGCCAAACTTATCAGAGTTCAACCACTTCGTGCACAACCGTTGGAGCTCAATGATGGATCTTTCCAACATGCAATCTCCTCCAACCCCCTTGACTCGCCGCCTGGGACCAACCACAGTGGTCGACCAGAGCACGTCCTTCCTCTTCGATTCTCCTCCGGAAAATCCTGGGCCTCAGACTCCCACTCGGGGTCCGTCCCATCACCCAGCTTACAGCATCGTATCCCCTCTCTACGTCCCCATCCGCCTTCTGCCCCAAAGCCTGCGAAAACAATAACTTATGGACACACAAGAAAGAATAACGTCTATCCCAATTGGTTAGCAAATGAATACAATTCTCTTATCAGTAATTATAACCCAAACAAGCTGCAAGAGAGAAGCACTTTCTCAGCAGTTATCATAACAAAGAAGCCATTTTATTAGCCTTAGCAGTAACATAAAAGAATTATAGTATAATATAAGAAGTATCTGGATATGTACCTGGAGGGTTGGGGCTTTGAGGGTTGTGAGTTAAAAGGAGCAGACTCAATGGGCCGAATGGACTAATTCTGCATCAGTGTCTCATGGTGTAGCACAGGAATTTGGAACTAATGGCATGTTGGCCTTCATAACAAGAGGAGTTGAGTATAGGAGCAAAGAGGTCCTTCTGCAGTTGTACAGGGCCCTGGTGAGACCCCACCTGGAGTATTGTGTGCAGTTTTAGTCTCCAAATTTGAGGAAGGACATTCTTGCTATGGAGGGAGTGCAGCATAGGTTTACTGGGTTAAATCCAGGGATGGTGGGAATGTCATATGTTGAAAGATTGGAGCAACTGGGCTTATATACACTGGAATTTAGAAGGATGAGAAGGGATCTGATTGAACCACCTGATTATTAAGGGATGTGACACGCTAGAGGCATGAAACATGTTCCCGATGTTGGGGGAGTCCACAACCAGAGGCCACAGTTTAAGACTAAGGGGTAGATCATTTAGAACGAAGTTGAGGAAAAAATTCTTCACAAAGAGGGTTGTGGATCTGTGGAATGCTCTCCCTAAGAAGGCAGTGGAGGCCAATTCTCTGGATTCTTTCAAGAAAGAGTTAGATGGAGCTCTTAAAGATAGCGGAGTCAAGGGATATGGGGAGAAGGCAGGAACAGGGTACTGATTGTGGATGATCAGCCATGATCACAGTGAATGATGGTGCTGGCTCGAAGGGCCGAATGGCCTACTCCTGCACCTATTGTCTATTGTCTATAATGGATGGGCACCATGGTTGGCATGAGTTTGTTGGGTCGAAAGGCCTGTATCCAAACTGCATTGCTCCGTGAATCCACAACTCTATCAATTTCTCCACTTCATCTGACTCTCTGCATATAATCATCATAGTGATGAATGGTTAGAGCGCCTTTTCATGAACTATGTATTTGAAGCAAGAGTCAGCACATGGTCCTTTAAGTTTTCATCACCATTTAATAAGATCAGGCTGATATGATTGTGACCTCTAAAGTTCATTTTCATCTCACCTTGATAAACTTTCATCTCCTTATCCAGAAGCTCTCTACCTCTCTGTAAATGTTTTTCAAAGTTCATGATTTCATTCGTCTTTGATAAAAGAAATTTGGTGGACTTGCTTCTGTCTGAGTGATCCGCTGGAGGTGCCAATGAGACACAGTTACAATATAAAATTTAATTCTTACTTGGCTTTGGGACTCTGAAGGGTGACTGAAAGGTAGTTTTATTCTACTATGTAGGAATTAACAAATTCTTTAAAGCATATTCCAAAATAATAGTTAATGTGTGAAGGTTTCTCTCACCACTCATAATCATCACAAAAATAGATAGCGATGACCATTGCAAAATAAATAACAGAAAATGAAAGACAGGTTCAGAATTCATGATTAGTGCAAAGAATCAAACAATTTAATTGTGCAAAAATAAAATTTGTTAAAACTGTGTATGACTAATGTATCATTCTCATTTCATTGAAGGTGGTTGATGAATTTCGGAAATGGTTGACCAGTAAACAGAAGAGCATCACCACAGAGTCCTCACAGATAGAGATGAACATGACTGAGGTGAGAAGCTTTCTCCAGAAGGACAGAAACATTCAGAAGGTCAGGCTGTGTCTACGGAGGCAGAAATAAACTGAATGACTTGGAACGATGATCTTCCATCCAAACTGCTCCAATGAAAGATCATCCACCCAAACCATTGATGGTCTCTTTTGACATCTGTAGAGGGAGAAACGGTGAATGTTTTTGGAGCCTTCATTCCTCCAATCAGGCATGGGCTGTGAAATGGGAAATAATTCACAGACAATCACCACCTCCACCAAGAGCACATCAATCCACTTACCCCTGAGATTCAATGACATCATTGAGTCCCTTCCATCAACATCCTGGAGCTGTCACCATTAACTAACTGAACCAGACCAGCCACATTTACTGTAGTATACATGCGGAATGAGCAGCCAGAGGAAGTGCTAGAGTTAGGTGCAAAAACAACTTTTAAACAGCAGTTGGATGTAAATGGATTGGAAAAGTTTAGAAAATACAGGCTCAAAGTAGGCAAATCGGATGAGCTAGGATGGGGCATTTTGGTTGGCATGGACTCGTTGGTCCGGAGTCCTGTTGCCTTGCTGTATCAGAATCAGAATCAGGTTGTAGGAACAAACTGAAAGATCACACAGTTGATATTTGAAATAATGAGTGATTTATTCAAAACAGGTGCATACCATGCTTTTGCTTGCATGGTGGGGGTGGGGGTGGGGAGCAGTGTCAGTGATTTTGCTGGTGCAAGTGGGGGAAGGTGAGGGGAAGGGTAGGGTGACTGCTCCTGACAATGGGCAGTGAATCCACACAGTGAAACTCTGATCCATGCAAATTGTAAAATTGTTTCTGCCTCCACTTGGCTTTTTGCTGCCTTCTGCTGTTGCATGAGATCTGATGATTGAATAACAAGTCAGTTTGCTCCCCTTGCTGGGAGTGGTGCCTGCAGTGTCTCGGCAATGTATTTTGGCCTTGCCCCATCTCCTGCCCACCACACACAAGTGGGCACCAGCTTTCCAACAGACTATTGTGGGTCAACACGGGTGAAGAACACACTGTGGTTCTCATTCCCATTCAAGCCCTCCTGCTGACCATGAATCCCAAGGAGCTTTGACTCTTCTGGCAGAACCCCCAGGGCAGTGAATAGAAGAATTTTACTTCCATAAAGTTGTCTTAACTCAATTTTGTCTGGACCAAGACAAGTAATAGCAATCTCATTTTGTTTTATCTAGACTTATAAAAAGTAAAACAATCAGAGGCATTCAAGACCCAATGACAAGATTCTTCTCAGCGGAGTTTCTTTCTTTCATTCTCTTTCGCTGCTACTGTGCGTCTGGCTCTGAAGATCGTGGGTTCAAGACCCACTCCCAAACATGGAGAGTTCTGTTGGAGGATTGGTCACACCAGCATGTCATGGTCCAGTCCGTGAAGTCCGTATTCCGATTCATAGTCCGGTCCATCGACCCTTGCTCCAGGTTTTCCTATCTACCCTGTTTCTGTTCTTGTTGAGCTAATTGAGGCAGCTGATGCTCGTTGGGGCTGGCTGCATAAATACCTTCAGAGACCAGGGCATGGCTGCTGGATTGTTCTTGTCCTTACTCCTTGTATCCCTTCCTCTGCCTTCTGTTTCCTCGCCTGAAGTCCTGCCTTGTCTTGCTGGTAACTCTCGCCTCACCTGAAGTTCTCGTCTCGCCTTGCATTGCCTGAAGCCTTGCCCTGTCTTGCTGGTAACTCTTGCCTCATCTCGCCTGCAGTCTTGTCCTGGAGCCACCCTGTACCTGCTCCCTTCCTGTCCCTTGCCTCCGCCCAGGTAAGCCAGGCCGTCTTGCCGTTACCTGTGGTTGGTTCTGTCCCTTCCTGTCCCTTGCCTCTGTCAGGTAGTGATTCGCGCCCTGCCCAGGAGTACCGCGCCCTGCCCAGGTGATCTGTGCCCTGCCCAGGTGAACCGCGCCCTGCCCAGGAGGAGCCTGCCTAGCCTCAAGCCTGAAGACTCCAGCCTCCTGCCAGCTTCAAGCCTCACTTCAAGTCTCCTGCCTCCTGCCAAGCCTCGCCTCAAACCTCTAAGACTCCAGCCTCGTCCTGCCTGCCAGCCAAGCCTCATCCTTGCCTAGTTCTGGGGTCCGAGCCAGAGGCAAGACCCAGGTACTGGGTCCTTGTCCAGTCTCTGGCTCGGAGTCCAAGCCCGGACTCCTAGCTCTTTTGTCCAGTCCTGTTCCAGGTTCCTGGTTTTCCTGTCCATGTCCTTGCCATCGCCCTGTATCCTAGTCCTGTCCCTAGTCCTTTAGTGTCTGTGTCTTGCACTTGGGTCCGTTCCCAGCCACCGCCTTATGACACAGCAGAACTACTTGGCTTGTACTGAGCTTGTAAATATGCACGATCTAACTGGAATTCTAGAATTGTCTGTATCTGAAAGTGAGTCTGTACAGGAATATGTATGAGATTTGGTGTTATTATGAGTGTGATTATAAATAAGTTTCAGGATTTGCTAAATTTCCAAGTTTTATGCAGATATCCTGTTATTCTGATTGTTGTTCCTTATGAGATATATGACTTTGGTACCAACATTGTTGAGATCTTACCTGAACTCAATGTGAGATATGAGATTTGAATTTGACCTTCACCTAACATGTTGCATCTGAACAGCTTAGACATAATGATCAAGTACACAGATGCACACAGAAAGGCATATGCACATGTGCAGGCACACGTTCACACTCACACATACACCACTTCAGGTGCTGATTTTAGCCAGTGATTGGGTAGCAAAGCATCACTTAACCATCACGCCTTCTCCTCTTCTTTATAAATGGAAACTTACTGTCAGTTTTTCTTTCTACATCCAGTTTAAAACCATCTGTTCAAGAAATGAATATATTTTTTTTATTGGAATAAGGCTCTTTATTTACCAATTTGTGCATGCTTATAAATCACTGTACTCTTGAATTCATAAAATAAAAGTATCTTAAATAAATAAACCTTATTGCACTAACAGTGCAATGTGTAATAATTAAAAGTGAATGAGATTTTGAACTGTAGAAAGGGGGTTGTACATGGATTATCACATGGTGAGGGGAATGGCCCCCGGTCATACCAGAGAGATGGGTGTGGCAACGCGTGTCAGAGACGTTACGTCAGGGGCCTGTCCTCGACTGACCTGAAGACCCATGAGATGTGTTCTTGGCACAGCCCACTGGAACAGCTGTTGCCTTCACTGGCCACAGACACCAGATCATGGTCTCCAAACAAGGCACCTATCAGCCCAAATATCCCCCACAACCATCAAGGCTCCCAGGGGCTGGTGCTGGAAGGATTAATGTCTCCGATCGGATGACCCTGGAATGATTCCCAGATCCCAGCACAAATCCCCTCTCATCTCTCCCCATCATCACACCAACGTTTCTTACAGGAGGGAGGCCCAGTAGAATGGGAATCTCAGAAAATCAGAGGAGTCTCTCTCTGTTTGCCCATAGACCCTGTTTTTGACCAAGTCAGTGGCTTCTGGTCTGAATGATACTCCCTCTGTTCTGTGAGTTAAGGTTCACCTACAAGGAATTATAGGAACAGTCATTATTGACCACTGGCTCCTTCCATTATACACGCCCTACTAAAGGTGAAGGTGGCTTGTTGAAGACATTGCTATTGGCCCATTTCTACTGAAGTTGTTGCTACTTTGCTGACCTTTTACACACCCATTCCTGACCTCTCCTAAGCCCCTACTTCTCCCTAACTCTCCTTTCAACCCCAATCCTCCTGACCTTCTCAGTCCTATTAACTTATCTTAACTCCACCTCTGGTGTTGCCCCCCAACCTCATCCTTCATAGACCATTCCTCCACCCATGGTCCCCCTCCATCCTCTCGGTTCTGGATGGAGTGGGAAACGGTGGAGATCACAAAGTGAAAATCTACCTCCTTTGGGATCTGGATCTGGGTGAGTTTATTGTTGTTCTCTAGGCCTTCACTTACAATAAATCCATAAATAAGCAGTACAAGAGAATAGTGAGGTACTGTCCATGGATTCATAGACCTTTCAGAAATTGGATGGTGGAGAAGAAGAAACATTTCTTAAAACGTTAGATGTGGGTCTTCATTTTTAAGAGGAGGTGCAGCGTCTATCATTAAGGACTCTCTCCATCTGGGACATGCCCTTTTCTCATTACTACCATCAGGAAGGAGATACAAGAGCCTGAAAGTCTACACCCATTATTTCAGGAATAGCTTCTTCTCCTCTGCCATCCGATTTATGAACGGTCCATGAATTCTACCTCACTATTCATCTTCTGCTCTATTTATTTATTTTTTATAACATATAGTAACTTTTATGTTTTGCATTGTACTGCTGCCACAAAACAATTCATTTCATGATATAATATATGTCGGCGTAATAATCCTGATACTAATTCTGACCTTGGTGAATTCATTGTCGGGTCTCTGGTCCTCAAGCCTATGTTTGGGGTTGGTCTCCCTGCCCCTCTAATTCTCACAGGTCCACCAGAAGTTGCCCTTCTCTCTAAACTCAGACATCTTCTGGATTACAGACTCCCCACCTGAGAGCTGCATCTATATGAAAGGATTTTCTTTCCTTCCTCTCCAGAGGACCCGCTCTGCATTGGTCTATTCATGTGGTGCAGAAAGCGGTAGCATTCCTGCAGCTCCCAATGTCTCCCTACACACATGTGACAACCCAGGCACTGCAGACACACACACACCTGTTCTCCTATTGTCCATTCCTGTCCCTACAGTCTCGTCCCATCCTTTCCTCCGGTTCAACGGCAGCCAGCAATTGCATGTCACCTTGGATAATGGTAAAGATATAGATCAGCTTAATTAATCGTGTACATCGAAACATACAATGAAATGTGTTGTTTCTGTTAACGTCCAACACAGCTCGAACATGTGCTGGGGGCAGCCCACCGGTGTTGCTACACATCTGGCAACAATGTGGCATGCCCACAGCTTACCAACCCTGACCCGGATGTCTTTTTGGAATGCGGGAGGAAATCGGAGCACCTGGAGGAAAACCACACGATCATAGGGAGAACTTATAAACTCCTTACAGATAGTATCAGGAATTGAACCCTGATCTTCTGATCACTCGTGCTGTGAAGTGTTATGCTAACTACGTTACTGTGCTGCCCTCGATTCAGCACCATGCCATCCTATTCCTCCAGGGATTGACCTCGACCTCAATCTCTGGGTGTATCCTGAAACTAAAGATCTCTCCGTGCATCATTTCTTTCACAGGCCCTGGTGTTTGTCACTTACCACCCTCTGAAATGACCCAGCAAGTGACTCAGTTGCAACTTTACCGTAAATAGAGGAAGAGTAAAATGGGGTGAACCACCCAGCACCAGCCTGGACTCTGGATCAGAACCTGGTCAAGTTGCTCCAAGCCTGGCCAACCTTGCAACATTCTCCGCACAAATATCCAGGGACAGGGAGAGCCGTCCCCCTGACTGAGGGAATGTGATAACTCTGTGCACATTCCCTGATGGATGGATACAGAGCCGATCCTCAGGAAAAACCGATTCACACAGAGGCTGCAACCGACTCCTTTCATTGATTCTCAGGTGGGGAGTCTGCTGTCCACACCTTCACGTGTGAGTTTAGAGAGGAGGAGGACGACCTCTGCTGGGCTTGTGAGGATTACAACAACATACAGATGACACCAAGGATGGGAAAGGGTCAGGAAATTTAACAGTTATTATCTCCAGCAATAGTTCTGCAGTAAATCTCTGAGGAATTATTCTGAGCTTCTAATTTCCCCAATGGCTTCCCACTCACATTTTTCCCTCCAGGCACCTGGATCTGAAGAACTATGAGGAAAAGTAAGGGAATGTGAAGCTTCCAGCGGCAAAAAGAATGCCCTCTCTCCCTGCCTCTGATGATAATTCTTTCATCAATGCTTCCCAGCAAAGTCTTGTTCAAGCTTCCTGAGAATTGCATCTGATGGATATAATTTGAGACTGAACTTTCTTGGGCTAAGTTAGCTTAATGTAGACAGAGAACATAATCAACCTCAGCACCCACAGAACTGAGAGAAAAAATACATCTGGCCTTCCCTGTCTGGTGGCTCTGATCAGAAGTAGGTGAAAGGATGATTCTGGCTCAAGTGTGTTAGCTCTCCAGGTCTAATAGCTGCCAGTACTTGTTGGCCATGACACGTAGTGATCTTGCCTCTTTTCTGGAGCTACTGTAGTTTCGCTCTCTGTCAATGGTCAGGAGTGTGGTTATATGTAGGTTGGGTGTCACAGGCCCTGCACTTGCATTTGTTAATTGTCATCTTATCTAGAGTCATTAAGCTCTTGTGCTTCCTGTTTAATCTGGTCAAGCTTATTTTGACTGCCATGGGTTTTCCAAGCACTGTGATTACTTAAAGCGCACCCTGAAACTCACCATTTACCTTTCAGACTATTAGAGTCTGAGTGCGATGACAGTTGCTCTTCTTGCCTGGCCTCGGCAATTCTAAGCCACCGGAGCTAATGGACCACATGTTGTCTCTCCTGGGAAATCACCGTCCTTGTTTTATTGTTAAAGAACTCTTCATACAGCGAATGCCTGATCAAGTTCTCATAACCCTCGCTAATCCAACCGTGAAGGACTATAAAACGCAAACACGAGGAAATCTGCAGATGCTGGAAATGCAAGCAACACACACAAAAAAATGCGGTGAACGCAGCAGGCCAGGCAGCATCCATAGGAAGAGGTACAGTCGATGTTTCGGGCCGAGACCCTTCCTGTATTCGGAGACTATTGAACATTATTTATTCCTCTCCATCCAAAGAACCTGAATGTGTCATTTCCCTTGACGCATAGAAACCCTTTGATAGGGTGGAGTGGTTTTATTTATTTGAAATTTTAGAAAGATTTAATTTTGGTCGGGGTTTTATTTCCTGAATCAAATTGATCTATCAAGGTCCTATGGCTGTGATTATGACTAACAATCAAAAGTCTCCCTATTTTAGACTATACAGAGGTACCCAGCGGGGCTATCCTCTTAGTCCTTTGTTATTTAACTTGGCTCGAGAACCTCTTGTTATTGCTCTTTTGAATTCCAATAGTATTCAGGGTATTAAGAGAGGGGAAAAATGCACAGGGATTCATTGTATGCAGATGACTTCTTAGTCTACATTTCAGATCCTGAGAAATCTATTCCTTCTATGTTATCAATATTCTCCGAAATTAGTAGTTTTTCTAGCTATAAGTTAAATTTATACAAAAGTGAGCTATTTCCCATTAATAATGATTTGGATCAGTATGAGCAATTACCTTTTAGTATTGCTAAAAGTCAATTTACTTATCTTGATATTAAAGTTACTAAGAATTTTAAAGATCTGTATAAATATAATTTTCTCCCATTAATTGATTATACCCAACAAATACTTTCTAAATGGTCTCCTATGATGCTATCATTAATTGGTTAAATTAATGCTATTAAAATGATACTTCTCCCAAAATTCTTATACATATTTCAAGCAGTTCCTTCATTTGTTCCTAAATGGATTCTCGACAGAATAGACTCTAAAATTTTAAACCTTGTCCCCATTCCAACCTCACTCCTTCGGAACGCTCTGCTCTCCACTCCCTCCACACTAATCCTAACCTTATTATTAAACCCGCCGATAAGGCAGGTGCTGTTGTAGTCTGGCGTACTGACCTCTACCTTGCCGAGGCACAGCGACAACTCGCAGATACCTCCTCTTATTTACACCTCGATCGTGACCCCACTAAGGAGCACCAGGCCATTGTCTCCCACACCATCACCGACTTTATCCGCTCAGGGGATCTCCCATCCACTGCTACCAACCTTATAGTGCCCACACCTCGCACTTCCTGTTTCTACCTCCTACCCAAGATCCACAAACCTGCCTGTCCTGGCTGACCTATTGTCTCAGCTTGCTCCTGCCCCACCGAACTTGTTTCTGCATACCTCGACACGGTTTTATCCACCATTGTTCAATCCCTTCCTACCCATGTTCGTGACACTTCTCACGCTCTTAAACTTTTCGATGATTTTAAGTTCCCTGGCCCCCACCGCTTTATTTTCACCATGGATGTCCAGTCCCTATATACTTCCATCCCCCATCAGGAAGGTCTCAAAGCTCTACGCTTCTTTTTGGATTCCAGACCTAATCAGTTCCCCTCTACCACCACTCTGCTCCGTCTAGCGGAATTAGTCCTTACTCTTAATAATTTCTCCTTTGGCTCCACCCACTTCCTCCAAACTAAAGGTATAGCTATGGGCACCCATATGGGTCCTAGCTATGCCTGCCTTTTTGTTGGGTTTGTGGAACAATCTATGTTCCATGCCTATTCTGGTATCTGTCCCCCACTTTTCCTTCGCTACATCGATGACTGCATTGGCGCTGCTTCCTGCACGCATGCAGAGCTCGTTGACTTTATTAACTTTGCCTCCAACTTTCACCCTGCCCTCAAGTTTACCTGGTCCATTTCTGACACCTCCCTCCCCTTTCTAGATCTTTCTGTCTCTGTCTCTGGAGACAGCTTATCCACTGATGTCTACTATAAGCCTACTGACTCTCACAGCTATCTGGACTACTCCTCTTCTCACCGTCTCCTGCAAAAACGCCATCTCCTTCTCGCAATTACTCCGTCTCCACCGCATCTGCTCTCAGGATGAGATTTTTCATTCTAGGACGAGGGAGATGTTCTCCTTTTTTAAAGAAAGGGGCTTCCCTTCCTCCACTATCAACTCTGCTCTTAAACGCATCTCCCCCATTTCACGTACATCTGCTCTCACTCTATCCTCCCGCCACCCCACTAGGAATAGGGTTCCCCTGGTCCTCACCTACCACCCCACCAGCCTCCGGGTCTAACATATTATTCTCCGTAACTTCCGCCACCTCCAACGGGATCCCACCAGTAAGCACATCTTTCCCTCCCCCCCCCCCCGCTTTCCGCAGGGATCGCTCCCTACACGACTCCCTTGTCCATTCGTCCCCCCCATTCCTCCCCACTGATCTCCCTCCTGGCACTTATCCGTGTAAGCGGAACAAGTGCTACACATGCCCTTACACTTCCTCCCTTACCACCATTCAGGGCCCCAAACAGTCCTTCCAGGTGAGGCTACACTTCACCTGTGAGTCGGCTGGGGTGATATACTGCGTCCGGTGCTCCCGATGTGGCCTTTTATATATTGGCGAGACCCGACGCAGACTGGGAGATCGCTTTGCTGAACACCTACACTCTGTCCGCCAGAGAAAGCAGGATCTCCCAGTGGCCACACATTTTAATTCCACATCCCATTCCCATTCTGACATGTCTATCCACGGCCTCCTCTACTGTAAAGAAGAAGCCACATTCAGGTTGGAGGAACAACACCTTATATTCCGTCTGGGTAGCTTCCAACCTGATGGCATGAACATCGACTTCTCTAACTTCCGCTAATGCCCCACCTCCCCCTCGTACCCCATCCGTTATTTTTATACACACATTCTTTCTCTCACTCTCCTTTTTCTCCCTCTGTCCCTCTGAATATACCCCTTGCCCATCCTCTGGGTTTCCAACCCCCCCCCCGCCTTGTCTTTCTTCCCAGACCTCCTGTCCCATGATCCTCTCATATCCCCTTTGCCAATCACCTGTCCAGCTCTTGGCTCCATCCCTCCCCCTCCTGTCTTCTCCTATCATTTTGGATCTCCCCCTCCCCCTCCAACTTTCAAATCTCTTACTTACTCTTCCTTCAGTTAGTCCTGACGAAGGGTCTCGGCCCGAAACGTCGACTGATCCTCTTCCTAGAGATGCTGCCTGGCCTACTGCGTTCACCAGCAACTTTGATGTGTGTTTCTAAAATTTTATCCTATATTTGGAACAACAAAAATCCTAGATTGAGTAAACCTTTATTGCCGAAATTAAAAAAGGCTTTGCCAAATTGTAGACTGTACTACTGGGCAATTAATATTCGATATATTACCTGTTGGATTCATTACTCAGACATATATGACTGTCCTTTATGGGTGGATTTGGAGAAAAACTCAGTGAAGGCGTATTCTTTGGCCTCTTTACTTGGAGCTCCTCTTCCTTTTCTGCTCTGAAAGATTAGTAGACAAGACCTTAATCCTATTATTAAACATACATTAAAAATTCGGTTTCAGTTTTGCAGATTTTTTGAATTAAATAATTTTGTCCTTTCTAGCAAAATATATCGTACTTATTTTTTTAAACCATCAATTTTTGTTTATAGGGAATTGTTTAATGTCTTTTACTTAGCTAGCGGATAAATTTGATTTATCCAATGTACACTTTTTTTAGATATTTACAAATTAGGAATTTTTTTTAATGTACATTGCTTCCAAATTATCCCTCCACCTATCCATCTAATATAATAGATACCCTCTTCCAGGTTAAACCACTCCAAAAAGGATTAATAGCTACAATTTATGAATGGTTATTGAATTTATGAATGATATCTAACGATAAAATTAAAGCTGCCTGGGAATTGGAATTTCAGGAGTTACTTTCAGATAATCAATGGAGTAAAATTTGTCATCTGGTAAACACTTCATCTGTTTGTGCCCATCATTCCTTGATACAGTTCAGGATAGTGCATCAGGCACATATGTCAAAGGATAAATTAGCCCGTATTTTTCCAGTATTAATCCTATTTGTGATAGATATAATACTCAGGTGACTACTTTAACTCACATGTTTTGGTCTTGCATAAAGTTGGGGAATTTTTGGAAAGATGTTTTTAAAACCTTATCGAAAGTGCTGGATCTGGATTTACAACCAAACTTATTTGCAGCTATTTTTGGGATTATTCCATCGGAAGCAGGATATACTCTTGCTTCCGCTCAGTGGATGATAGCCTTTTTAACCCTATTAGCTAGGAAAGCAATTTTACTTAAATGGAAAGACCCTAACCCTCCTATCACCTTTTATTGGCTTCCCTCTATCATATCCTGTTCAAGTCCAGAGAAAATAAGAAGTCAGACATTGGATGCATCCTTTAAATTTGAAGAAATCTGGCGACCTTTTATTCAATATTTTCAAATGATCTGATTTTTGAACTGATTCTCTCCCAGCTATTTTATCAGAACCTCGGATTTGACCAGAGAGTCTCTCTTCTCTTAGTTTTTCTCTCAGGATGGACTGCCCAGTCCTTTTTTTCTATTTAGAATAGTGGGTTCATTTTCTTTTTTATCGTATAAAAATTTCTAATAGTCCTTCCTTTCTTCAGAAATTGATAAGAGGAGAATGAATTACATTTTTTCTCTGTATTATACATTCTATATCAAATTTATAGTTTGTAGATCAACACTATGTGTGATTCTGATATTGTTTATTTTACCTTCTGTATGTACTTTTACTGACATTTATACCAGAGATATTCTCCTCTTGTTTGTATACACAATTTTTTAAAAAATCAATAAAAAGATTGAAAAATAATACACTAATTTTGCTTCAAATGTTGAAAAGAATGTTTCATCTTTAACTTTATGACTTTTGGAGATCAGTTCATCCTCTACTCACTTAACTATTCACAGTAACAGAAATTTTGACCAGGGGTGCCCAAACTTTTGCATACAACTGTATGTGGTCAAACAAACACTGTGAACTGGCGACCCCTCTAGAAGAAAACAAAAATGGTGGACAGCCAGTGAGAAGCTTACGATCAAACGGTGACCTCACTCACGGTGAGTGGCTGCCGCAAGCCTCCGACCAACTATTCGTGCACAGCACTCACAGCGGAGTCTGAAGTGTCAGTGATAATGGCTACAGGTGCTTTGGGGAGCGGGTGCGCCAGTCGGGCCGCGTTGGAAAGAGCTTGTCTGGTATCATCATGTGCCATTATCATGTCCGCTGACCAGTCAAGCATGTGATGAGAGGTTTTGTCTTTAATCGCACTGCACAGGGGAAGCATAACTACAGCAGTTCACGGAATGAAGCGGTGACAGAAATTCACCTTGCCTAAAAACTCCTGTAGTTTATTACTAATGAGGGGCGGTGGGAAATCCAAAATAGCAACTAATTTTAATAGGAGGGTTTTCGCACTTTCTGCGGAGACGCAAAGGCCAAGAATAGTTGGCAACCAAACTGGCGTTTAGCAGGATTACTAATGTTGGCTTTGCGATCAAAAAGTGTGCGGAGTTGAGATACGTATTCGGACTTCAATGCACTGGCGATAAGTCTGTCATTCAGGCAAACAAAAAGAAAATCTAAGTCTTTTAATAGAAGGTTTTGGAATCAGCCATTGGAAATACCGTGCTGCATTTTTCAGCCCAAACGGGGTTATCACAGCCGTTTTGGGAACATCCTCCGAGCACTCAGGCACCTGAAGGTAGTTCCTAACTGGATTGACATTGGAAAAAATAAACTTTCCGGCTAAACTTGCCGAAAAGTCCTGGAAGCGCGGGACCGGGTAACAATCGGGAGGTGGTATCCTCATTAAGGCGGCGGTAATCGCCACAAAAGCAGCAACCACCGTCAGATTTAGGGACCCTATGGATGTGATAACTTCAGATCCGGCAGCGCAGTAGATACCGCAATTGGGCTTGTGAATTTGCACGTGTCAGGTAATTGTTATTTAATCGTGATAGTATTTAACTCCATTCTTGTCGTTGTAGTGCTGGTCGAGACTTGGACAGAGCATCGCAACGCTTCGCTGCTGTTTTGTATCCGGCCTTCCCTGAGATACTGGACTTTCAAATGAACTGACTCTGAAGACTGGCGGTATTTGTTGAAAGTTTAGATGGGGTGTATGGGGTGTCAGGGATGGGAAGCACCCCTGGTGGGGGAACATGTCTAGGTCGGCACGGACTAGAAGGGCTGAGATGGCCTGTTTCCGTGTTGTAATTGTTATATGGTTATATGTCGCGTCCTTTTCAAGGCGATTAGCCCACCCTTGGTCCCCACCTGGCACTCAGCTCTCACCTGTGGCTCCCCGTAGCTGTTTGCATGCGACAGCGGCCACACCCCGGGCAATGGCTTCGACAAGCCGGCTAAACTGGGTGAGGGTAGCTGACGGGTCTCAAACCCTCAGTGAGATAGGGGATGTCTCTCCCAGCATGTGAAGACAGACTCCTGCGGATTGAGCGGATGAGACCAATGGAAGGTCCAACGGTCAAGAAGGCGGTCTGTACAAGCCGTGTGGAACACGTAGAGCACGACAAGACACAGAAGACGTCCTGGTCATCCACTGCGCCTACTCCCATCTCCAGCCGTCTCAACTCTTGTCTTGCCACTGGATCCAGATGGGAATTGGGAAGAGAGAGTGAGGCTGACGCTACGCAACTCTCCCTCACTTGATTCCAAATCATGCGCTAGTCTCGACATCATCAATGGTGTCGAGGTCTTCATCGACGACAACGATAGACGAACAGTAAGATGTACTTTTCAGCCGCAGCGCAAGCTTCGTTTTCCTTTCAGAGTTTTATAACGGCCCTGTTTGGCCTAGTGTTTATTGTTTATTTTCCCTTTAACACTGTTCCTATTAAAGTCTGAACTGTCGACCTGCTTCAGTGTCGCTCACTCTCCACTTGGGACATATCCGAACCGGGGTGACGGCAAGTTTCCAACTCAAAGATGGACCGAGCAGAGAGAGAGCAGCTGAACTTGGCCGTAAGATTCATTGGTCAGATAGGAGGCAAGATACAGGCAATAGAATCTGTTCTCAGTGAAGTTACTGAGGCAATGAGGCAGATAACCTCGTGCCGACAAGCCCAGTCTCACTTGGAGGAACAGGTATCGTCCCTAGCCGCAGCTATTCAATAGCTCACCACAGACAATTGGACTCGCGTGTTTTCGATTTCCGCACTCACGGCCGCCGTCCACGAACTTACTGTGAACAGCCAGCATGAGCTGACAGCCACTAACGTTCTCGCCAGCTCAATTCAGCAGCTTCAGGCCGCTTCAGTCCCATTCCCAGCATCTCGCAGGTCCTCCTTTTCTGCTGCGCCGACAATCTCTGCGACTAATGCTCCCGCTCCCGGACCAGAGCCGACTCCCACGGCCGTTCAGGAACTGAGTATTCCACAACCAGGCAGATATTCTGGTGATCCCGATGGTTGCAGGAATTTTATTACTCAATGCGAGCTGACATACCAAGCCCAGCCTGGTCGTTTTGGTGATGATGCGCGAAAATTGGAGTACATGGTCAATCTTCTTGACGGACCTCCACTCCGCCTGTTCAACGCTTTACGGGAGCAAGGATACCCCGCAACCCAGTCGTTCCGACATATCATGGCGGAGTTAAGGAGGGTTTTTGATCCTCCAGAACGGGGTCAGGAGGCTGCCCACCGACTCTTGGACCTGCACCAAGGCAGAGGAACGGTGAGAGCCTATGCAGTCAAATTCCACCCTTGCAGTAGAGACGGGATGGAATGAGAGATCCCTCATAACTGCTTTCCATTGTGGACTGAATGCAGGGATTCCGCATGAGATCGCTGTCCAGGACAAGCAGGATAGTCTGGATAATCTGATTATTCTGACCAATCGAGTTGACGACCGGGTAACTGAGTGCGCACGGAAAGAATGTTTCAAACTTCCAAAGCACACCAGATCACCGTCTTTCCTCGCCCTGTCCCCCTCCCTCACCACCCAGCACCCAATCCACCGACGAGCCTATGCAAGTGGGGCGCATGCGCCTGTCTCAGGAGGAACGAGCGCGGCGCCGCAGGACAAGTTCCTGCCTTTACTGTGGTGATCCAGGACACTTCCGGGTGGCATGTTCCAAGCGTCCAGTAAAAGAGAATACCCGTCAGCAGCGAGGGGAATCCTGACGGGTCGGTTCTCTCTTCAGTCAGCTTCCCCTCATTCTGTAACGCCCTCAGTTTCCTTGTCGTGGAGGTCTCAGACCCATGAACTTAAAGGCGTTTATTGACTCCCGTGCAGCCGGGAATCTTATCCCCATCCCTCTCGCTCAAAGATGCGGAGTTCCAACTCTGGAATTAAGAGAAAAGATCAACGTCAAGGTGCTGGACGGTCCACCTTTGGGAACCAGTCAAATCCACCTTTCCACCCAAACCCTCCAACTGGTGCTCGAAGGCAACTATCATGAAGAAATATCTTTCTATCTGGTTAATTCACCTGAACTGCTACTGGTTCTTGATCTGCCCTGGTTATCCCGACATAATCCACAGATCGATTGGTCTCTGAAGGTACTCCAAGAGTGAGGACCAGCATGCCTGTCTACCTGTCTGGGTCCAGCTCAAACTCCATCCCATGAATCCCCTCCTGTGTCAGCTAAGGATGTGGGCCTGTCTGGGATTCGGGCTGAATATGCGGATCTCCTTGATGTTTTCAGTAAAAGAAAAGTCGCCACCCTGCCCCCACACCGGCCATCCGACTGTGCCATAGACCTCCTACCTGGCACTAGTCCTCCCCGGGGCCGGCTCTTTTCCCTCTCTCGTCCTGAAACGGTGGCCATGGAGGGATGTATTAAGGAGGTATTGAGCATGGGGTTTATCCGTCCGTCAACCTAGCCGGCAGGAGCGGGCCTCTTTTTGGTGAGCGAGAAAGATGGGAAGCTCCGTCCCTGCATCGACTATTGGCCCCTGAACAGCATCACTGTGAAGAACCGCTACCCTCTTCCCCTGCTGACATGTGCATGTGAATATCTCCAGGGAGCAACAATATTTTCCAAAATTGATCTGCGCAGTGCTTACAATCTGATTCGCACAAGAGAAGGGGATGAATGGAAAACGGCTTTCAGCACCTCTAATGGCCACTATGAATACCTGGTGATGCCTTTTGGTCTGGCCAACGTCTCTGCTGTATTCCAGGTCTTGATTAACGATGTGCTCAGGGACATGTTGAACCAGTTTGTGTTTGTGTGTTTAGATGACATCCTTGTCTATTCCCACTCTCATCAGGCATGTCCGGAGTGTACTCAGACGCCTTCTTGAAAATAACCTGTACGCCAAGCCTGAAAAATGTGATTTCCATAAAGAACAGGTGTCGTTTTTAGGCTATATACTTACCCCCTCCAGTGCTCAAATGGACCCGAGTAAAGTTCAGGCAGTTGAAGAGTGGCCCAAACCGTCTACAGTCAAACAGGTATGGCGATTCATGGGGTTTGCGAACATTTATTGCCGCTTCATCCGGAATTTCACTCTATCGCGGATCCAATTAATGCACTCACCAAGAAGACCTCGGCCGGATTCCGTTGGAGGGGACGATGCCGACCAAGCATTTTCAGAGCTAAAGCGACGTTTCACCACTGTCCCGCTGCTGCAACACCCAGACCCATCTCGGCCATTCATTGTCGAGGTGGATGCATCCGATGTAGACATTGGAGCTGTCCTCTCAGCGCTCGTCTGCGGATAGCTGGCTGCACCCTTGTGCCTTTCTTTCCCGTCGCTTGACTCCGGCCGACAGGAATTACGATGTTGGGAACCGGGAGCTTCCGGCTGTCAAGGAGGCCGTGGAGGAATGGCGACACTGGCTGGAGGGGGCAGAGCATCCATTCTTGGTCTGGACAGATACAAGAAACTCTCCTTTATCCAGGATGCTAAGAGACTTAACTCTCGTCAAGCCCGGTGGGCTCCCTTCTTCAAACGGTTCAATTTCGTCATCACTTATCGTTCCGGCAGCAAGAATACAAAGGTCAACACTCTCTCCCGGCAGCTCGACGGATCTGAGGACAATGGCGATCCAGAGCCCATTCTCCCTAGCTCGTGTATCGCTGCTCCGGTGATCTGGGGAATAGAGGCAGAGGTGAGGACCACCCAACAATCAGATCCAGGCCCGGATGGGGGACCTCCCAACCAGCTGTTTGTCCCAGCTGCGGTGCGTTCCAAAGTGTTAGAATGGGGTCACTCCTCCCGTCTGACTGAACATCCAGGAATTCACCGGACCCGGGAGTTTAGAAAGAGACAATTTTGGTGGCCAGCTATGTCCAAAGATGGCCATGACTTTGTATCTGCCTGTTCCACATGCGCTCGGAACAAGACATCACGCCAGCGTCCTGCGGGTCTGTTATGTCCGCTGTCTGTGCCCCACCGCCCCTGATCCCACCTCTCAGCAGATTTTATCACTGGTCTGCCCCGTCTAATGGAAACACCACCATCTTGGTCGTTGTGGATCAATTTTCCAAGGCTGCCCACTTCATTGCCCTCCCCAAGCTCCCACCGGCTCGTGAGACTGCCACAGTCATGGTTCAACATGAGTTCAGGATCCATGGCTTTCCTAAAGACAGTGTCTAATCGTGGACCACAGTTCACTTCCCGCTTTTGGAAGGCCTTCTGCTCTCTTGTAGGACCCACGGCCAACCTCTGGTCTGGCTTCCACCCCCAATCTAGTGGCCAGTCTGAGCGTGAACCAGGACTTGGAGACAACCCTTCGCTGCCTTGTCTTCCAACCCCACGTCCTGGAGCTCCCAATTGGTTTGGGCAGACATTGCCCACAATAGCCTCCAGTCGTCTTCCGCCGGTATGTCTCCCTTTGAATGCCGGAAGGGATTCCAGTCCCCGCTCTTGCCTGATCAGGAGATCGACGAAGAAGTTCCTGCTGCTGAACAGCTGATCCAGCGCTACAAGCGCACCTGGAGACGAGCCAGGCTTCTCTGCTGCGTGCCCAGAAACAGCTTTCCCGGCAGCCTGATCGGCTCCGTCGACAGGTAAGGCCATTCAAGCCAGCAGACGAGGTCTGGTTGGCATCAAAGGATCTTCCCCTGAAAGTCGAGAACCGGAAATTTGGACCGCGCTACGTCGGACCGTTTGTAGTAGAAAAGGCTGTCGACAAGGTGTCCTATGGATTGCGTCTGCCAGCATCGCTGAAAATCCACCCAGTAGTCCATGTTTTTCCCAGCTCAAGCCGGTTATTATCTCTCACCTGGCCCCAGTCACCCCACCTCCCTCTTCTCCTGCCCAGTAGATGGTTCCCTTGTCTATACTGTGCAGCGTCTCCTGGCATCTCGTCGGGTACGTGGTAAGGTCCAGTACCTTGTGGACTGGGAAGGGTATGGCCCAGAGGAACGTACTTGGATCCCAGCGAAGAACATCTTGGTCAAGTCGCTGATCCGGGACTTCCATCGGACACAGCTCTGTGGCGCCTCAAGGGCTGCGCCTGGAGAGGGAGGCTCTGTCACAACCACGGATTCGGCAGCGCAGTAGATACAGCAATTGTGCTTGTGAATTTGGACGTGTCAGGTAAGTATTATTTAATCGTGATAGCACTTAACTTCATTCTTGTCGTCGCAGTGCTGGTCGAGACTTGGACAGAGCATCGCAACGCTTCGCTGCTGTTTTGTATCCGGCCTTCCCTGAGATATTGGACTTTCAAATCAACTGACTCTGAAGACTAGCGGTATCTGTTTAATGTTTAAATGTTCTTTTCAGCCGCAGTGCAGGCTTCGTTTTCCTTTGAGAGTTTTAGTTCACGGCCCTGTTTGGCCTAGTGTTTATTATTTATTTTCCCTTTAACACTGTTCGTATTAAAGTTTGTGAACTATCCACCTGCTTCAGTGTCGCTCACTCTGCACTTGGGCCATATCCGAACCGCGGTGACAATGGAGGGGCGAAGCCCAGGGGCTACTTGACCAGCGTACAATGCCAAGTATTTCCATGCTGGCAAACTCAGCCTTCACGGTACATTACCCTACATACCGCAGGCATGGAGTGGCAGGCCAGTTGTAGAAATGTAGTAGTTGACCCCCATCTTTTGTGATGGTAGTGAAGAATGGGTGCTGGGTAGAGTTTTGGAATTCACCCAGCAGCCGAGTAAACTCGTAGGCGGTGGTGAATGCGCCTGACAGAGACGTTGCGGGAACTTACTATGGGAGCAGGGTAATGACCTAACGTCCTTGGCATCCACAAGCCGGCAGTTCTTAAGATCGACCAACAGTCCTTGGGCACACAGGAAATCTGCACCGAGCTGACGGCTAGCCAATTCAGCCAGGACGAGGTCACATTTGTAACGTCACCCTCTGAAGCAGAGCGTCACCCGTCGTGTCCGGATCCTGCTGCCATTGGCAGCCTCCAGCGAGGTTTTGTTCGTTACCTGCCAAGCAATAGACGATGCCGGCAGCACACTCTCACTTGAGCACCAGCGTCACACAGGAATCGTCACCTTGAAAAGGGTGTCCGTAATGAACCGAAGACAATCCTGGCAGCTGGAACCCACGGTGCTCACAGGCCTCCGATGTCCTGAAGCACTGGCCTTTTCGAAGCTGCAAGGCCGTCTGCACTTAGCGTTTGTCCCAAAGCGAGCGCGATAAAAACCGGGTTTATTAAAGTAAAGAACGGAGAAGGAATGATGCACCGCTGCCGAGCTGAATGTAGAATATCAGGCATTTTAGCAAGCTCCCTATAGTCCCTCAGAGGTGCATTAGAGGGGTATGCAAACTTGATCAGGCTTTTGCTGCTTGAAGAGATCTTTAACAATAAAACAAGCATGGTGATTTCCCTGGGGAGACAACATGTGGTCCATTAGCTCCAGTGGCTCAGCATCGCCGTCCAGTGACGGACACACCTGCAACGTGTAGCCACATCCCTGTCCAATGATAGACACCACCAACATAACCACATCCCTGATCAATGATGCACACATCCCAAACATATAACCACTGGACTGACCAACGATGGACGCACCCCCAACATATAACTATATCATAGCCGATCATTCCCGAAACACAAGGGACCCCGCAATTAGCGCTAATCGGGAGTCAACTTTAAATATTCACAGTACGCGGAAAACCCAAGGCAGTCAAAATCAGCTTGACAAGATTATACAGGGAACACAAGAGCTTACTGACTCTAGATAAGATGACAATTAACAAATGCAGGTGCAGGGTTTGTGACATCCAACCCACGTATAACCACACTCCTGACCATTGACAGAGTGGGAATCCACAGTACCTCCAGAAAGTAAGCAAGAACGCTACCTGTGTCATGGCCAACAAGTACTGGCAGCTATTAGACCTGTAGAGCTAACACACTTAGCCAGAATAATGCTTTTACTTACTTTTGATCAGAGACACCAGACAGGGAAGGACAGATGTATTTTTCTCTCAGTTCTGTGGATGCTGAGGTTGATTATGTTCCCTGTCTACATTAAGTGAACTCAACCCAAAAAAGCTCTGCACAAATTATATCCATCAGGTAGAATTCTCAGGAAGCTTGAAAAAGACTTTGCTGGGAAGCATTGATGAAAGAATTATCATCAGAGGCAGGGAGAGAGAGGACATTCTTTTTGCCACTGGAAGCTTCACATTCCCTTACCTTTCCTCATAATTCTTCAGATCCAGGTGCCTGGAGGGAAAAATGTGAGTGGGAAGCCATTGGGGTAATTAGAAGCTCAGAATAATTCCTCAGAGATTTACTGCAGAACTATTGCTGGAGGAAATAACTGTTAAATTTCCTGACCCTTTCCCATCCTTGGTGTCATCTCTATGTCATTGTAATCCTCACAAGCCCAGCAGAAGTTGTCCTTCTCCCTAAACTCACACATGAAGGTGTGAACAGCAGACTCCCCACCTGAGAGTCAATGAAAGGAGTCACTGAGGATTCTTAGTGCAAATCCATCAGGCAACGTGGGACAACTCTCCCTGTCTATGAACATCTGTCTAGAGAATGTTCCAATGCTTGGAACAACTTGACTGGATTCCGATCTAGAGTCCAGATTGATGCTGGGTGATTCACCCTATTTTACTCTTCCTCTATTTACAAATAGAGTTGCAACTGAGTCACTTGCTGGGTCATTTCAGAGGGTGGTACGTGACAAACACCAGGGCCTGTAAAGAAATGTTGCACAGAGAGATCTTTACTTTCTGGAGACTCCCAGAGATTGACGTCTAGGTCAATCCCTGGAGGAATAGGATGGCATGGTGCTGTTTTAAGTGCAGCACAGTAACGTAGTTTACAGCACAAGTGATCAGAAGATCAAGGTTCAATTCCTGACACTGTCCGTAAGGAGTTTATAAGTTCTCCCTGTGATCGTGTGGTTGTTTTCCTCCATGTGCTCCGATTTCCTCCCACATTCTGAAAAGACATTCGGGTCAGGGTTGGTAAGCTGTGGGCATGCCACATTGTTGCCAGATGTGTAGCAACACCAGTGGGTTGCCCCCAGCACATGTTCGAGCTATGTTGGATGTTAACACAAACAACACATTTCATTGTGTGTTTCAATGTACCTGTGATTAATAAAGCTGATCTATATCTTTACCTTTATCCAAGATGACTGGAAATTGCTGGCTGCTGTTGAACTGGAAGAAATGATGGGACGAGACTGTAGGGACAGGAGTGGACAACAGGAGAACAAGAGTGTGTGTGTCTGCAGAGCCTGGGTTGTCACGTGTGTGTGTGGGGGGGGGGAGTAGTCTGCTGTGCCTGGACTGTTACATGTGGGGGGAGGCACTGGAAACTGCAGGAATGTGATTGTTCTCTGTACCACAACAAATAGACCAACGCAGAGCAGGTCCTCAGGAGAGGAAGGAAAGAAAACCCTTTCATATCAATGCAGCTCTCAGGTGGGGAGTCTGCATTCCACAACTTTGTGAGGTCCAAGTTCAGAGAGGAGGAGGGCAACTTCTGGTGGACCTGTGAAAAGTGGAGGGGCATGGAGACCGACCCCAAACACAGGCTTAGGGACCAGAGAATCGACAATGAATTCACCAAGATCAGAATCAGGTTTATTACAATGACATATTGTCAAAATGGGGTGCTGGGAACGGACCCAAAGGCAAGACACAGACACTGAAGTACAAGGAACAGGACTTGACTAGAGTAGGGACGTGACAGGATTCAGACCAGGAGCAGGGACAAGCAGGAAGACTTGGGTTAGGACATGGACAAGACAGAGAACCCAGACAGGCAACTATGCACTAGGAGCCTGGGCTTGGGCTCTGAGCCAGAGACTGGACAAGGACCCAGAACCTCGGTCTTGCCTCAGGCTCGGGTCCCAGAACCAGGCAAGGACATGACATGACTACAGGACTGGAGGCTGGGGTCTTGAGGCTTGAGTTTGGAGATGGGCTTGGGGTCTTGAGGCTTGAGGCTTGAGCTTGGAGACAGGCTGGGGTCTTGGTCTTGGGTCTAGAGTACTTCAAGGCTTGGGTATGGACTCAGAACCAGAGACTGGGCAACTACCCAGAATCTGGGACTTGACTCGGGCTTGGACTCCAGAACTAGACGAGGCTACAGGACTAGACATGGCTTGGGTGTGGAACTCCTGGGTAGAGCGAGATACAAGGACAGGTAAAGGCACATGGACAGGACTCACATAGGACTGGACAAGGCACCGACTGGACCAGGGCCTTCAGGAGTACGGAGCCTTGGACTAGAAGGGACAGGAGCACGGAACACAAAGCTGGGACTCCTCCTTGGGAACAGGATGTAGGGCTGGGACTCACACACATAACACAGAGCCGGGACCCCTCCTTGGGAACAGGACTTACACACATAACACAGAGCCAGGACCCCTCCTTGGGAACAGGACGTATGGCCGGGACTCATTACAGAACACTGAACATGAAGAGATGGATCCCAACACTAGGTGGCGGCAAACAGCCCCACCCACCTAGCGAAGGCATGGACACAGAGACAGATCCCAACACTAGGTAGCGGCAAACGGCCGGACCTACCTAGCGAAGGCGTGGACACAGAGACAATTCCATACTACAAAGGACAGTTCCTTATGTTGACCTAACAAGGCTCCGATCTTGCTCTGGCGGTAAGACTTCAGCAATACAGGTGGGGTATCGAGGCTAGGTGAGAAGGTAGAGAGTCAGGCGAGGTATCCAGGCCAAGGGTCAGGCGAGAGGGGAAAAGACAGGGAGGTGAACAGGACAGTCCAGCACGGAATCTTTGGTTTGCAGAGATATTTATGTCTCTGCCCCAAAATGAGAAACATGTGCCCACAACAGAAACCGGGGAAAACCAGAAACCCCAGAACAAGGAACCATGGACTGGACAGTGAACCAAAACACGGACTTCACGGACTGGACTAAGACACATATATTATATCATTTTTTTTTGTTCAGATTCTTCAGAGTAGAGAGAATGCCAGGCAGGATGTTGGAATGCTCCTCTTGCAGGGTGTGGGAAGTCAGGGAGCCCTCCGGTGTCCCTGACAACGACACTTGCAAGAAGTGCATCCAGCTGCAGCTCCTGACAAACCGCGTTAGGGAACTGGAGCAGGAGCTGGATGACCTGCAGATCATTCGGGAGAATGAGGAGATTACAGATTGTAGCTACAGGGAGGTAGTTACGCCAAAGGAGCAGAGGACAGGAAATTGGGTCACTGTCAGGCGAGGGAAGAGGAAAGGGCAGGTAGAGCAGGGTTCCTCTGTGGCCATTCCCCTCAGCAACAAGTATACTACATTGGATACTGTTGGGGGGGGATGACTTACCTGGGACTAGCTGCAGTAGCCGGATCTCTGGTACTGAGTCTGGCTCTGCAGTGCAGAAGGGAGGGGGGAAAAGAGGAGAGCAGTAGTGATAGGGGACTCGATAGTTAGAGGTGCAGATAGGAGGTTCTGTGGTCGTGACAGAGAATCCAGGATGGTTTGTTGCCTCCCAGGTGCCAGGGTCAAGGATGTCTCTGATCGATTGCATGACATTCTGAAGTGGGAGGGTGACCAGCCAGATGTCGTGGTGCAAATAGGCACCAATGACATAGCAAGGAAGAGTGAAGAGGTCCTGGACAGTGAGTATAGAGAGCTTGGTAGGAAGTTGAAAAGCAGGACCTCAAGGGTGGTAATCTCAGGATTGCTACCTGTGCTAGGTGCCAGTGAGGGTAGGAATAGGATGCTCTGGAGGAGGAATAAGTGGCTGAGGAACTGGTGTAGGGGGCAGGGTTTCAGATTTCAGGATCATTGGGACCTCTTCTGGGGCAGGTGGGACCTGTACAAGAGAGCCGGGTTACACTTGAACCACAGGGGGACCAATATCCTTTCAGGGAGGTTTGTTAGTGCTATTGGGGAGGCTTTAGACTAGATTTGCAGGGGGATGGGAACCAGAGTGCCAGAGCTGACAGTGTGGCTGGGGTGAAAATAAATGATATTGAAAGTTTAAGCAAATCCGCTGATAGAAAGGTTGTGAGTGGTGGTAAAAATCTTCTGAGGTGTATATATTTCAATGCGAGGAGTATTGCGGGGAAGGCGGATGAGTTGAGGGCATGGATTGACACGTGGAATTATGATGTTGTAGCAATTAGTGAAACTTGGCTGCAGGAGGGGCAGGACTGGCAGCTTAATATTCCAGGGTTCCGATGTTTCAGATGTGATCGAGGCAGAAGAATGAAAGGTGGGGGAGTAGCATTGCTTGTTAGGGAAAATATTACAGCAGTGCTCAGGCAGGACAGATTAGAGGGCTTGTCTACTGAGTCCTTATGGGTGGAGCTGAGAAACAGGAAAGGTATGGCCACATTAGTGGGATTGTATTACAGACCACCCAATAGTCAACGAGACTTGGAAGAGCAAATCTGCAGAGAGATAGCAGACAACTGCAGGAAACATAAAGTTGTGGTGGTAGGGGATTTTAATTTTCCATGCATTGATTGGGACTCCCATACTGTTAGGGGTCTAGATGGTTTAGAGTTTGTAAAATGTGTTCAGGAAAGTTTTCTAAATCAGTATATAGAGGGACCAACTAGAGGGGATGCAATATTGGATCTCCTGTTAGGAAACGAATTAGGGCAAGTGACGGAAGTCTGTGTAGGGGAGCACTTTGGTTCCAGTGATCATAATGCCATTAGTTTCAATTTGATCATGGACAACGATAGATCTGGTCCTAGGGTTGAGGCTCTGAACTGGAAGAAGGCCAAATTTGAAGAAATGAGAAAGGATCTAAAAAGCGTGGTTTGGGACAGGTTGTTCTCTGGCAAAGATGTGATTGGTAGGTGGGAAGCCTTCAAAGGGGAAATTTTGAGAGTGCAGAGTTTGTATGTTCCTGTCAGGATTAAAGGCAAGTTGAATAGGAATAAGGAACCTTGGTTCTCAAGGGATATTGCAACTCTGATAAAGAAGAAAAGGGAGTTGTATGAAATGTATAGGAAACAGGGGGTAAATCAGGTGCTTGAGGAGTATAAGAAGTGCAAGAAAATACTTAAGAAAGAAATCAGGAGGGCTAAAAGAAGACATGAGGTTGCCTTGGCAGTCAAAGTGAAGGATAATCCAAAGAGCATTTACAAGTATATTAAGAGCAAAAGGATTGTAAGGGATAAAATTGGTCCTCTTGAAGATTAGAGTGGTCGGCTTTGTGCGGAACCAAAGGAAATGGGGGAGATCTTAAATAGGTTTTTTGCGTCTGTATTTACTAAGGAAGCTGGCATGAAATCTATGGAATTGAGGGAATCAAGTAGTGAGACCATGGAAACTGTACAGATTGAAAAGGAGGAGGTGCTTGCTGTCTTGAGGAAAATTAAAGTGGATAAATCCCCCGGACCTGACAGGGTGTTCCCTTGGACCTTGAAGGAGACTAGTGTTGAAATTGCGGGGGACCTGGCAGAAATATTTAAAATGCCACTGTCTACGGGTGAAGTGCCGGAGGATTGGAGAGTGGCTCATGTTGTTCCGTTGTTTAAAAAAGGATCGAAAAGTAATCCGGGAAATTATAGGCCAGTGAGTTTAACGTCAGTAGTAGGTAAGTTATTGGAGGGAGTACTAAGAGACAGAATCTACAAGCATTTGGATAGACAGGGGCTTATTAGGGAGAGTCAACATGGCTTTGTGCGTGGTAGGTCATGTTTGACCAATCTATTGGAGTTTTTCGAGGAGGTTACCAGGAAAGTGGATGAAGGGAAGGCAGTGGATATTGTCTACATGGACTTCAGTAAGGCCTTTGACAAGGTCCCGCATGGGAGGTTAGTGAGGAAAAGTCAGTCGCTAGGTATGCATGGAGAGGTGGTAAATTGGATTGGACATTGGCTGGATGGAAGAAGCCAGAGAGTGGTGGTAGAAAATTGCTTCTCTGAGTGGAGGCCTGTGACTAGTGGTGTGCCACAGAGATCAGTGCTGGGTCCATTGTTATTTGTCATCTATATCAATGATATGGATGATAATGTGGTAAATTGGATCAGCAAGTTTGCTGATGATACAAAGATTGGAGGTGTAGTAGACAGTGAGGAAGGTTTTCAGAGCCTGCAGAGGGACTTGGACCAGCTGGAAAAATGGGCTGAAAAATGGCAGATGGAGTTTAATACTGACAAGTGTGAGGTATTGCATGTTGGAAGGACAAACCAATGTAGAACATACAGGGTTAATGGTAAGGCACTGAGGAGTGCAGTGGAACAGAGGGATCTGGGAATACAGATACAAAATTCCCTAAAAGTGTCGTCACAGGTAGATAGGGTCGTAAGGAGAGCTTTTGGTACATTGGCCTTTATTAATCAAAGTATTGAGTATAAGAGCTGGAATGTTATGATGAGGTTGTATAAGGCATTGGTGAGGCTGAATCTGGAGTATTGTGTTCAGTTTTGGTCACCAAATTACAGGAAGGATATAAATACAGTTGAAAGAGTGCAGAGAAGGTTTACAAGGATGTTGCCGGGACTTGAGAAACTCAGTTACAGAGAAAGGTTGAATAGGTTAGGACTTTATTCGCTGGAGCGTAGAAGAATGAGGGGAGATTTGATAGAGGTATATAAAATTATGATGGGTATAGATAGAGTGAATGCAAGCAGGCTTTTTCCACTGAGGCAAGGGGAGAAAAAAACCAGAGGACATGGGTTAAGGGTGAGGGGGGAAAAGTTTAAAGGGAACATTAGGGGGGGCTTCTTCACACAGAGAGTGGTGGGAGTATGGAATGAGCTGCCAGACGAGGTGGTAAATGCGGGTTCTTTTTTAACATTTAAGAATAAATTGGACAGATACATGGATGGGAGGTGTATGGAGGGATATGGTCCGTGTGCAGGTCAGTGGGACTAGGCAGAAAATGGTTCGGCACAGCCAAGAAGGGCCAAAGGACCTGTTTCTGTGCTGTAGTTTCTATGGTTCTATGGTTATATGGTTCTATGAAAAGAATTGATTTTGGCAGCAGTACAATGAAAACATAAAAATAACTATATGTTACAAAAATAAATAAATAGAGCAGGAGACGAATACTGAGGTAGAATTCATGGACCATTCATAAATCTGATGACAGAGGAGAAGTAGCTATTCCTAAAATGATGGGTGTAGGGCTTCAGGATCCTGTAGCTCTTTCCTGATGGGAGTAATGACAAAATGGCATGTCCCAGATGGAGAGAGTCCTTAATAATGGATCTTGCCTTTGTAAAGCTCCACCTCTTGAAGATGAAGACCCACATCTACATTTGAGGAAACGTTTGTTCTTCTCCACCATCCGATTTCTGAATGGTCTATGAATCCGTGAACAGTACCCCACTATTCCTCTCTTGTACTGCTTATTTATGCATTTATTGTAACTGAAGGCCCAGAGAACAACAATAAGCTCACCAAGTTCCAGGTCCCAAAGGAGGTAGATTTTCATTTTGTGGTCTCCACTATTTCCCACTCCCCCCAGAGCAGAGAGGATGGAGGGTGGCCATGGGTGGAGTAAGGGTCTATGTAGGATGAGGTTGGATGGGGAAGCACCAGAGGTGGAGTTAAGAGAAGTTAATATGACTGAGAAGCTCAGAAGGATGGGGGTTGAAAAGAGAGTTAGGTAGAGAGAAGTAGGGGCTTAGGAGAGGTCAGGAATGGGTGTGTACCTCAGCAAAGTAGCAACAACTTCAATAGAAATTTGTCAGTAGCAATGTCCTCAACAAGACACTTTCATCTTTAGTTGGAGATTCACAATGGAAGGAACCAGTGGACAATAATGATTGTTCCAATAATTCCCTGTAGGTGAACCTCAACTCACAGAATGGAGGGAGTATCCTTATGGCCAGGAAGCTTTGACCTGGTCAAAAACAGTTTCTATTGTCCAACAGAGAGTGAGATTCATTCTCTCATTTCCTGAGATTCCAGTTCTACTGGTCCTCCTACAACAGACGTTGGTGGGATGGTGGGGGAGAATGGACATTGAATTCTCCAGCCCCAGCACCCAGGAGCTGTGCTGGTTGTGGGGAATATTTCGGCTGAAAGATGGCCTTGCTTGGGGACAGTGATTTTGTCTCTGAGGGCGGTGAAGGTGACAGCTGCTCCAATGGGCTGCGCCAAGATCACATCTCATGGGTCTTCAGGACAGACCCCTGAAGTAACGTCTCTAGCTCATGTTGCGACATCCATCTCTCTGGTACGACCGGGGTCATTCCTCTCACCATGTGATAATCCGTGTACAACCATCTTTCTACAGTTCAAAATCTCATACACATTTAATTGTTATACATTGCACTGTTAGTGCAATAAGGTTTATTTATTTAAGATATTTCGATTTTATGAATTTTGATCAACAGTACAGTGATTTTCAGGGATGAATAAATTAGTAAATAAAGACTTTTATTCCAATTTTTTAAATATCTTATATATTTCTTGTACAGATGGTTTTAAAAGGAATGTAGCACACAAGACTGGCAGCGAGTTTCCATTTATAAAGGGAGAAGATGAGAAGGCGTGATGCTTCTCTAGTGCTGAGTTACCCAATAACAGGATATCTGTGCAAAACTTGGAAATTTTTCAAAAATACTGAAATTTATTAAAAATCACACTCATAATAACAACAAACCGCATACACATTCCTACACAGACTCACTTTCATATTCACACACGTTTAGACATCAAGTTAGATGGTGCCTTTTTACAAGCTCATACAAGCCGTATAATTCTGGAGTTGTCACCAGTCCTGCAATGCAACTCACGGTGCTTGGCAGTGGGTCTTGAACCCACAATCTTCAGAGCCAGATGTACAGTGAGGGCAAAAGGGAATTTAAAAAGTAGCTTCACTGAGAAGAATGTTGTCACTGGGTCTTGTAGGCCTCTGCTTGGAATATTTTATAAGTCTAGGTAAGACAAAATGAGATTGCTATTATTTGTTTTGCTCCAGACAAAATCTAGTTAAGACCAACTTTATGGAGGTAAAATCCTTCTATTCACTGCCCTGGGGGTTCTGCCAGGAGAGTCAAAGCTCCTTGGGATTCATGGTCAGCAGGAGGACTTGAATGGGAATGAGAACCACAGTGTGTTCATCACCTGCGTTGGTCTGTTGGAATTCTGACGCCCCCTTGTATGTGGTGGGCAAAGGATGGGGCAAGGTCAAGATACCTTGCCGAGACACTGCAGACACCACTCCCAGCAAGGGGAGCAAACTACCCTGATATTCAATCATTAGATCTGATACAACAGCAGAGGGCAGCAAAAGGCAAGTGGAGGCAGAAACATACCCAGCATTTCCATGGATCAGAGCTTTAGCTGTGTGGGTTCACTCTCCATTGTCAGGAGCAGTAACCTCACCAATGTGGGACAAATTGGTGGTTCTGGGTGGTGTGTGGGTCTCGATCTGAGATCATGAGAGAATGTTGTAGGAATCCAGCAGTGTGTCAGGCCCACTATTGTCACCAAGTGATTCACAGTCACAGAGTTCCTTGTCGGGAGACCATCATTATGGATCAGTCACAACATCTCCTCCTCACTGACAGTCAAGGATGTGTGCTGAGCTCATAGCTCCACTCTGTCCAAACTCGTGTGGCTCGACCCTGCTCAAGTACCATCTCCTTCATTAGGAGTTCGAGGAGATTCAAGAAGGCGCATCCATCCTTAAAGACCCCCACCATCCGGGACATTCCTTCTTCTTGTTACTACCGTCAGGGACGAGGTTTAGGAGACTTCTATCATCAGATTTCTGAACAGAACATGAACTCTATCCAGTTGCCTTTTGCACTATTTATTTTGTAACTCTGAGTAACGTTGATGTATTGCACAGTTCCGGGACCAGAAAACAAGTAATTTCACAACATATGTCAGTGATAATAAACATGTGTTGTAGGGGAACAAATTGTGAGGGCTAATAATTAGTAAATAGTGATGTGTATTGTGTTAATGTGGTAAAAGGAAACCACAGACAAAGGCAGAGACATAAAATGCAGCAGCGATGACACCCAAATTTCAGTAACTTCACTAATTATGCAATAGCATGTACTCATTGTTGTGATAGAAAATTGGATTTATTGCTATACATATGGATAATCGTTTTATTCTGCAATCTGACCTAGACTCAATTAACTCTCCCTGTAGATGCCATTCTATTGTCAAAATGTAGTTTTACAGGTAATCTCATCAACTGAGAGTGTAAAAGCTGCATCAAACTCTCGCTCAGCTAGATCAGCTTTGCCTGGTTTCCTGGTGTTCAATGGTTCAAATTAATATCAGAGAATGTATACAGTGTACAGCCTGGAACTCTCACTCTTCACAGACATCCACAAAACAAAAAATACCCAAAGAATGTCTGACAGAAACATCAGAACCACAAGACCCACCCTCCCCTCTCCCATGCACAAGAATTGACCCTCTGGACCAATTGGTCTATGGTCAAGAATGCCCCATCCAAGCTTATCACATTTCTCTCATTTGAGCCTCAATTTCTCTGAAATTTTCCTATCCATTTACATCCAACTACCATTTAAAAGTTGTTTTCGCACCTAACTCAAGCACTTCCTCTGGGTGCTCATTCCACATGTATACTACAGTAAATGTGGCTGGTCTGGTTCAGTTAGTTAATGGTGACAGCTCCAGGATGTTGATGGAAGGGACTCAATGACATCATTGAATCTCAGGGGTAAGTGGATTGATGGGCTCTTGATGGAGGTGGTGATTGTCTGTGAATTATTTCCCATTTCACAGCCCATGCCTGATTGGAGGAATGAAGGCTCCAAAAACATTCACCGTTTCTCCCTCTACAGATGTCAAAAGAGACCATCAATGGTTTGGGTGGATGATCTTTCATTGGAGCAGTTTGGATGGAAGATCATCGTCCCAAGTCATTCAGTTTAGTTCTGCCTCCGTGGACACAGCCTGACCTGAATATTTCTGTCCTTCTGGAGAAAGCTTCTCACCTCAGTCGTGTTCATCTTCACCTGTGAGGGCCCTATGGTGAAGCTCTTCTGTTTACTGGTCAACCATCTCCATAATTTATTAAACACCTTCAATGAAATGAGAATGATACATTAGTCACACCCAGTTTAAATGAATTTTATTTTTGCACAATTAAATTGTTTGATTCTTTGTGCTAATCATGAATTTTGAACCTGTCTTTCATTTTCTGTTATTTATTTTTGCAATGGTCATCGCTATCTATTTTTGTGATGGTTATGCAAATGTCATAACATGGTTTTGAGTGGTGAGGGAAGCCTTTACACACAAACTATTATTTTGTAGCACGCTTTGAAGGATTTGTTAATTTCTACCTAGTAGAATAAAACTACCCTTCAATCACCCTTCAGAGTCCCAAAGTCAAGTAAGAATTAAATTTTATATTGTAACTGCATCCCATTGGCACCTCCAGTGGATCACTCAGACAGAACCAAGTCCACCAAATTTCTTTTATCAAAGAGCAATGAAATCATGATCTTTGAAAAAATTTACAGAGGGGTGGAGAGCTTCTGGATAGGGAGGTGAACGTTTATAAAGGGGGGATGAAAATGAAGATTAGAGGTCACAATCACATCAGCCTGATCAGATTAAATGGTGATGAAAACCTAAGGGACCATACGGCTGACTGTTGCTTCAAATTCATAGTTTAGTAAAAGGCTCTCTAACCATAATGATTATATGCGGAGAGTAAGATCAGGAGGAGAAATTCACAGAGTTCTGGAGTCATCGAGCAATACAGTTTGGATAGAGGCCCTTCGACCCAACAAGCTCATGCCAGCCACGGTGCCCAACCCGTTAGATCCAAATTCCTGTGTTACACCATGAGGCATTGAAGCAGAAATAGTCCATTCGACCCATTGAGTCTGCTCCTTTCAACCCACAACCCTCAAATCCCCAACCCTCCATGTACATCTACAAATACTTCTTAAATTATACAACTGTACCTGCCTCAACCACTTCTTCTGGCAGCTCATTCCATATACTCATCACCCTCTACCTCTCAGGTCCCTTTTAAATTTTTCCCCTCCCATCCTAAATCTATGCCCCCTAGTTCTGGTCTTCCAACCATATGGAAAAGACTTATCACCCATCTTATATATGTTTCTCATTTGTTTAAACATTTCTACAAGGTTGACTGTCATTCTCCTACATTCCAAGGAATAGAAACTTAAGCTGGTCAACCTCTTCCTATCACTCAGGACCTCTAATCCTGAAAAGATCCTCAAATATTTTCTGTGCTCTTTCCAGTTTAAAAACAACTTTCCTATAACAGGGTGACCAAGACTATACACAGTATTCCAAGTGCATCCCCACGAACAACTTATGAAACTACAAAATAATGTCCAATCTCCAATGGTCATTCCCTTGACAAATGAAGGCCAGTGTGCCAAATGCCTTTATCACCACCCTGTCCATCTCTGACACTGCTTTCAAACTCATAGCCCTAGGTTCCTCTGTTCCTTTACGCCCCGAGTGCCCAACCATTCACAGTATGTGTCTGTATGGAAGAGATTCTTACCCAGCGATTGAAAACGCAGTAAATAAGGAAAATGAACAGACCCTGGAGACTGTTGATGACCGTGAATAAGTCGGAGAACACTGTAGTGCTCTTATCAACTTGAAATATTCCGAAGATCCATGTGGATCCCAAAACAAACATCCGTGCTGCAGCCTTAATGGTTAGGGATCTGTAGAGAAGAAGAAAAAGGAGACCAGCTGAACGAAAAACACAGGAATGATAAAATTCCTTTCAAGTGGGATCTTTCATACCCTCAGGGTTTTCTCAGCAGCCAACAGCATACTCTTGTGTTTATTGGACACATTGATGGGATCCAGGCATCACTGGACAGGATATTGCTTATTGCATCAAAACTGCCCTTGAGAAGGCAATGGTGTGCCACTGCCTAGAAGTGCTGCTTTCCTTCTGGTGCAGGTGCTCCCATGAAATGGTGGGAAAATGAGTCCCAGGATTTAGACTTGTCATGGCAGAGGAGAAGCAATATATTGTTAATTCGGGATGCGGTGTTACGTAAGACACAAAATGGGAGCAGGAATTGGTCTCTTGAACCTGACCTGTGATTTGTTAGGGTCATGGTTGGTCTAATCCTGGCTTCCACAATGCTCTCCTGTTCTCCACAAATCCATTGACTCTCCCATAGCTCAAACATTTGTCAATTTCTGTCTTTAGAATATTCAATAACTGCACATCGGCATCATTCTGGGGTAGAGATTCATTATCTTTCAAATAAAGAAGTCTCCCCTAATTCCATTTTGTAATGTGTCACCCTCTATCTGAAATCTGTTCATTATTCTAAGTAATGAACACCATCCTCTCACATCTTCTCTATCCCCCTCATAATCTTCTATTTTGCAAAGTGGGCCCTTCTCAGCTTTCTAAACTATAATGAGTGAAGATCTGTTCTGCTTAAATGTCTCTCAAACAGCAACTCAGCCGAGGAATCAGCCTGGTAAACCTTCTCTGCAGTGCACACCAGTCAATTTGTGCACAAACAGCAACACAACAATGTAGCGTCATCTGGTCATGTTAATGTTGAGTAAATTGACCTCTTCCTTTCATAAAGAACCCAGAGGCCAAGAGTTGGGTTTGGAATCCCTGGTGTGTCGGACACTGATGACAGGCCAACAGGTTATTGTCTTTTGGCCTGTGATCAAACCTCAGTGTTAGTAGACAGGATTTAATCGACTGACTGATGGGGCTCCATGCTAATAGGGTTCAGGGAAATAGGGCTAGATATGCTTTACTTATGTTTAGGGTGGCTGATGGATTTGGTTGTGGTGCTACCACACACCCTCTGGCCCCATAAACAAGAATGGATCCTGAGCGTAAGTGGCAAGAAGCCTTCAGGGCTGCTAAGAATCACCTCATCTGCTTGTGCAGATCTGTCTCCAGAAGGAGTACTTTTGTCAGGAAGAAAAGCCCAAATCCTTCTGAAAACCCAATGGCTCCTCCTTCTCTACCTTATTTATTATTAGAGTGATGATAGGAAACATGAGTTTCCCTTCATGATACAATGTTGGCTTTGCTTGTTATGCTCAGATTATTGAAGTGCCTTCTGAATGAGCCCTTAATGCTGTGTCCCATTTTTTTTAGTGATACCATCAACCTTACATTGTCTGTGCTCCCGTTCCTGGTCATTGGGTTTGAGGGTAAGTGGCAGCAACCGTGTCAGTCCTGACACTGTTGTCACATGGCATGGATGCAAGTATATTTCCCAAAGGCATCTCCAGCCAATGATCTGAACACTGGCCGACAAGCTCCCCACTTCCGAAGTTGCATTGGCAGAGATCAGCACCATGGATAGAGACCCTTCCTGGGAAGCTGCTAACTCTCAACCCACTTACTCACCAGGGATCAATTGTAAAACAATATACTAATATAAAAGATAGAGTTGATTTTCTGTTACAAAACAACAAATATCATGATATACTCTCAGTGGTCACTTTATTAGACACTGCTGTAAACCTGTTCATTAATGGAAATACCTAATTAGCCAATCATGTAGCAGCAATTCAATATATAAAAACATGCAGACATGTTCAGGAGGTTCAGTTGTTAATGAGAATGGGGAAGAAAATGAACTAAGTTACTTTGACTGTGGAATAGCAGTTGGTGCCAGATGGGGTGGCTTGAGTATCTCAGAATCTGCTGCTATCCTAGGATTTTCATGCTCAACAGTATCTAGAATTTACAGAGAATGGTGCAATTTCTTAATCTAGAGAATGGCAGTTCTGTGGGCAAAAACACCTTGTTAATGACAGAGGTCAGAGTAGCATGGTCTAACTGGTTCAAGCTGTAAGGAAGGTAACAGTAACTCAAATAACCATGCATTACAACAGTGGTGTTCAGAAAAGATTCTTTGAACACACAACACATCAAACCTTGAAGCAGATGGGCTACAGCAGCAGAAGGTGTTGGTGTATCTAAGAGATATGCCTAATAAAGTGACCATCAGTATGTCAGTGATAATGAAGTTTTTCAGTGATAACCTGATTCTGATTCTGAAAGGTGAGGTATGTGCAAGGAGATCACGGTGACCCCCCCCCCTCTAATTATCTAAAGAGGATGCAAGTGCATATATTTACTTTGTAACATCAAGGATGCCTGAGACACTTAGGACGTAGCCACATGGGTCATGTGCTGTTGGCTCTCAGTAGGAGTGTCTCTGTGTTTTGCCAGGTCATGAACAACAGCAGCTTCCATGCCAGGACTCTGCCCCATGTCAGGGTCCTGAGAGGCTGGGCTGGTGATGGACACATAGTGGAACATAGAACAGAGAACACGGCACAGTACAGACCCTACAGTCCATGATGTTGTGCTAAACTTTTAACCTTCTCCAAGATTAAGCTAACCCTTCCCTCCCACACAGGGTTTCATTCTACTTTTATCCATGTGCCTATCTAAGAGTCTTTCAAATGTCCCTAATGTACCTGCCTCTCCCACCACCCCTGGTAGTGTGCTCCACACTCCCTCCACTCCCTGTGTGAACAACTTACCTCTGAGAATCACCACCCTCCCACCCAATACTTCTCCTCCAATCACCTTAAAACTATGCCATCTCGTATTCGCCATTGTTGCTCTGGGAGAAAGATGCTGGCTGTCCACTTCATGCCTCATACCATCTTATATACATCCATCAAGTCACTTACTTGGTTTCCTTCAGATTCGACACCTCCTTGTTGCACGAGTTGAAATGGCGTCTCAGTAAGTAGAGAGTCGCAAATAAAAGGACTGTATTGACCTGGAGAGAGAGAAAGAGAGAGTGCGAGAGAAGGAGAGATTGCAAGAAAGAAAGAGTGTGTGAGAGAAAGAGAGTGTGTGAGAGAATGATGGAAGGAAAACGAGAGAGTGAGAGAAAGACTAATATTCATGAGCAAGGCAAAACGGATCCCCCAAATCCCACACTGAATTCACCCCCCTACTTTCCATTCTCACTCACTGACACTCACACTTACTCCTCAATGAACTCTCTTTCTTTATCTAAAACTCTGCCTGTCTCCACAAAATGCAGCATCGATGCAAAAAAGTACAGTTGATATTTCGGGCCTAGGCCCTTCAGCAGTTTCTGGGGAGATTTAAACTTCTTCAGGGTAGATATCCCTAGAAGAGACTTAGCTGTACAGTAATTAAATCACAAACAAGAGAAAATGTGCAGATGCTGGAAAGCCAAACAACACACACTAAATGCCCCTGAAGAGTCTCAACCAGAAACGTCGACTGTACTTTTTTCCCCAGGTGCTGCTGTCAGCTGAGTTCCTCCAGCATTATCTGTGTGTTATTTCAATTTTTAACATCAGCAATTTTTTTCTTTTTTCTGCTTGTCGCCCATGTCTCCCCCTCAGACTCTTCACTCAATATTTTGGCAAACCAACATTATTCCAGTTGTAACCCACAGGATGAGGTTTTCCATATAATCCGGATCCTAGGAAACCCAGGAGAAAAATTAACTGGGAATCGTTCACCACTCACCACTATGATGAGTCAGTGGGATCTGTCAGCTGGGAATTCCAGGCCAGAAGATTGGGAAGCAGGCCCCCAGTTTCTCTGCTTCTTTCCTCCATCCTGCCTTGAATCAAAGACCCGGTGCCCCTCAACCTGCCTATTTCTCCTTACTGCTCCTTTTAATTATGCAGACGGACACAACCAAACCTAGACCTAGGCCCACCCTACTCAGTGATAAGTAATAGGACAATGAAGATGGTGGGAAGAGATACCATACTTTAACAGCAGGAACTTGCTTTTAGATCAAAATCCTTCATCATCTCCAAAGTGTGAAGCATTTTATGAACTGTCCGAACACTTGGGGTAAAGTGGTATCTAATCTGCAAATGTGCCAATGTCTCAAAGGGATGAAAGCAACTATGAGGATTCCGTTATCACTGGGCCCAGTGCACCCACGACTCAGAGAGGGTCTGGGGGGTGGGGGGGGAATGATGTATGAAAGTACCCAGGATGTGCAGGCTGGGTGCATCCTTTGTGTTGCTCAGTGGGTGGGGATCAAAATAACACAGGGTTCAGGTTGTTGGGGGCAGTGACACAGGGTTTGAAGTGAAAGCAACAGATCAGAGGTCAAAGGCCAGCCCCTAGGTCAGAGATGTAATTGACACACACACCTGAGGGCCAGATTCACTGATATTTCTTCAGTTATCCAATGTGCTGACCACATTGAGTGTCAGACATATTAACATTGAGAGAACACCGATGCTTCTCACAGTCCATGAGTGATTCATGAGGGGTTGTTACACTGGACACAGCCCCTCAGCAGAGGCACCACCCCTGACTGTGATCCTTCCCCACTGAGCTTTTGGAGAACCCTGGTCTGGAACAGCTGCAGTGCAGAGAGAAACAGGAAGCTTACCAGAATCACGAAACAGACCGGGCCCTGGAAACTCCAGTTAAACCCCAACTCGTGCTTCAGCCAACAGCTGTGAGGATGGAAGAGTTTCGTCACTGAGTGGCAGTCAGTTTGTGAAATACATTGAGAACGTCAGTGGATCTACAGTGCAGGAAAGCGGCAGCCAGTCTCTGCATGGCAAGATCCCAAACAATAACAGTGTGCTGATGACCAATCAATGCCATTGGTTAAAGGAAGTCAGCCTGAATGTGGGGAAAAATGGCCTGTGCTCTCCTTTTTTATAGTTTGTTTGGATAAGTTCTGTCCATCTGAAACTACAGACCGGACTTGGCTACGATATCTCCTCCAATAACAGCACCAGTGACAATGTGACTCCTCCGCGGCTCTGCACTGGAACTCAATCTCTGTCCACAGAGTTGGGCATCTGTCATTAAACTGGGAAGGCAGAGCCGCCGAGCACAGGAGAGAATTGAGAAGGACGGGGAGGGGCACCACCCCGTCTCCCTCCCTGCTCCACATGCAGAGACTGGGGTTGATAGTGACCAAGTCTCACAGCATCAGGCAACTGGTGTTTCAACAGAAGCCTTGTTTGCCTCTCTCATTGTGGTCAATCCCAGAAGAAGTTGAGGGAATGATTAGCCATTAGCTGACCAGTTCTGCAATGTTCTGTGATGCTGGGATCTCAGCCAGACTCACTTCTGCAGGTCCCTGGATGTAAATCAGTGTGATATCAGGTCACTGCAAACTCTCCCCTTTGATCACAGGTCAACAGGCTGCCGAGGTGGGTGGACACTTGTTCGATCAGGATGTAAAGACTGTGGACCTAGACTAGGGAAATGGGATCCGGTCAGGTTTGATTGGTCAAAACTTTGAGATGCCAAATTGTCTTCTCCTGTTGCCCCTATGATTCCTAGGATTCTCCTCTGGCCCATGGCCAATCTCAGATCTCTCAGCGGTTCAGCAGCTGAGATCAGTTGGGAGAGGATCTGTCAGCGGGTGAATTCAAACCCTCCCCAGTCCCCGGGAGCAACTCAGATAATACCCACAATAACCCTCGCAAGTCTTTTCCTTTTTACAAGTTTCACGGCAACTGCTCCATGCAATCACCATTTAGGGAATATTGAATACAATACTGCCAAGGTTTGATCCCACCTCCCAACAGTGTGTTATTGACAGTAAATTACCCCTTGTTCTGGGTGGGTGGAGAAAGCATCAAAGGGGAGTTGATGGTCATGTGTGGGAGGATAAGATGCAGGGGTAGAGGGAGATAAGGAGGGGCCAATGGGACTGATGGGGCAAGTCCACAGGAAGCTAGCAGGGACCTGATGGACTGAATGGCGTCTTTCTGTGTCACAGTCAGTTGTATCACTCTATCACATTTCCTTATCACTTAATACTCACATGGTTTCTGTTCCATAGCCTCCGGGGTATATTGCCGCTGAGATAATGACTATCACAGCAGGAACAGCATAAGCAGAAACGTACAGGTATCTTCGTTTGATGATATGTGTGCGAGTGTAATCGGTGACTGTCAATTTTCTGGACATGATGAAAAGCTGCAGACTGTCCAGAAACATCCAGGCGAAGACGGCAAGGAAGAGGTAATGCAGACACCCGGCAATCAGGGCGCACACAACCTAAAGAAAGAGGCAACACAGTGGATAGTGGGCAGCTCGGGGCAAAAGCAGAGGACAGTCAGAGACAGAGGTGCAGGCAGGAACATGCGGAGATGGGTCAGAGAGACACAGACGGTTACACACAAGTGGAAAGAAACAGAGAGAGATAATCACAGCTAAAGACATTCACATGGACACAGAGAAAAACACACAGTCAGAAACAGACTGACATTGGAACTGGAACACAGAGAGAAACACAACTTTTTCCAGCTCCCCTCTTACCTTTTCTCTTCTCCTCACCTGCCCATCACTTCCCCCTGGTTCCCATCCTTCCCTTTCTCCCCTGCTCCATGTTCCCATCCGATCAGATCCTTTCTCTTCAGTCCTTTAACTTCTTCACCTCTCACCTCCCGGCTGCTGCATTTATGCACCTCCCCCACCCACACTCCTTCCCCCTCACCTCATCTCACCTATCACCTGTCAGCTTGTATTCCTTCCCCTCCCTCTCCTCTGATTGTGACTTCTGCCACCTTCCTGTCCAATCCTGATGAAGGGTCTCAGCCTGAAATCTCAACTGTTTATTCCCCTCCATGGATGCTGCCTGACCCACTGAGTTTCTCCAGCATTTTGTGCGTGTAACTCAGAGATACAAACACAGAGACTCTGACATAAATCAGTACACAAACACCTGTACACAATGGAAGAGATAATCTGCAAACATATAAAGAACACGGTGGTGATATACACCGAAGATTTATTAATTAGTAGTAATTTAGTGATAAAATTAGAATAATACACAAAGAAGATGGAGGAACTCCAAGGGTCAGTAGGTATCTATGAAGGGACACGGACAGTAGACGTTTCACATTGCCTGACCTCCTCTGTTCCTCCAGCACCTTTGTGATTTGCTCCAGATCTCTAGTGTTTACAAACTCTTGTGAGTCCATAAACTTAGAACAACTTTGGTACTTTTTACAAAATATCTTGTTGCAGCTCCAGATCTGCAAAGTGTTCTGATGTCACTCATTCTCCAGTGACCGGAAAACTCAGTGACAGGGTTAACCCACTGCACCCCAGGGTGAATGTGAATGAGGAGGTTTGGAGTGTCCCGTGAGGTCATTGGGCAGGAGGACAGAGGGAGGGAAAGGGCAACATTCTGTGGTGACAAGACCGTGTGGAAGGGGTGAGACTCCAATGCTCGGAGGCTTTGGCTACCGTTGCAATGAGGATCTGATTAAAGGAATGGCACGCTGGTCACGATGAGCCAATGGAAGGAGAGGACACCAGAGGAGAGTGGTGGGAGAGCAGGGGCTGAGATACCACTACACCCACATTAAGTCTGGCTTTGCTGCAGAATTTGACCAACTGCACATTCAGAAACTCTATGAGAATTAGAGTTTGATTTTGGTAACTTGGTTTTCTTACCGGCTGTTTAATCCGCATTCCGATCAGAAAGATGAACTGTGCCAGGAAGAGGGTGATACTCAGGTGCTTGTGAAGATTGGTGTTAGCATTCTGGATGGATTTGAAGTTGACAAATCCGATGATAGAGGCAGCGAGGCTGAAAAGGGAGATGATGAGGCCGATGTAGGTGATCAGCTCCAAGTGCCAGTCATCAGTCTGCAAGCACAAAGTGGGGAACCACGTTCAGGAATAGGCTGTGACAGAGTCTCCAGGGACAGAGTTACTGTGATAGAGTCTCCAGGGACAGCATTAGACAGAGTTACTGTGACAGAGTCTCCAGGGACAGGATTAGACAGAGTTACTGTGACAGAGTCTCCAGGGACAGAGTTACTGTGATAGAGTCTCCAGGGACAGGATTAGACAGAGTCACTGTGACAGAGTCTCCAGGGACAGAGTTACTGTGATAAGAGTCTCCAGGGACAGAGTTACTGTGATAGAGTCTCCAGGGACAGGATTAGACAGAGTTACTGTGACAGAGTCTCCAGGGACAGAGTTACTGTGATAGAGTCTCCAAGGACAGAGTTACTGTGATAGAGTCTCCAGGGACAGCATTAGACAAAGTTACTGTGATAGAGTCTCCAGGGACAGGATTAGACAGAGTTACTGTGACAGAGTCTCCAGGGACAGAGTTACTGTGATAGAGTCTCCAGGGACAGGATTAGACAGAGTTACTGTGATAGAGTCTCCAGGGACAGCATTAGACAGAGTTACAGTGATCGAGTCTCCAGGGACAGGGTTACTGTGATAGATTCTCCAGGGACAGTATTAGACAGAGTTACTGTGATAGAGTCTCCAGGGACAGTATTAGACAGAGTTACTGTGATTGTGTCTCCACGGACAGCATTAGACAGAGTTACTGCAAGTTCGCACTCATGGGATGTCCAGCCCCTACAGTCCTGTGTCGGTGATTCTGTTCCACACATGGGTCCTCCCTCTCCTCTTTATCCAACCCATCAATACACCCCTCCACCACTTATCAGTAGTTCCTTCACTATAGATTACTAGATCCTGACAATCTGGGATCTCTGATTCTGACCCCTTACTCTCTAAACCAAAAACAAGATTGGATTTATTTGTCACATGTAGATTGAAACATCAAAACATGTTGTGAAGTGTGTCATTTTATGTTGATAACCAACCCAGACCGAGGATCATGCTGGGAGCAGCCGACAAACGCTGCCACACTTCCAGCACTAATATAGCATGTCCACAACTCACTAACCCGAACCCAAACCGTACGTCATCAGAATGTGGGAGGTAATCGGGGCATCTGGAGGCAACTCACGCGGTCATGGGGAGAAAGTACAAACTCCTTACAGGCAGTGGTGGGAATCAAACCACAATTGGTGATCACTGGTGGTACAAAGCGATTGTGCTCACCGCTATGCTACCATGCCGTCCACATCTAATACCGTACTGTATCCCTGGCACAATTAATAAAGGTAAGAATGCTGCAGTTCCATCCATAACTAATACCGTACCATAACCTTGGCATGTCTAATAAAGGTCGGAACAATAATTGATCTGTTGGAGGAACTCAGCAGGTCGAGCCGTGTCTCTGGGGGGAAAAGAACTGTCAGTGTTTTGGTTTGAAATCCTGAATCAGAACCAGAATGTCACCTCAGTCCTGATACAGGGTTCGGACCTGAAATTTTGACAATTCCTTTCCCCCTACAGATGCTGCTCGACCCGTTAAGTTCCTCCAGCAGATGGTTTGTTGCTCCTCAGCCCAGCGTCTGTGGTTACTCGAGTATCTGTAATAAGGGTAGGTCTTACAGAGTGAATGGTGAGGACCTGGTGTGTGGAGGAACAGTGTGTAAAGTCAATGTGTTCCTGAAGGTGGAAATAGAGGTTGCTAAGGCAGTAAAGAAGGCATCAGTTACTTCCTGCATTAGTCAGGGAATAAAATATAAATACAGTACAGGCAGGAAATGGTAAAAGTCTAAGCAACATTATCTAGACCGCAGCTGGAGTGCTGCTGAGTGAGCTGCTGACTTGTTCTCTGTAACTGAGGCTACATAATTTTCTGAGAAATGGTGACAGAGGGACTCCTTCTGTTACAAGCCTCCTGCCAACATTTGGCGGTTTCCTGTCTCCCTCTGCACTGTGGGAAAGTGTCATGAAAAATATCAGTGGAGAGGGTGAAGAGGTGATTCACAAAGCCCTAGCTCACCCAACCCATCCTCATAAGACATGCTTTCCAATCGTAAATCCCCTCTGAAGCCTCTCTAAATCTTCCACATGATTCTTATAGTGAGGCAAACAGAGCTGAACACAGTACTCCGAGAGCGATCTAACCCACAGTTATATCGAGTTAGAATATTTCTTTTTGGTTCTTGAACTCAACCTCCCCCCAACCCATCCGACTAATGAAGGCCAACACACCATATGCCTTCTGAACGACCCCTTTGACTTTCATAGCATCATTCTTTTGTTTTCCTTGGAGCAGAAGATGTTGACAGAGCATGGAATGAATAGATACTGGGAAAATTTACACCATAGCAGAAGTGTCAAAATGCAGACGGCTGAGGTTGAGAGGAAGGGGTATGGATTTTGAAGGGATTTATGGAAGGATTGTTTCACCCACTGGGACACACTGCCTTGAGGGGGTGGCAGAGGCAGGTGCATCACCACATTTCAGTTACATCTAGAGGAGGATTTGTATCACCAATATATAGAAAGCTACAGAACAAATTTTAATGTAGATGACCTTTAATGGTCAGCATGGAGAATGTGGGCTGAAGGGTCTGTTTCTGAGTTTGTGTCTCTTTCAATCTGACTCTCTTCATTCATCCCTTTTTATCTGACTACAGATTTTTCTATTGAATGATCTCTTACCTCAATCTTAACTGGAGCCATTAAAATAGCAAAGCTTGTCAGATGGTTACACTGGCAGGTTACATGGGTCTGATTGGAATCGATCCGTTCACAACCATCAGATTTCCAGACACTGTTCTTTTTGGTATTACTCCAATAGACACATACTGGCTCTTTGCCGACTTCCTTTTCCTGTTTCCAGATAAGGAGAAATTCTTTTCACCATTATTGAAAATATTCTAATAACAAGTTAAATATTTACAAATCCCAAAGTAGTACAAATGCAGAAATTGTTAGGTACACCCTAATCCCATAGATACAGCAAACAGAATTATCTCCTGTAGGTGGGAAACAAGTCACAGAATTGCACTTAACACAAAAGAGGGAATATCATTCTAACCAATCCCATGACACTGTTCCATCAAACAGCCCCAGGGCAGGAGACACTGGATGGAAACAGAGCGAAGCTCCATCTACATTGTCCCATGACATCGACTTGCGGGGGGCGGGGGGGTAGACAATATAAATGGAAAATGGAACTCCCAGAATATCCCATCAAAATTTTGAAGTGCAGTTAATAAAATTAGAAGAGATTACCTTTATTTGCCTCATGAACATAAAACCTTTGAAATGTACAGTGAAATGCATCATTTGTGTCAAAGACCAACACAGTGTTTGATGCATCATTTGTGTCAGTGGATGAAGATGAGATTACTTCACCAAGCACAGATGATGTGGTCTTTTCAACCACTGATTCACAAGCCACAGCGATTCACTCTGAAGAGAGTCATCATACTCTAGGTCAGACGAGAGATAACCGAGGTCAGGTTTCAGACCACAGTACCCAGGTAGATCCTTTGCATGATGGTGGTGGTGAGGAGGTAGAGAAGAAGAGGAAGGTCAAGTGGCCAGCAATGGCAGATGAGAAGGCTTGGCGTGTAGTTGATGAGGATATCAGTATGATGTTGGAGAACACTCTCAGGGGAACATCAAAGAGAAAGTTGGAAGTGACAGGTGATATGATTTACGATGTTGGAAAGTACAGGTTTGGTTTGGTTTGGTTTGGTTGAGTTGAAGAAAGCAAAGCCTACACAGCAACCAAGCAGGCGCCAGAAGGAGATTAGTAGGTTGAGGAGAGAGCTTTGATCATTGAGACAGAGGTGGAAGGTAGCAAGTGAGGGTGACAAGCCAAGGCTTGCTTATCTCCGAGAGCATTTTCGAATAAAGTTAGCATCACTCCATCATATGGAGTCACAACGTAAAAAGAGAAAGAAGAGAGAGAAGGCAAGAAAGTCATTCTTTGAGAACCCTCACGAGTTCACAAAGAAACTATTTGAACAAAGTAAGAGCGGGCAGCTTAACATCTCTCAACAAGAACTTGAGGATCACCTGGCAAGAACTCACTCTAACAAACAGCGGGAGGCTCCTTTGCTTGACATTTCAGGGCTTGTGAAGCCTAACAAGCCTGGAGTGAAGTTCGATCTGTCAGAACTCAAACTGGCAGAAGTCGAACTGTTCATCAGAAAGGCAAGGTCAGGCTCAGTGCCAGGACCTAATGGAGTGCCGTATAAGGTGTTCAAGAAGTGCGATGAGCTGAGGAAATACTTGTGGAGATTGTTAAAGGTGGTGTGGAGACAAGGTGTTGTTCCTTTGTCGTGGAGTGAGGCTGAAGGAGTATATATCCCAAAGGAAGAGAATCCTTCCACATTGAATCAGTTCCGACCAATTTCACTTCTGAATGTAGAGGGGAAGATTATGTTTGCCATTCTGGCAGAAAGAATATCTTCATTTGTGATAGAGAATGGATTAGTAAATACATCTGTGCAGAAGGCAGGAATACCAGGCTTCCCAGGATGCCCTGAACATTCTAGTATGATATGGCATACCATCCAGGAGTCAAAAAGGTTGAGAAGAAATCTGGCTGTAGATTGGCTTGATCTGGCAAATGCATATGGTTCTGTTCCCGATGCCCTGATTGAGTTTGCAATGGAATTCCCGTGGAATCCTGCTAAGGTGAGGAACTTTGTTATGCAGTACTACAACGATTTCTGGATGAGGTTTTCCACTCAGCAATTTACAACTAGGTGGCAGAGCTTGGATGTTGGAATCCCAATGGAATGTGTGATTTCACCCATCCTTTTTGTGTTAGCCATGGAGGTCATTGTGAGGGCTGTAGAATCAGTGGAACCAGATGTCCCACTTGATGGCGGCGGGGAGTTACCATCAATACGAGCGTTCATGGACGATCTCACCCTTTTGGGTCCCAGCGCGGAGGAAGTGGAAAATGTACTACCTGGACTCGATGAGCTAATGGATTGGGGAAGGATGAAGTTCAAGACCAAGAAGTCAAGGAGCCTTGTTCTTAGGAGAGGAAAGCTGGTTGACTTTCATTTCACCCTTTGTGGAGAGGAGATTCCATCCATTCAGGAACAACCAGTTAAGAACCTCGGGTGATGGTACACAGAGGAGCTGAGAGACACCAAGTGGGTTCAAGAGACAGGAGAACAGATCAGCAGAGGTCTGATGTCCGTTGACAAGTGTGGCTTGCCTGGCAAGTTGAAGTTGTGGTTCTTGCAGTACAGACTGATGCCACGGATAATGTGGCCACTATCTGTCTACGAAGTGGCAATGTCCCATGTTGAGGCAATGGAACGGAAGATCACCAAGTATGTGAAGAAGTGGCTTGGAGTACCAAGCAGCCTCACCAACGTTGCAATCAACAGTAGCCAGACAAAGCTTACCATCCCAGTGCAATCCCTTGTTGAAGAGGTCAAGGTAGCCAAGGTGAGATCATTCTTGATGCTTCGAGACTCAAAAGACCCCGTCATCAAGAACACCCAGCTGGACGTGAGATCAGGCAGGAAGTGGTCAGCCCATGTAGCAGTTGATGAGGCAGAGTCTAGATTGAAGCACAAGGAGATGGTTGGGGCTATCCAGCTAGGCCGCCAGGGACTTGGATGGGCAACCCACAAGTGGTGGTCATCTTCTACAGGTGAGGAGCGCCATGAGCTTGTAACACAAGAAATACGAGAGGTAGAAGAGGAGAAGAGGTTAGCTAAAACAGCTGGCCTGGCCAAACAAGGGGCTTGGACCCAGTGGGAAAGTGTTGAACAACGACATCTATCTTGGAATGTTCTGTGGCAGATGGAACCGCTCCGCATTTCTTTTTTATGCGGAGCAGTGTATGATCTGCTCCCAACACCTGCCAACCTCAGCATCTGGTATGAAGATAAGACAGACAGGTGTGCTGCTTGTGGCAAGAAGGGAACACTTCAACATATCTTGAGTCTTGAGTGCATGCAGAGTCAATCTTTCCAGCGGCATGTACACTTGGAGACATAACAATGTTATCAAAGTTGTAACAGAAGCGGTTGAGCAGAGAGTACTGCAGCAGAACTTATCTCATGCCCCATGCTGCACAGAACATCGCATATCGTTTGTGAAAGAAGGCTCCAAGTCAAGGGTGTACAGCGCAGGCTCACGATCAAGCATACTTTCTTCAGCCAATGATTGGTGTGTCAAGGCTGACCTGGACGGGAAAGGCAGTTTCCCAGAGCAAATAGCTTTCACCACATTGCGTCCAGATATAATCGTATGGTCTGACACCAGTAGAGAAGTGGTTATTGGTGAACTCACAGTCCCCTGGGAAGACAACATCGATGAAGCCCATGAGCACAAGTTAACCAAAAATGCAGAATTAAGATTGGAGTGCACAGACAGAGGGTGGAAGGTCTCATGCTATCCATTCGAAGTAGGCTGCTGAGGGTTTATTGCGTTCACTTTCCAGAAGTGGCTGCGTGACCTTGGCTTCACTAGAAGAGAGATCAAGTCAACCAGCAGGGCTGTAGCTGAGGCAGCAGAGAAAGGATCAGCATGGGTGTGGACCAAGTATGTCCAGAGGGGCAGATAGTCAGACAGTGTATACATATCTTGCAAACCCTTCAGTAGTTGCATAGACACCTGAAGAGCAGACTATCTGTTGGATGGAACTGACCAACAACTCTGATTGAGGCAGATGCCAAGTTTTTAAGCTCACCAGTGGGAAGTGGTACTTTTGCACTACTGGCCCACCACCTCGAGGGAGTCTTGATCATAAGCGGGCTGAAACTCCTGAAGACAGGTGGCAGATCAACTGATGATCCCACTGGTGATAGCACAGGACAGTTAACATCTTAGTCCATGTGTATTTTTTAACTCATGAAACCCACGTGATCACGAAGAGAAAGTACAAACTCCTTACAGACACTGGCAGGAATTGAACCACTGTCTTATTGCTGGCACTATAAAGCGTTATGTCAACCACTCTGCTACTGTGCAAACTCGATGGCTGAATGGGTAATTACAGTAATGCAGTAATGTGTATTTTCCTTTCAGTGAAATGGTGGTTGTACTTTGTAACCAGTTACTCAATGACCTGAGAAATGACAGCAAGGGGCTTCTCCTCCTCTGTGTCTCACCACCAGTCTCTAAACAATTCCCCCGTCTCTCTCAGATGAGGGATCTCCACTTCCTCTATCAGGCCCCACTGTACTGTCCCTGAGTAATGGGGACTGGAAGGGCCATCATAAACTGACCTGCAATGGCCCAAACCCAGTCTCCATAGAAATCTAAACACGAGGAAATCTGCAGATGCTGGAAATTCAAGCAACACAGACAAAATGCTGGTGGAACGCAGCAGGCCAGACAGCATCTGTAGGAAGAAGCACAGTCGACGTTTCAGGCTGAGACCCTTCATCAGGACTAACTGAAAGAGGACATAGTAAGAGATTTGAAAGTGGGAAGGGGAGGGGGAGATCCGAAATGATAGAAGACAGGAGGAGGAGGGATGGAGCTAAGAGCTGGAAAGTTGATTGACAAAAGGGATACAAGGCTGGAGAAGGGAGAGGATCATGGGACGGGAGGCCTAGGGAGAAAGAAAGGGGGAGGGGAGCACCAGAGGAAGATGGAAAGCAGGCAAGGAGTTATAGTGAGAGAAAAAAGAGAAAAAAAGGGAAAAATAAAAAATAACAATCAAATAAATAAATAAATAAGGGATAGGGTAAGAAAGGAAGCAGGGGTATTAACGAAAGTTAGAGAAGTCAATGTTCATGCCATCAGGTTGGAGGTTACCTTGACGGAATATAAGGTGTTGTTCCTCCAACCTGAGTGTGGCTTCATCTTGACAGCAGAGGACGCCGTGGATAGACATATCAGAATGGGAATGGGATGTGGAATTAAAATATGTTGCAACTGGGAGATCCTGCTTTGTCTGGCAGACAGAGCGTAGGTGTTCAGCAAAACGATCTCCCAGTCTGTGTCGGGTCTCGCCAATAGGCTGCATCGGGAGCACCGGACGCAGTATATCACCACAGCCGACTCACAGGTGAAGTGTCGCCTCACCTGGAAGGAATGTCTGGGGCCCTGAATGGTGGTGAGGGAGGAAGTGTAAGGGCATGTGTAGCACTTCTTCCACTTACAAGGATAACTGCCAGGAGGGAGATTGGTGGGAAGGGATGGAGGGGACGAATGGACAAGGGAGTCACGTAGGGAGCGATTCCTGCAGAAAGCAGAAAGAGGTGGGGAGGGAAAGATGTGCTTGGTGGTGGGATCCCGTTAGAGGTGGCGGAGGTTACGGAGAATTATATGTTGGACCCGGAGGCTGATGGGATGGTAGGTGAGGACAAGGGGAACCCTATTCCTAGTGGGGTGGCGGGAGGATGGGGTGAGACCAGATGTGTGTGAAATGGGAGAGATGTGTTTGAGAGCAGAGTTGACTTCTCTAACTTCGGTTAATGCCCTCCTCCCCTTCTTACCCTAGCCTGCCTGCCTGCCTGCCTGCTGCCTTTCTTTCTTTCTTTCTTTCTTTCTTTATTCATTCATTCATTCATTCATTCTTTTCCCCTTTTTTCTCTCTCTTTTTTCTCCCTCTGTCCCTCTCACAATAACTCCTTGCCTGCTCTCCAACTTCATCTGATGTTCCCCTCCCCCTTTCTTTCTCCCTAGCCCTCCTGTCCCATGGTCCGCTCGTATCCCTTTTGCCAATCAACTTTCCAGCTCTTAACTCCATCCCTCCCCCTCCTGTCTTCTTCTATCTTTTCAGATCTCCCCCTCCCCCACCCACTTTCAAATCTCTTACTATCTCTTCTTCAGTTAGTCCTGACGAAGGGTCTCGGCCCGAAACGTCAACTGTGCTTCTTCCTATAGATGCTGCCTGGCCTGCTGCATTCACCAGCATTTTGTGTGTGTTGCTTCCATGGAAATGTTATACCTAAACCCAGGCTCAGCGGCTGTTCAACCTCCCAGTTTGCATTTTAGCAGGAAGCTCATTTTCAATTGGGGAACATCACAGATTGTACCTACAAACCTGGTTGAGTTTCAGAGTCAAATTGAACTTTTCCTTCAGATTAGAGCTGACGGCTTTGTTGCTGATGGTGGCAGCTATCACCTTGGAGTTTAATGAGACATTGTTCTGAGATGGACGGCCGCCCTTAATCTCTTGGTTCAGCAGGGATTCCAAGTCTTTGAATACAATTAAGGAAACGGCCTGAAACTCTGTGGAGATAATAGATCAGCCTTTGGTGAATGTGGAGAAACATCACTGAAACACTCCAGCAACTGGATATAAAGGCAGGTCAAAACAAAACACACCCATTGCTGTAGCGCTTTGTAAGTCTTTGAGTATTAAAATCAGCTCTCGATGGGGATGGACAAGGAGATCATCATGTGGGCTGCTTTATCCTGGATGGTGTTAAGTTAATTTGTGTTGGTTAAGCTATACTCTTCCAGGTAAGTGGGAGTCTATCACATTCCCGACCTTTGTCTTGTGGATAGTCCAAAATCTGGAGATCCACAGAAAATGGTGCGTTTCTGGGAAAGGAGATAAGACCATAAGACAAAGGTGCAGAATTCGGCCATTCAGCCCATCCGGTTTGCTCCACCATTCCATAATGGCTGATTTATTATCTTCCTTCTCCCCGTAAACGCTGATGCCTGGCTAACCAGAATCAGAATTATATTTAATACAGAGACACCTCTTTTTCCTTTATGAGAGAGAGAGCAAGCCTGGGGTATGTCGAATTACTGGGTGAAGGAGTAGTCGTCGGGGTACTGCAAGTCTGTGTCTTTATTGATTATCTGCTACACACTTGACTGTTTGCTGGGGGGCACCGATTCTTTTTTGCTGGTGGGAGAGGGAGAGATCGTTGTTTTGCTGCTGCTTACGTGTGGGAGGGAGGAGCTGGGGAGGGGCTTTGGGGTTCAAACATTTAACCGTTATTCATTCTTTGGGGCACTGCTCTGTTTTCCTGAATGTTTGCGAAGAAAAAGAATTTCAGGATGTATATTGTATACATTTGTCTGATATTAAGTGTACCTATGAAACCTTTGAAACCTTCTAAACCTTATTATCACTGGCATATGTTGTAAAATTTGTTATTTTAGGCTATTGCAACATTGCAATACATAATAATAATAATCCTTTAAATTACAATAAATCATATATAAAGAAAATTAAATAAGTAGTGCAAAAGGAAATCATAAAATAAAACAGAGTGAGGCACTGTTCATGGTTTCATTGTCCATTCAGTAATCTGATAGCGGAGAGGAAGGCTGAGAGTGTGCCTTCAGGCACCTGTTTCTCCTTCATTGATGGCAGCAATGAGAAGAGAGCATGTCTTGGAAGATGGGGGTCCTTAATGCCATTTTGAGCCATTGTCTTTTGAAGGTGTCGTTTATGTTTGGGAGGCTGGAGCCCATGATTGGGCTAGCTAAGTTTACAACTTTCTCCAGCCTTTTCTGATCCTGTACAGCGGCGACTCCATACCAGATAGTGTTGCAGCCAGTTAGAATGTGCTCTACAGTACATCTGTAAAACTCGTCTTTTGTGACATACCAATTCTCCTCAAACTCTGAATGACAAATAGCCGCTGTTGTGCCTTCTTTGTAATTAAATCAATATGGTTCCAGGACAGACCTTCAAAAATGTTGACACCCAGGAACTTGAAACTGTTTACCCTTTCAAGTGCTGGCCCCTCGATGAGGATGTGTGTTTCCTCGACTTCCCCTTCCTGAAATCCACAATCAGCTCCTTGGTCTTACTGATGTTGAGTGTAGGGTTGTTGTGACACCTCTCAACCAGCTGATCTATCTCACTCCTGTACACCTCATCATCACCACCTGAAATTCTGTCAACAATAGTTGTGATGTCAGCAAATTTATGGATGGAATTATGACTGTGCCTAGCCACATAGTCATGGGTGTAGAGAGAGTAGAGCAGTGGGTAAGCACACATCCTTGAAGTGCCCCAGTCTAGATTATCAGCAAGGAGGAGGTCATTTCTGATCTGCACTGACTGTGGTCTCCCGATGACGAAGTCAAGGATCCAGTTGCAGAGAGAGGTACAGAAGCCCAGGTTTTGGAGTTTGTTGATCAGAATTGAGGGTATGATTGTGTTGAACGCTGAGCTGGAATCAATAAACAGCAGCCTGACATAAGTGTTGCTATTATCCAGGTGATCCAAGGCCAAGTGGAGAGCCAGTGAGATTGCATCCTATTGTGGCGATAGGCAAAGTTTATTCTATTTTATTTAGAGATGCAGCATTTAACAGGCCCTTCTGGCCCTTTGAGCCTTGCCACCCAGCAACCCACTGATTTAACCGTAGCCTAATCTCGGGACAATAAACTACTAACCGGACTGACTTTGAATGGTGGGGGGAAATCGGAACACCCAGCAGAAAGCCATGCACACACAGGAAGGAACGTACAAACTTGCTTCCAAAGGATACTGGAATTGAACTCTGATCTCTGATGCCTCAGCTGTCTATACCAACTGCTATGCAACCATGGCACCCTCACAACAGGTCCAGGTCCTTGTTTAGGCAGGAGTTGATTCTGGCCACGAGCAAACGTTCAACGCACTTCATCACAGTAGATGCGAGCACAACTGGGTGGTAGTCATTGAGGCAGCTCACCCTGCCCTTCCTGGGCACTGGTATGGATGTCGCCCTTTTGAAGCAGGTGGGAAATTCTGACTATGGCAGTGAGAGATTGAAGATGTTCTTGAACAATCCCACCAGTTGGTTGGCACAGATTTTCATTCCCTGCCAGGCACATCATCAGGACCTGATGCCTCTTGAAAGCTGTTCTGATGTGGTCCTCTGAGACAGAGATTACAGGGTCACCAAATGCTGCAGGGATTCACACAAGCACAGATTTACTCTCTCTTTCAACGTTCGCGTAAATGGCACTGAACTCATCTGGGAGTGAAGCATCACAGCCATTCATGATGTTAGGTTTCTCATTGGAGAAAGTAATGGCTTGTAAATCTTATCAGAGCTGACGTGCATTTGTTTCCATCTCTAACTTCAATTGGCATGTTTATTTCTTTCATTCTTTATCAATCTTCTTATTAATTTTTTTTTAAAAGTACATATATACAAACAAGCGGATGATTATCTCAGATATCTATGATGATAACAATACATATAAAAGGTAAAATAAACATTATCAAGGTCATACATAGTATTAATTTAATAGTATATAATAAAAATTAAAATACTCAATTCTTCTCTTATCATTTCATACAAAGAGAAAAAAGATAAAGCAACTTTTATAATTTTATATTTAGAAAAAAAACACTATTCTATATAAACAAAAACAAAAAATAGTTAAAAAAAAAAAGAGAAAAAATAGGGGACTAGGCAGCCATTACTGAGAGTAAAGCAAGTGAAAAAAAAACTTTCTGAACAAATCCAAAGTTTCGAGAAAGTAACTGGGAGAGTAATAAATCAAACCATATGAAAGTATTGAATGAAAGGTTACCAGGTTTCTTCAAATTTAAAAGATGTATCAAATGTCCGACTTATTTTCTCTAAACTTAGACAAGACATAATGGAGGAAAGCCAATAAAAAACAGTAGGTGGATTAGAGACGCAAACAACAGGAATTCTGCAGATGCTGGAATTTCAAGCAACACACATCAAAGTTGCTGGTGAACGCAGCAGGCCAGGCAGCATCTCTAGGAAGAGGTACAGTCGACGTTTCAGGCCGAGACCCGAGACTTTCCTTTTAAGCAAAATGGCTCTCCTAGCCAATAAAGTTGTAAAAGCTATCATCCATTGAGCGGAAACAGGAACATTTCCTGCTTCCGGTGGAATGAACCCAAAAATTGCTGTGAATAAATTCACTTGTAGGTCCAAATTCAAAACTTTTGATAAAGTTTTAAAGACATCTTTCCAAAAATTATCTATCTTGATACAAGACCAAAACATATGAGGTAAAGTAGCCAACCCAATATTACATCTGTCACAAATAGGATTAATATTGGGAAAACTATGGGCTAATTTATCCTTTGACATATGTGCCCGATATACTTTGAACTGTATCAAGGAATAACGGTCACAAATAGATGAGGTATTTACCAAATGAAAAATTTTATCCCATTGATTATCTGAAAGTGACTCTCGAAATTCCAATTCCCATGCACCTTTAATTTTATCGTTAGATACCTTTCACAAATTCAATAACCATTTGTAAATTATAGCTATCAGGTTTAACCTGAAAAAGAGTATCTATCATATTGGGTGGATAAACAGAGGGAAAATTTGAAAGTAAACTACGTACAAAATTCCTAATTTGTAAATATCTAAAAAAGTGTCATTAGATAAATCATATTTGTCCACTAATCGAGTGAAAGACATTAAACATTCCCCCATAAACAAATCCAAAAAAATTTATTATTCCAACACACATCAAAGTTGCTGGTGAATGCAGCAGGCCAGGCAGCATCTCTAGGAAGAGGTACAGTCGATGTTTTGGGCTGAGACCCTTCGTCAGGACTAACTAAAGGAAGAGCTAGTAAGAGATTTGAAAGTGGGAGGGGGAGGGGGAGATTCAAAATGATAGGAGAAGACAGGAGGGGGAGGGATGGAGCCAAGAGCTGGACAGTTGATTGGCAAAAGGGATATGTGAGGATCATGGGACAGGAGGCTCAGGGAGAAGGAAAAGGGGTATGGGGGTAAAACCCAGAGAAGGGGCAAGGGGTATAGTCAGAGGGACAGAGGGAGAAAAAGGAGAGAGAGAGAAAGAATGTGTGTATATAAAGAAATAACGTATGGGGTACGAGGGGGAGGTGGGACATTAGCGGAAGTTTGAGAAGTCAATGCTCGTGCCATCAGGTTAGATGCTACCCAGACGGAATATAAGGTATTGTCAGGTTGGAGGAACAACACCTTATATTCCGTCTGGGTAGCCTCCAACCTGATGGCATGAACATTGACTTCTCAAACTTCCGCTAATGCCCCTCCTCCGCCTCGTACCCCATCCATTATTTATTTTTATACACACATTCTTTCTCTCTCTCTCCTTTTTCTCGCTCTGTCCCTCTGACTATACCCCTTGCCCATCCTCTGGGCTTTTTTCCCCCCTCCCCCTTTTCCTTCTCCCTGGGCCTCCTGTCCCATGATCCTCTCATATCCCTTTTGCCAATCAACTGTCCAGCTCTTGGCTCCATCCCTCCCCCTCCTGTCTTCTCCTATCATTTTGGATCTCCCCCTCCCCCTCCCCCTCCCACTTTCAAATCTCTTACTAGCTCTTCCTTCAGTTAGTCCTGACGAAGGGTCTTGGCCCGAAACGTCGACTGTACCTCTTCCTAGAGATGCTGCCTGGCCTGCTGCATTCACCAGCAACTTTGATGTGTGCTGCTTGAAATTCCTGCATCTGCAGATTTCCTCATGTTAAAGTTATTATTCCTTTGGTTTTCCAAATTAAAATGGTCTGATCGGAAATTGATGGTTTAAAAAATAATTAAGGTGGATTTTACCAGAAAGAACTCAAAACTCTCAAAAAAATCTACGAAACTGAAAGCAAATTCTTAATGTATGTTTAATAATGGGATTGAAGACTTGACCACCAATTTTAGAAAGCAAAAAAGGAAGAGAAGCTCCCAGTAAAGAGGCCAAAGAATACCCCTTCACCGAGTTTTTCTCCAAATCTACCCATAAAGGGCAATCATGTATGTCTGAATAATGAATCCAAAACAAAATACACCCTATCCTCGTTATATACGTCTTCAGACTATGCCGATTCACATTATGCAAGGAACCTATTTCTACCAACATCTCGTTATATGCATCCAAAACTCAGTTATGCGAGGAGCACTGCCTTCCCGCCAATACAAGTCAGGTGCGCGTGCTTCACGGTCTCATCATTGGGATGAGAAGCACCACCTTCCCGCCAAAACAAGTCATGCACGTGCGCTTCACGGTCTCACTGTTGGGACGAGAAGCACCGCTTTCCCACCAATACAAGTCAGGCGCGCGCGCCTCACAATCTCTCTCCCTCGCATTGGTTTCGGCAAGGTGTGGATGTGCCATCTTAAACTTTTGTTGGTTTTACCTACGGTGCAGTGATTTTGTGCTTGAAATATTTAACTATGCCTCATAAGCCTCCGATGTCATGTCTTGGGCCGTCAGCCGAGTGGCAGAGAACCGCTTTAACACTTGAAAAAAGTTGGAAATTATAAACAGCGTGGCAGTAGCTCTGGGATGCTACTGCCGGGAACAGAATCTTGCCTTTGAAGTCCTTTGTTGCTTGACAATGCGCCAGTCCATCCTGAACATTTGGACAGCATTCATCCTAACATAACAGTGTGTTTCCCGCTGTCTAACACAACATTGCTGATTCAACCACTCGACCAAGCTGTAATCCACATTCAAGGCGTACGCATTTTTTTTTACGGCGAACTGTCTCTCAGATACTGCAAGCAACAGACGATTTTGAAAATCCCGGGAGTTTACCAAAGGTGAGGAAATGGTGGAAGTTGGAACACTTGGCACAAATGGCGACGGACATGGACCCAAGTTGAGAACGGAGTCAGCATTTCAGTTGTTCCCTGCCGTCAACCCTTCTTCCTGACAAGCAAATTTAAAACAAAATGTTGCCAAGCAAACAACCGTCACCATTTTATGCAAATCGCTGTAATCTGCTGCTGCCGGCAGTTCTAAGACTTCTGTGAGTCTTCCTTCACCCCTTGCTGTGCTTGATATTAACCTGATGACCACAACCATCCACCTTATCCATGTAAAGCTGCCCAACACCACAACAACCACTCATCTCCCGGAGCGAACACACCTGCCACTGTTGGTGAGTACTGTACACCAGAGGATGTTAACTTTCTGTGATTTATTACATTGAATATTACCTTAAATTGATTAAATATAATATAAATGTTGACTTGTAGTACTGCTTTTGTGTCCTATTGGTATAAAAATGTGAATAAATTGAAGATAAAACATTAGGAAGCCCTCTGGAACGCATCCCTATTTTCTCCATTTAAATAATTATTCATATTATGTGATTTCACATTATGCGTCAACTTCAAGGAATGCACCATGGTTTTTTAATTTCTGCAATAGAGGTTTACTCAATCTAGGATTTTTATTGCTCCAAATATAAGATAACATGTTAGAGTCTATTCTATCAAAAATCCGTTGAGGAACAAAGGAAGGTATTGCTTGAAATACGTATAAGAACTTCGATAGCACTATCATTTTAATAGCATTAATTCGACCAGTTAAAGGTAATGTCATAGGAGACCATTCAGAAAGTATTTGTTGCATGTATTCAATTAATAGAAGAAAGTTATATTTATATAGGTCCTTAAAATTTTTGGTAATTTTAATACCAAGATAAGTGAAGTTATTTTTAGCAATGCTAAAAGGAATTTGATGGTATTGATCTAAGTAGTTATTAACAGGAAATAACTCACTTTTGTGCAAATTTAATTTATATCCAGAAAAACTACTAAATTTAGAAAATATATATATAATATAGAAGGAATAGATTTCTTAGGATCTGAAATATAAACTAATAAGTCATTCTGCATACAGTGAAATCTTATGCGCCTCATCTCCTCTCTTAATACCTTGAACATTGTTGGAGTCCCAAAGGACAATAGCAAGAGGTTCTAAACCCAGATTGAGTAACAGGGGACTAAGAGGACAACCCTGCTGGGCACCTTTGTTTAGCCTAAAATATGGAGATTTTTGATTGTTAGTTATAACTGCTGCCATAGGAACTTGATAGATCAGCTTAATCCAGGAAATAAAAACTGGACCAAATTTAAATCTTTCTAAAACTTCAAATAAATAGGACCACTCTACCCTATCAAAGGCTTTCTCTGCATCAAGGGAGACAACACATTCAATTTCTTTAGATGCAGAGGAATGAATAATATTCAATAATCTCCAAATATTAAAATATGAGTATCTTTTCTTAATAAATCCAGTTTGAAAATTCAGGGCTATCTACATTAGGTGCATACACACACACCAAAGCCATATTTTGTCCACATAACAAACCAGTAACAATTAAGTATCTTCCAATTGAATCAGTGACGGTATTAAGATGTACAACAGGGGTTTTAAAATTAATAAAAATAGACATCCCTCTAATTTTAAATACTGATGAAGAGTGAAACTGAGAGCCCCTCCAAAATTAAAAAAAAACAGTTTTCATCCTCTCTACAGATATGGGTCTCTTGCGCAAAAATAATATCAGTTTGAAGTGTTTTTAATTTCTTAAAGATCTTTCTATGCTTAACAGGTTGGTTCAAGCCATTCAGGTTCCAAAAGATTATATTAATTTTATTAACATCCATAATAAGGCTTTAATTTAAGGTTTAATAAAATAAGTTAGTGTGTCTGCAGAAACCACACCCGCAGGGAAGAACAAATTATGGATTCAATCAGAGAGAAAAAAAATAACATGATAGAAACATAGAAAATAGGTGCAGGAGTAGGCCTTTTGGCCCTTTGAGCCTGCACCGCCATTCATTACGATCATGGCTGATCATCCAACTCAGAACCCTATACCTGCCTTCTCTCCATACCCCCTGATCCCTTTAGCCACAAGGGCCATATCTAACTCCCTCTTAAATATAGCCAATGAGCTGGCCTCAACTGTTTCCTGTGGCAGAGAATTCCACAGATTCACCACCCTCTGTGTGAAGAAGTTTTTCCTAATCTTGGTCCTAAAAGGCTTCCCCTTTATCCTCAGACTGTGACCCCTCGTTCTGGACTTCCCCAACATCGGGAACAATCTTCCTGCATCTAGCTGTCCAATCCCTTTAGAATTTTATAGGTTCCAATAAGATCCCCCCTCAATCTTCTAAATTCCAACGAGTATAGCCTAGTCGATTCAGTCTTTCATCATATGAAAGTCCTGCCATCCCAGGAATCAATCTAGTGAACCTTCTTTGCACTCCCTCTATGGAAGAATGTCTTTCCTCAGATTAGGGGACCAAAACTGCACACAGTACTCCAGGTGTGGTCTCACCAAGGCCTTGTACAACTGCAGTAGTATCTCCCTGCTCCTGTACTCGAATCCTCTTGCTATGAATGCTAGCATACCATTCGCCTTTTTCACCGCCTGCTGTACCTGCATGCCCACTTTCAAAGACTGGTGTATAATGACACCCAGGTCTCGTTGCAATTCATTTAATAAAAATAGATGATATATTCAAAAAAGATAGATCCAACCAAGTAATATGTTATGACTAGTGTTAAACTCTTACAAATCCTAAAGGAGAAAATAAAACAGCCAAAGCGATGTCTGGGCAGTCATAAAACGCAGATTAAGCTTTCAGCGATCCAGTTACAAATGACTCCCAGCCGGAGTTAAGTGTTTAAGTTGCTTACATTGCTTGCAAGACAGGCTTAAACTCCTTTATAAATTTCCAAGCCTATTCTGGGGAATCAAATCATTTTGGGTGAGCATTAAATGTGGAAATTCTCAAACGAGCTGGATAACGCAAAGAGGGGCGACAGTTCTTATAAAGTTCAGCCAACACTTCCCGGTATTTAATTCTTTCTGCATAAACCTCTGGGGCAAAATCTTCAACTATGCGAATCTCTACTCCATTATAAATTAGTTTCCCCTGCTTCCTAGCATCTCGAAGAATTGCTTCTTTAGTAGTAAAGTAATGCAAACATACAATCACTGGGCGAGGTTTCAACTCAACAGAAGGTTTCGGGCGGAGGATTCGGTGAGCTCTATCTATCATCGGAGGAACTTCAAGGATCTCACTAGAAAGTGAGTGTAGCATATTCATGAAAATCTTTAGTGGCTCACTGGTTTCCATGTTTTCAGGCAAACCCAGTATATGTAAATTCATCCTACGACTTCTGCTTTCCAGATCAGTCGTTTTCTTCTTAGTTCTTAGTATTTCTGAAGAAACCTCAACAATTTTCCTTTCCACAGTAGATATCTTTAATCCTTGTTCATTAATCACTTGATTCACAGTCCCCAGTTCTCTTCTGATTCTATTAGCGTCCTTCTTAATTGACTGATATTGAAATTCCAGATTCTTCAAAGATCCCTGGACAGCAGAGACGGGTTTTTAAGCTTTTCATTAGCATTTGTCAGTTTATCAGTCTTGGTGTCCACCATTCCGATCTTGATATTAATATCTTGCGCCAAAGAAAACATTCTTTCTGAAGTAGAGACTTCCTCTGATTCCTTTGTTCAGGTTCGGAAACAATTTTGCCACGTCTTAATTCGATTTCAGTTCGGGTTCCAGCCATCGTGATTAAATAGTAAATCCTTCATGAAAAGTAATAGATCTTCAAAGTTTAAACAAAACTAGCAGTGAAAAGTAAGTTGTGAAAGGAAGGAGTAGTGCCAACAAGCGTCTTACTCCATTGCTGCCAAAAGGAGACTGGGCATGTTTATTTCTCTCTTAAAGTAGCCTTCCGTAGATCACCAGTCTAGAATACTACATATCCAGCTCTCAGCAGTCTACAAATCTCCTGGTTTATTCATGGTTTTTGGTTTGGTAATGTCCAGTATGTTCCTGAAGGCACACCCATATGATTCCCATCTGAGTTGCATGCAAAGAGTTGCTACTTATCAGCACCATCATGAACCTAACAAGCCCCGTTTTAAATATATCCAATCACTTGGCCTCCACAGCCATAGATTCACCATCCTCTGACTAAAGAAATACTTGCAAACCTCTATTTCATTGGGATGTCCTTGTATTCTGAGGCTGTGCTCTCTGGTCCAAGACTCTCCCTGGCCTTTCGATATTCGATATGTTTCAGTGAGATCCGCCCTCATTTCTTATCTCCCTCATATGTTAACCTTTCGTTCCCACCATCATTCTATTGAACTTCCTGCTGACCCTCTCCATGATCAGATAAGCAGATACCCTGAACTGAGCAAATATATGTCAGTCTGCAAACTACATATTGAGGTCCATAAGACCATAAGAAATAGGAGCAGAATTAGGCCATTTGGCCCATCAAGTCTGCTCCACTATTTAATCATGGCTCACCCTTTTTCCATGGATATTACAACTAATACATCCAATATCTCAGATGCCACATCTTTTTAATGATCACAGGACCAAGACGCCTGGGTCAACCTTGAATTCTATCAGTCTACCTGATACCAATTCTCTCATGATGGTGACGGTATTTAATTCATTCCAGCATTATCCTCATTCATGGAAGGTTCATAATAGTTTCCAGTGCCAAATGATCGCCAGTTGAACTCCTCACCACTAATCTCACACTTACTTTATCAGCTTCATTTTCAAAGGCGCTGTGTTTACCCGGATCTCTCTTTCCTTTCTGTAGTTAACGCTTCTATTCTTCACGATTTACATTCTCTCATGTTTCCCCTCCATTGCTGCAACAAAAATCTGTCTACTGCTAAACTTTGTCCTTGTTTTCTCTTTCACTGTCTGCTGAACGTTTGTGGTAGATCGACCAGTCCATGTCTCCCTCCCCGCCGTGCAGACCCACGTCTCCCTCCCCCACATTTGAGAGTCAGCTGCTGCCTGCCAACTGCCTTTACACTTGTTCTTTCTCCCACCAGCAGTTTCTGAAATTCTCCCCAACTCCAAATGCCAGCACACTTCCCTGGCGCAGCCAGAACACTGATCAGACATGGGCAGTGTTGTGTCTGCCCTGTGAGTGAACAATGTCATTGTGTAGGGAAAGCTTCATTCTGC